>NW_020884874.1:36579870-36844831 GCF_003945725.1 Corapipo altera
AATAATAATAATAATAATAATAATAATAATAATAATAATAATAATAATAATAATAAAGCTGGTTAGAAACTGTTCACTAGAATTGTGAGTAGCATATGAACAAATTGTGAAGAATGTATGTACAAATACCAAAATATGTTTGTGCAGTGCGACTTACTTGGCATAGGCTTTCTCTAGTAAGGCACTCCAAAATTCATTGAGATCAGCTGAGTGCAGGAAAACCAACCGGCCTTTGAAGGTGGGTAATCGGTCATCAATCACAACATCCAGCCACTCGTTGTGCTGCCAAAACTGTTTAGAAAGGATGGGGCATGAATTTGCTGACATGTCATTTTTCTGAGCATAGGATTCTGTGTCTCAGTATTTCTAACTGTAAGTTAGGCTTGATTAGAAGACATATGTAAATAATCTGTTCCCACTCTACTAGGCTAGGCTGCTCTCTAGGAAGGGTAATCTACCTCAAGAAAAGACTAAGATCAAAAGTGTAGACCTGTACTGCAGCTCCCTGTCAGGATAACATCACTCATGTAGCTACAGAAGTGTTCACCACATGATTCAAGACACCTTTAAGACACACACATATTACAGATCCTAGTTCAATTCCTTTAAGGACTTATATCCTAAGTGAGGTTTGTGTGTCCAGGAAACGTGAAATGATTTCTAAAGCCATGTGTCTCTTCACAGACCAGGAGTGTGTGTGTGTGTGTGTGTGTGTGCCTGTGGGAGGCTGATGTAGTCTTTAGGTTGTTTCTTGAAACATGAACAACAGCGTAAGCTCAGCAATCCATACGTTTTTAATGTTTCCTCTGCAGTGCCTGGCAACCCCACTGCAAAATAAACCATGACATGTAATGATGGAAATGTGTTTATGCTGTGCCAGATATTCATCCTACCTGGAAGTGAAATATTCCAGCATAATCTGGCCCAAATTTTTGATCCAGTGGCACCACTCTTGCTAGTGTTTTTTCATTCAGTGTGAGAGAAGCTATGGCCGCTAATAGCCAGCAGTCACCTGTGAATTGAGAAGGAGAAAAAAACCCCTCATTTTCTTCCCTTCAAGAAGAGAAGGGGTAAGAGGAGATGTTATGGCAGTTAGCTACCACCCCCCTTGAAATCCAAAAGACAGCCCACTTGCCCCCAGAAGGGTGTCCCTGCCTGGTCAGGTCAGACTGTGCTTCAGTCTGAAGGTGCTGGTGTAGACAAAAGACTCCCTTGGCCTCACAGTACCCTCAAGTGGAGATCCTTTCCTGATCTTGAATCCCACTGCTCCAAGACAATCCCTGACAGGGATGGGAGGGAACAATCAAAAGGTAGCTGTGGGCCAGGTGAGCATGGGCAGTACCTCCAGCTTCACTGCTCCCACCAGTTCAGGAGGGACAAAATGCCCTCATGTGTGATGATATTCCTCCTGCTCCTCATGGTGGGTAGACATTCCAGGGAGAATCACTCACCAAGATCCCCTTGGCAAATATCAGTTCTTGTGGCTCCCCCAAGGATAAACTTGGGGTCTTTGACAATGTCCTGCAACAGTGAGAGAGAGACACAGAAATTACTTAGAACGTGCCAGGAAAATAACACCATCACTCTGAGCCTAGATTTGCACCAGTGCTGACAAACCCTGCATGCCACATGAGCTATATTATCCTGTAGCAGTGTAGCCACCACAAAGAACTAGATGGGGAATCTTTGCTAATTAATTACAGTGTACAGCAATTAAAAAATCAACTATCCTCATTTTTTTATTAGTTGGCTGCTAATGAAAAGCTAGCAAGCTTTATTCATCTGTAGGCAATTGTTAAAATATCATAGCACAGACTGGGCCAGAAGCTTGATGTTAGGCTACAACCCTGGTTAACAGGGCTTTTTGTTAGCTTGCTTTCGCCCAATGGCTGGAAAAACTAAAACTGGCAATTTACTTTTAATCGAATTATTAAGCCTTTTATTTACTTGCCCATAATATCTGGAACATACAGTGTTTGACAACCATGAGACAATTTCCTCCTCAATAAAGGAAACAACAAAGGCAGACTTCAGCCTTGTTACTTTTTAGGAGGAGCTAATGCTACCCACCCTTGTGTGCTCAGAGATCAGAGGGATTGGTACTCATGGTGGCATTAAAGGAATTCTCAAGCATTCATTTGACTGTTTTAGTTCAATTACTAGCACCACAGCTGGATAGAAAAATTACAGTAATAAACCAATAAATGTGACAGGAATTCCTCTCTTCTCCCTTCTCCCATGAATTGTAAATTGAATTTAATTGATTGAACTGAATAGAAAATGGAAGAGGAGAGTACCTACTATATTACTAGAGGAATATGCCTGTAGTTAATCAGTCTGGCCTATACATTATTGCAGACCCTATGGCATGAAGCAGATCCTTCTGCCTAAGTGGCAAATAAAACAAATTAATGACAGAGGGAAAACAGAATGACACATTCAGTCATTTAATCCCTGCATTTGCCTAGATGAAACTGAGCTGCTTTTAGTTCATATCACTGTATTTTGTCTGGCTACAGGGCAGAGTATTGATAGTCTTGTTCAGCTTCCTGCACTTATTGCTGAAGCACCTACTGCTAGCCACTGCTGGAGCCAGGGCACTCTCCACAGTGAAACAGCATTGCTCCTGCGAAGGTCACTGTGCAGAGGCAATATTCAGGAGGAAGCTGGTTTGCATAGTTTTTGTTTGTCTTTGCTGGGGAGGAGGTGGTGGCCAGGTTGTGCCTCAGGCACAGGTGCCCCAGGGAGGAGGTACTACAGAATGTCATATCATCAGACTGTAGAGCAAAGGGAAATCAAACAACAGCTCCTCCTTACCTGGCCCACCTGCTTATTAAATACACTCAGTCTTGCTGAGACTGGACATGAACAATAAAAACCATAGCTCACTGCCTTTAGACATTAATACAGCAATGCCTGAAAAAGTAGTTGGTCTTCAATAACCTACCTTGTTTTAACACCATTGCTCCCAGGAGACATAATTCTCACTGCAAGTAATGTATTTAGCTGTTACCAAGAAACTCTGTGTGTTAGCAAAGGACAAGATAAAAAACCTTTCCACTGACATAGGTCTGAACATTAGATTTATGACTTATTGCTCATTACACATCTCTGCCACAGACATATGGAAAAATGTTTTGAACCTCAGATGTCTAGAGCAAAGAAAAATAATTTTAAAAAATCAATAAAAAGGATTTGGAAGGATTTTAACTGGACCTGTGCCATATTCTCTACTACACGAAAGCAAACATACTCTACAGTCTTTGAGTGGATACTGGAAAAAAATATTAATTTTAAAGGGATTTTCAGACTGGATGGTTTAATAATGTATCAGGGCTTTCAATAAGCTAAAGGACAAAACCCAGAGGTGGACCTTGCATTCACACACAGCACACAGTAATTCAAAGATTCACCTGTACGAGGCCATTGCCTAAAAGTAGGGACATGCAGTCCTCAGAGAGATGAAACACAGTGACCCATGACTCTCCTGATGCTACATCAAAGCTGTGTTTCTTTAAACTCAAAAGAAAAGAAACTGCATCGCCTGCTCCTCTCTCACATTGGTAGAGGGAGTGCATAGAGACCTAAGACAGGCTGGGGTGAAGCTGTTTAGGTGGTTTCCTCTATTACATTTCTCTGCCTGGTTCAAAGTTGTCATACCGGTTGCCCATGGCTGTTCATATTAGGAGTATTTCTTCCTTACTTCCTCCTGTAGACCATAGACTTATTTGATATGGGTAAAACCCATTTGTCTTTCTATTTCGGGGTTGTATTTTTTTTATTCTTCAATTTATATGTGTAACTTTCCCAGACACTGAGCTGTTGAATTCATCAGAGCAGCTGAATTTAGATAGAAAGTATGAAAGAAAAAAGAAAGGGAAGGGAAGGAAAAAGGGGAAATATCATGAGAAAAGGGTCTTCTGCAAATTATTCTAAAATTTTGATAAGGTACTGTTTCAAAGGTTTAATTTGTAATGAAAAGGGATTGCTAAATGAAATCACTAAATATCTTTCTGCATCTTACAGCACTTGAAATTTATGTAGAAAGTCAGATATTCATCTGGTGCAGATTCCCGCAGCTTACTAGTTGCAATGGGAGATTTACAGACTAGGACTAGCTGAGGGTCTTGTTCATGCTGCATACAAACATGCATACCTAGATCTGCGCATGTCAAAATAATGAGAAAGCCTTCTCTACTCTCATTACTAAAGATTAAACTCTAACAGACTGTAGATCAGAAGATTTACACTATTTGTCCCTGCAATTACCTGCATGTACTGTGCTATGCTCCACCTAAGCTGCTGTAAAATACTGGTGGGAGAGGTAGTAAAAACCAGTCACCATGAAAGGCAGTTTGAATGCAGATACCCTACACAGAGGCCATGCTCGTGTGCTCACCCTCTCCAGCACCACAGCTTCACCAGCTGAGCTGTGGCACCTAAACTGGCACAGGCTCTAGGCCTATATCTTGCAAAGTAAAATGTGTTAAACTGAAATTGTTTTTCAGTGCCTCTGTTTTGGTGCTGGTCCTGATGGAGAGTCGAGATGAAACTTAAATGCTTAAGGTTTATCTTAAATGCTAAGGAGCCAGAGAAGAGCATAACTAATACTCTGTCCTTACACATCCTCTCGGCCTCCCCTGAGTTTTATTTCTCACTGTGCAGCTCACAAAAGTGCATGGTAGGAATTGGAGCGTAAAGGCAGATGCCATTTCAGGTAACTTACTTGTCCTGGAAATTCTTCCAGTTCAACATACAGAGATCCTGAAGACAGACCGTTCTCCACTACCCTTGGGTACCATACACATGGGCACACAAGCTCTCAACCACTCCTGATCACATTTTACATAAAAGTTTAACTACTGTGAAGCCCAAATGGAAAAAAAGACAAACTAGCACCCAACGGCTGGCCAAAGGAAAACCATTCTTTATGATTTACTGTTGCAGGCACTTGCACTTTTGATGCCCCACAGCACTCCAGAGTCACCACATCCAAAGTATCTCACCCTCACAGCCATCTCCTTGCTGGGAGGGGCAGCCCCACAGCCCACCTGGCTTTTGGAGCACAGATGGGCAAGGCAGGAAGCAATGCCTGTGGGGGTTGCACTTGCCATGTGGAGGGATCTCGTGTTTTTTCATAACTGAAACTTGTCCAGGAGTAATAGCTTTAATTCTGCTCTGTAGTGGCACTGTGTTAACTATCAAATGCTGAGCCATTTGAATGTCTATCACTGTGGATTAAGATAAGGCAAAATTTAAACCCTTCTTTAAGCTTATTTTGTTCTTTTTCTCCCTTGGCATCAGTGTCGCCAAAGGAAAAGTTTTCTACTAAGGAAGAACCTTTTGGATTATGAAAAAAAGAGAGAATAAACATCAGTCATTAGCAAAAAAATGAAATGTTGCCACAGATTTTCTGTGGTTATTAGTTACAGAGTGAAGTGAGGAGAAGGAACCTGGAGTGATGCTGGGTTTATGATCTGAGAGCATGGGACTAGTGAAGCTTCAGGCTCTTACTGTGTTATTAATGACTGTTATGCAAGATGTATTAAGAGATACTCATTGAGCCCTTGGCTACTGCTGAATGGCTCAGTAACCATCAGGCACTTCCTGATGGAAGTGAGTAAGTAACTGTAAGACTCATACTCTAAAAATTAAAAGGTTTGAATTTTTTTAAGTTTAACCTTAATTATGAATTTCCTACATTAACAACACTCAATTTTACAAAGTTAGAACATCATCATAACGTATTTACCCTTAATTCCTTGCATGTCCTCTTATCGTCATCTTTCATTTGGCAATAATGCAGGAGAGAAGGCTGACTATGAAATGTTTATGCACGCACAAAAATACACATGCATAAGTGTGTCTATACAAAGGGCTACATCTGAAAAATGGGGTAAAGCTTTCCAGCTCTCTCATCCTGCAGCTTGAGCTCTTTGTGAGTGATATCCCAATGCTGTGCCACTGCCCCTGAGATGGGAAGGGTTCCCCCCCAGCACTTCACCTCCACATCTCCCTGAACCTTCCACACCTTTGGAGCAATCCTGAAGCACAGCGGTGCCTGACCCCTGGCCTGCTGTGAGGAGAGAACACAACGGCACACTCACCCCAGGCCTCTTCCAGACGAAGGGAATTGGTGGGTTTTCACTGAAGAAGAGCGAGGAGTTGCAGGCGGGGAAGTCGGAGTCCTCGAAGAGGACCCCCCTTCGCAGGCATTCCTGTTTCAGCTCCTCGTAGCCCTTCCCCGAGCTGTGGGTGGCACGCGCAGCCCCGGGCAGCGCCGACGGCCTCGGCTTCGAGCTCTGGTACAGGTAGGGCATGTCTCCCTCCTACCTGCCAGAGAGAGCCCGGAGAGCCAAGGCTTAGCTGGTGGTGGAGACAGAATGAGGAGGCGAGCAAGAGGAGAAAGAGAGGGGAGCAAAAATACCTCAAGTGCCTCGTGAAGCGAAAGCGGGAGGAAAGGACTGTGGGTTGGGGGAGCCGGAAATATTCCCCAGTCCCTCCTCCGTTGCACCTCCTTGAACTGCTGCTGTATGAGACTGACCTCCCGGCTGCTCTGAACAGCAGCAGAGACAAACACCCTGAAAGCAAACAGGGAGGGAAAGCGGCTGGTCCCGGCCACCCTGGGAGCGGCCAGGAGGTGCCCCGTCCTCCCCAGGGCAGAGCCACTGTGCCTGCCTGGCGTGGCAGGGTGGGAACGGGGTCCGGCACCACTCCCCATCCAGCGCAGGCTGGATTGTCACAGGTCCAGCGATGGTTTCGAGGTATGCAGTACCTAGCCAGAGCCCTTGGGCTGTGCGGTGGGGGTGGGTCTTGAGAGGGAAGCCAGAGCACCACGGCGGGGCGGGGTGTAGCTGCAGTGCGAGTTTGCCTGTTTCTCACAGGTAGGAGGGCAGCCTCGCCTTACTGGTTGGCAGGGCTGCCTTGTTGGGCAGGTGTTGTCCCCACTGGATGACATGCAGGAGGGACAGCAGGGCCGAGAGGTGGCCATAGCCACCTCTGGGTGGAGTCTGGGCATGGGGCAAGGGCTGGGTGTGTGCAGGAGGGGTGTTGGAAGCTAGTGGGGAGGACTCAGAGCAAGGCGTGTCCTGGGCAAACACAGGAAAAGTGTCAGAAAATGTTACCATGAGGAGGGATTCTAATAGACTGAAGGAGTTCTGTGAGCACTGTAACATGGGATTTTAAAAACAAATGCATATGTACTTGTTGCTGATTTCCATGTTTCACGACTTTGTTCATTTGTCACCATTAACGGTGAACGGCTGAGAGCACAAGTCTATGAGGAGAGGCTGAGGGAGCTGGGGTTGTTCAGCCTGGAGAAAAGGAGGATCAAGTGGGACCTTATGACTCTCTACAACTACCTGAAAGGAGGTTGTAGCCAGGTGGGGGGTTCAGTATTTTCTCCCAAGTAACAAGCAATAAAACAAGAGAAAATGGCCTCAAGTTGCACCAGAGAAGGTTTATATTAGATATTAAGAAAAATTTCTTCATGGAAATTGTTGTTAAGGACTGGAACACGCTGCCCAGAGAAGTGGTGCTGTCACCATCCCCAGGGGTATTTAAAAGACATGTAGATGTGGCACTTAGAGATATGGTTTAGTGGCGAACTTGGCAGTGCGTGGTTGGTGGTTGGACTTGATGATATTAGAAGTCTTTTCCAACCTAAAGGATTCTGTGATTCTTCTGCTAACCAGCGTTTACCTGCAGCATCATATCTCACATCTGACAGTAAAACACTGTGCTGGAGAGGATGCCAGACAATGCGCCATGGATGCTCTGAAGGAATAACGCTCAGTGTCAAACAGACATGGATATTCCTCTCTGCTTGGAAAGGGTGGAGATGCCACCCACTTGGAACCAATTAGAGTTCCTGTAATGCAAAACACAGCCCTGAGTACAAACAGCGCTCAGCCTCCCTTTGCTTTAATTGGTCCATTGGTGGACCAGTTGAGCTTGCTGCCAAGAGATGATTTATGGAGACCAATTAGGTGAAACTGAATTAGTTCCTTTCTGTTCTGTTATTTTTCGCAGCAGTGCTGTGAGGAAAGCTTTCTTTTTCAGAGCATATATTCCCATGTTTATTGCCCGTAATTGCATCCATTGTTGATGTCTGCAGGCTCCCTGCTAAGACCAAGTTCCCATTGTTCGAATGTATGGATGCTGTCCAAATGTGTGAGAAGAGGCAGACCTGGTGCTCCAAATGTGGCCATCATTTGACAAAACTTTAGGTTTGGAGAATAGAGTCCAAGCTACTCACCTCAGCTTTTTCTACAATCAGTGAAAAGATCAGAACTTCCAGAAAGTGACTTACTGTGTACTCATGTGTAAGATCCCGCTGGAGAGTGGGATTCATTTGCCTGTAGACAGACCCTCATGGACTAGCTTAGAGTAGATGGCCAGCTATTCAGTGCATATAGACCAGTGAGAAGAACCCCACCCTAAGGGGCTAAGGCAGGTGAAAAGCATTTCAGTGACAATACAAGCCTAGGGACATGAAGTTCCCAACATCCCACATTCAGCCAGTGGCAAAACCAGGAACTTACTTAATCCACAACACTTCTGTGTAGGCCAGGGCACGTTCTCGTACACCAGAGTAACAGGCTGACTGGGGAAGGAGACGTTCAGCACCCTAGACATGCAGTCTCCATACCTGCTACATCCCAAGGAGAGGAACCATATATCACTTCAGGGAATTCTTCTTTTCAGACTTCAGTTGCATATGAAAATGTGTGGGCTGAGCTGTAGGGGTGCTTGTCCTGCTGCAGGGGAATTCATGCAGTTTCTGTCCTATGTGAACACTCTGGCATGCAATAAAGAATGTTTTCATGCTGTAGCCTTTCTCCCTGAGGGCAGGTGGAGCTTTTCCCTCTCCTTGCCCTGCTGCCTCGGGTCATGACGCTGGAGGGCAGCTTCACATCTCTGAGATTTCAGCCTTGGTGTCAAGGCACTAAAAGTGCCCAGGAGAGTTGGTGCCTGGGGAGGGCAGGAGGAAAAAAGAGGACTGAGCAGAAAACACTTATAAAATGTCTCGGTTCTCATGAGAATACAATACGTTGCCTAACAGTGTTACAAATCATGGGCTCATCTCTGAGGCTCTCAGGTCTGGAAGGGCAGAAACAAAACTTTGTTAACTTACATACTTACCCCACTCCAGAGTTCTACAAGGACTTTAAGCAGATTTGCTCTTTTACCATTAAATCCCCTTTTGAAAGCAGTGAGAGTGCATTTCTCCCCTAAGATGACTCTTGTTATTGCTGCCACTTGGTGCTCTCTGCAGATACTCAGGGTGGGAGGAAAGTGCAGCACAAGTCCTGTGATTGTTACTGATAGACACCAATAACATGGTCCTACTTGCTCAGGAGAGTGGTGAGCAGGATTTGAGCCACTGACCTAGAACACCTTTGCTCCTTAAGCGTTGTGGTCCCCTGAGTAAAAGCAGGGTGTATTTTAACACTCGTTGGAACAGCAGGTGAACACAGACAATGAGAAGCTGCAACACCAGCCTGTGTACATTTTCACTTGGCATGCTGTTACAGCAGACATATTGTGACATTTAAGCAATACAAGACAGCCCTGAGTAAAAAAAGGCCTTCCTCCATGATTACACTGTCTTGGGAGCTGTAGGTTTCCAGCCCACTGGCCCTCTCCCAGCAGGGGCAATAGTGCAGGTCTGTCCTTGGTCTGTGAAGTCAGTGAGTGAGTGCCTGCCAGCGTGTGAAAGTGCTGCTGGCCGAGAGAGAGCTGTCAGATCGAATGCAATTAATTCCCAGCAGGCCAGCTCTGGACACCATTAGGCTCCTGCAGACTGCAGAGATCTCTCTACAGGCCATATCGCCAGGCAAGATTTCAAGGTGACAGCATAACAGCATGGGTGATGCACAGGCTAGCAACATATGTTGAAGCTGAACACTGTTTTCTTCCAGATACCGTCATTAAATGCCTGTTCTTGAAACATCAGGAGTTTTATCCATTACTTTCAGCCATGTCTCCAAAGCACTCAGAGAGCGCGAACACCAGTGCAATTGCAGCTGCCTGCAGGCATCACCTTCATGCCTAGGCAGACTGCTGATCCCACAACACCAACAGAGGGGGCCAGGGGGGCATCATACTGAAGAACTGGTGGATCTGGCAGAGAGTGAGCATCTTCTGCAAAGAGCAGAACCTCAGGCACACTTACTGCTGATAGAAACAGGAACAGAGTAATTTCTGTCTGCTATTGGGTCAGACTTCCTTAGATCTTCTTATTTTCTTCAAGAAGGCAGAAAGTCTGATTTGGTTTTCTGTGGTTTGAGCTGCTTTTACTCTAAGAGAGACTCTTATTCACTTTCCAGCATAATTCATGAAATAGAAGGTGACATAAAAGCTTAATGTAGACAGCTGAGATTTTGACTTCTCCTTGGCCTCCTCGCTTAGCATTGTGCTATAGCTCTGACTTTCAGCCCCCACTGTTCAGCATCTGGCATGTGCTTTTCCTGAGTCACACTTACATAATTCCTTCCCCATTAATATCAGGTAGACTCTGGTCATTAAGGATTTAAAGTTGGTTATTCAAATGACAACAACCTGATTAAGTCTTTCATAACCCTGTTGTCATTAAACTTCATGCCCTGTCAACAGTTTAACATTGGAGGGCTTATCTGTAACCTTTGACCTGACTGACCCCACATTCTCCAGTGCTTGTTGCCTGCTGGCTACGCCCCTTCAGTGTCATCTAACCTTCTCTAAGGGACTGGTTTAAGTTAGAGTATTTAATTTTTGTGCTCTTTTTCCGGGGTTTTGAGGGACATGACCTGTTTTGTCTAGATCCCTTTATACTTCTCTTATATTTGCAAAGTTTTAAGGATAAACTTTATATGGACTGAGGTACCATCTGTGAAGCTCAGCAGCTTCTCTGTCCTTCTTTCCTCCTCTGAATCTGTATGAAGTTATATAAAACATCTTTGTTCTGTCTCTGAGATTAGTCTCATTTCATACTGCTTGGCGCCCTCTGAACCTTGCATTGATTTGAATCCAAATGCCACAGTCACATGAAACCATGCTGTTTCTGATACTTTCCATTACTTTGGCTCTAATGCAAAGCATGGACTTTTGCCCGGTGGCTTGCAGCCTGGCAGGCTTTGCACATGCTCCTGCATCTTTGCTAACTGGGGACATGATCTATTGCTCTAACAACAGCTGAGACCAGATAAAATTGAGTCCAGCTTGGGGCTTGTTTTTTAAGGACATTTGTGTCATCTTCTAGCAATAAAGTAATGCACACTTTCTGTGGAGTTGAGAAGGGGGCTAGAGCATCCTTCTCTCCCTCATTTCCCGAGGCAGAAGTGAGGCAAAGGGATGGAATGTGAGAAAGGTCAGCAGGATGGTCTGAGGACTGGATGTCCCTACAAAATATTGTGGACAGCCTAATGGAAAATGCTAGAGAGCAGTGAGGAAAAGGGTACTGAAAATCAGGGGGAGGGTGTTTAAGAGGATGCTCTTTGAAAATCCTGATGATTAGAGGAAAAAATGTCTTTGATGCTTTGCAGGATATCAAAATTTCACTCAAAGGAGGATCTTAAAATTACAGTGAATTTTCATTATCATTTTGCATAGTGGTGAGCGGCCAGAGGCCACAGCCTGGCTGCTTTCATTGTCCTGTGCAATAGCAATGGGTTCTTCTCCTAAAGAGGCATCAATCCCAAATGCAGTCTTAGGACTAATTTGTGCTTATACTACCCACAGTTTTGCCATCACTGCCCATTGCCATGCCTAGCTATGAAATGCTGACTTGGCCCAGGCACACTGCAGGGCCGAGGGTAGGAGGGTGCTGAGCTGTTGCCCTGAGTGGGGGTGATCCCATGAGGCAGCTCCCACATCACAGCCCACCTTGCCCGAGTTACCCTGATGCTTACAGCACTCCAGCACCGGGAGGCAGCTCTGCTCTGCCTGTCCTCTTTCTGCCCGACATCTCTGATGGGCTACAATCCCTTTTGCACGCCCAGAAAGAAATATGAAACATGTCTTCTTGTGTACTTTGGTAAGTAATGACAATATTATCTGTGCTGGCAGCTGAAATATCATTAGGCAGCCATCTAAGTGCTTTACCCAGCCAAACAGCACAGCTTTCTGAGCTGTTGTTCCAGGCTTTTGTCAGAGCTAAGCACAGACTGCTGCATTAATTCATTACTTTGGAGGAGTGGCAGTTTTACAAACAAAAGAGGGCTTTTAAGATTATTTTTATTCTTTCTCTTTAGATTGTGAAACACTAAGTGGCAGTGTGGGAGAGGAGCCAAGTTGCAGCATGTCTTCAACCCCCTGAATCAAGGCAATCCCTGAGGGAACTCAACTTTTCCTGGGAGAATAGCTGTAAGAGCACTCATTGGTTTGTTTGTGGTTTTTTGTTTGTTTGTTTTTTGGGTTTTTTTTGAGGGGAGGAGTTAGGGTTTTCAGGGGCTTTCATCAGGGTGTGTTGCCAAGAGGCAATATTAATTCTTTTCTCATTAGGAATATTCTAGGCTCAACATACTGTTCCTCAGATTTATTCTTCAAGCAGTAAGCTAAGTTGTTATTTCATGGTTTTACAGTTAGCATAGAAAATGTAGAAAAATAAAGCAAAGTAAAAATAAAACGAACCCAAAACTGCAGCAAATATTTGAGCCTTTGCTTAAAAATCATCCAGTAAAAACAAAAGAGGAGGAAATTCTGATCTGCAAGAAATTTGATTTTTGCCACTTACTGAAACCCCAGAAACTTCAATTACGAGCTCTTTTATTATTTCCTGTAAAAAAAAAAAAAAAAAAAACAACCACATAACTGGGTATAAATTTAACTTTCCCCTCCTCTTGCTTTCAGAATTATTTGTTTGCCAAAGGGCAGTACGGTAATAACATTTCCAAATGTTACTGGCTGGGACAGCCCCAGCCGAGCCGGGAGCAGCGATGCGGAGGCGACTCCGCACGGCGGCAGCTTTGGCTAAGGAGACAGGGATCTGCCGCGGTCCCTGAGGCGCTGCAGCCGGCTGGATCAGCGCCTGGCTGCACCCCATTCTCCTTTTGCTGCAAAATTTAGACTGGCCAATAGTTCCAAATGGGCGCTAGCGTGGGAAGTTGATTCACGTGGCAGGGCTGGAGCTGGTCCTGAAGGAGGTGAGTCTATATAGTAGCCCCGAGAAGAGAGGTCCTGCGAGGCTCTTATAAACTGGGCAGCCTTAACGTAAGGCTGCCTGGCTCAGTCTCTCTTCTTTCTACCAGGACGTGAGAGCAGGAGTGAATCCAGTGTAGCCAAACACTTTGCTATCGTCAGTTGTGCACCCTTCAAATTAAAGCAAATCTGAAAGCCTCACTTTTAGGTCGCAAAAGGGTCTGTCGTTTTTTGTACTATAGATTACATTTGGAGCAGTGGAAATTGCTGCTGCTGGCCCAAGAGAGTTGTAGTTTTGCCCCTGTAGCTGGCTGGCTAAGTGGGACCTGCTACAACTCCAGAAAATGGAAGAGTCCCATAATGCCTGCAGCGGGGAAGGAGACATCTGTTTCTCATTAATGAATGCATAAACTGTATATGATTAAAACCACTCCTCAAGTGAGGCAGGAGACCACCACAGACAGTCTTCTTGGAGGAACACCAAATAGCAGCCAAAATAGTGGAGTCCTTCTGTTTGCAAATATTTACCCACCCAGGGCAAGAAGCTGCAGGCAGAGGAGTGGAAGTGTCCTGAGAGGCTGGGGAGAATATGAAGAGGAACCTGAGTTTGTGCAGGGAACACAGATATTCCATCTTCCAAAGGTCTTTCTATGGCTATGCTTTGAATTTCGAGGCTAGGAGACAACAACTATTGTGCAAAGTGCCCTGGGGACAATTTGGATGCGGTTGCACAGAGATGGCACATGTGGTCCTTGGGGTTTATGGGAGCCATGTTACCAAGTTTTCCATTGCTCCTTGCTGTGAGGACCCATGGCAGAAGCAGGATAATCTCTCTCTTTCATCATCTGTACTTTGAATGTTATTATTGAAAAGCTTTTTTGCAATCCTCTTTACACAAAAAATTGGGCAAGCTGAGTACATCCCTCATGCTCACCAGCAGCTTTCACAGAAAAGTGGTTTAAGCCAGCAGGGGCAGAGGTCAGGTATACAGAGAAAACAAAGGAAAAATCACAGGCAAACCTATTCCTGTTTTATTAAAACAGTTTAAAAAAATTATTTCACACAGCCGTTCCCCACCAGAGATAGCAAAAATAAACAAACAAATTGTTTGTTGTGGCAGCTTGCCACAATTTTCACAGAATGGGGGGAATATTGGTTTACTAATGTAAAGAAACTTGCCTGACGTGTTGCCAGAGTTGTACTCCTTCTTCCTTACTTATTCACTCTGGAAAAAGCCACCAAATCCTCTATGTGCAGCTGAAGTGAGAACAGAGCCCATAAGTCTGGCAAGAGACAGAAAGCATTTCAGACTTCAGTGCAGTAATTCTGCCACCATTTAGTATGTGTACACTGATGAAAAAAGAAAAAAATGGAAAAGTGACTAATTAATATTAAGAGCCTACCCACAGTTTTTTGAAACCATATATTTTCCAGGGCTTATGTTGATTTTGAAGAGATAGTAGTACGTTCCTAAATGCTCTGTGCACAGGAACAGATCCCAGCAATGCTGAGGCTGAGGGTCAGGTTTGCTGAGTGCCTGGAGATTTCCCGAGTCAGCAGTCACACCTGGACTGTCATGTTCTGCAGAGGCCAGTGACCATGCCCTCTGTTATTTCATTTGATCTCTTTTTGTACCAAGACTTTTGGTCTCTGCAGCACCCTATGGCAGTGCCTTCTGCAGTTCATGCATGAAAAAGAGCCCTTCCTTTCATTTACATTTGTTGTCTGATGATTTTACTGGGAACCCACTGGTTCTGGCAATGTTACAAAAGACTGATTCAGGGGTTTCTGTTCACCTTCATCATTTTATGTTTATACTTCCCATACCAGTTCTCTTCCAAATTGAAACATCTTGGTCTCCATAGGCACTCTACTGCTGTACAAAGTTTTTTCCTGGAGGTCTCGCAAACAATGGTCCTTCCACCGTTACAACTGACTGCCACATGTGGGGTGTGGTGCACCAGCCAATGAAGCAATAGTCCCTGATCTTCCTTTGGTCAGATCCTCCCACACAGGCATCCTCTTTTTCCTCTCCTCCCTTGTCCTTTTCCCAGTACCTGTTTGCCCTCTCCATTTGAAGCCTTGTTCAGACCCCAGGCTGTGTTCCCTTAACAAAGCAGATGAGAGAGGAAACTATGTGGATGTTGATGGGGTGTAGAGGTTTAGGATTACCAATGCCAGTCCACAAGTTGTATAAACAAACTGTTTGTGGCCTATTTCTCACTCAAGGAACTTTTAGGCTTAATAAAAGGAAACCTCAAATTTAGTAATGAATTATATATGACCATATACATGGTATTATGTCTAAATTAGCCATATACTTACTCATAATCTATGTATGTCAGACGTATCAAATCAAGCTCGGAAGACCCCATGTGAAGGTCTGTAGTCGGAGGCTGTAAGCAGAGTAATTTATTATCCCTCCTCCAGGACTCCCACTTCACAGGAGACAAGAACATCATCACAGAAGTATGTCTGGCCCTTTTGAGTTAGGTCTCAAAGCAAAATTTGGGAAAACTGGAAAACAAACTAAATGAACCGGAATAAAATATTTACTATTGTCTCCACACACTGAATGTTATATAGCTCTTCCCAGAACAATCTGGATCAATGAGAACACTTTTTGACAGAGTGGAGACGCAATGTTCTTTGGCAAAAGAATCAATCAAAATTCTAGCTCGGACAAAATAATTTTCCCATTCAAAACCAAATTGCGTGCTGCTGGCTTTAGGGTTAGTGTTCCTCTGCCAGGGTTAAAATTTCTGAACCTTATCTGGCAGTATATACAAGAAGTGCTAGAGCACCATCAATGAGAAATTTTCTTGAGGCAGGGAAATGCTTCCACATTAGCACTTCAGAAAAATAAGGCTGATCAGGAGATCTGATCCCTTTGAGCACGGTTGCGAGGGAACCCATAACCACAGCACCAGTGTTTTTCCACCCCTCTTTGCTGGCTCTCAGCAGCAACCATGAATAACAAGCAGGAAAAACAGAGGCAGGTTTTGAAGAGAAATGAGGGCAGAGGAGGGGGGGAGGGAGGCGGGCCCATCTTATGCAAGACTGGGTATAAAAGGGGGAGCAGAGTATCCCTCCAAAATTGCAAAGAGTGGGGCAAAAGGAGAGCGCGAACCTCATCGCTGAAGAACAGGTTTGAGAGGTCTATGTTTCTTTGTACCTTTATTGTGGCTGTTGCAGAGAGAGATTCATTAGGAAATGTGTGGGCCATGAGCTAGTTTTGCACAGGGGATGCCTGTAGGAACAGCCTTTCTTTCACCTTTGGTTCCTTGTTACCAGAAAGCTTTTTGTCCAAGTTTGGCCCAAAGCAGGTTTTCTTAGTTCTCTTTAGGGGACAAAATCCTTGGACAACAGAGCTGAAGGGCAGGATAGAGACTCTTCTTTCTGAAGTCGAAGCTCTATCTTTAAGTGCACGCTCATTCCTAAAACCATGCCAACCCAATAAGAAAAAAGCCTCACAACAGAATCCACATCTAGTAATTGGAATAATGCTCATGCACTGCTGCTTAAAAATGGCTCAGAAGTAAAATGAAAGACTAACTGTAATTACATACTACTAGGATAAAATATGTTGTGGGTGTGGCACACTATGTTCTCCATAGTCTGAAACCTTCTCCTTTGATAGAAACTGTTAGAAGATAAAAGACAAAGATCTAAGAAGTGCACTAGTGTGTGATGCATCTTAATAGGGGAATATTAATTGAGTGAGCATAAGTGATTGGCAAATGAGGGGAGATCTGTGTCTGAGCTTTGTAGTAGGGCGTGAACATAAGGTGAAATCAAAGGTTCTCCCTCATTACTGAAGCCAGCCAAATTCCCGGTGGTCTGAAGCAGGAGGAGCACTGTGGTGAAACCAGGACATTGAATATTTCCTCATAAAACTTTTTTTCTGGAGAAAGCTGGGTATTATAATTTGATGACTTTATGGATGGGGGGAGGAGGGCAGGGAAGAGTGGGGAGGATAAATTCTGTGCTTCCCAAGGGCACTGACAATTTTTTCACTGACAGAAAACTGTAGAACTGAGTGTGCAAACACCAGAAGAGACCCAAAGGTAACTTGTCTGAAAAACCTGAGAACATTCAACTAAACTGAACTTTGTTTTATGTGACAGAGCCACCAAACCACCATGCTGGAGTTATTGTTCAGGTGCCTCCTACTCCCCCTCTTCTGCAGGGCAACATCCCCTGCAACCAGGGATGCCTGACTTAGGGCTGGTACCTATAGCAAAAGAAGACCACCAGCTGCAGCATAGCTTGGTCATGACCTGCAGGGGAGGTGGAAGTAGGAGATACCTGAACAACACTACCCTAAGGGTGCTACAGCACAGAGGCATAATGATTTCAGGGAAAAAAAAATACAGTGGCTGCATGTTTTGTGATTTCCCCTTCCAGGGTTTATTATCCACAGCAAACATTTAAGTCTGGCAGCTGTACTATATGTTATTAGCATCACTTGTAGCTTATTAGTCAAAGGCAATAATTCTTTTTAGTAAGGATACTTTTCAGAGTTTTACAGAACACAAAGGGCCCTTCACTGAAGCAGCTGTCATTTGTATATCCTCCATACAGAGAGTAACCTTAGTACAGAGAGTGTCCTCAGCCAGGCTGGGTTTGCTTTTTCCCTGTATTCGGGCCTCATCTAGGAGGACACAGCAGACCAGCTATAGCTCACAGACCTGTCTGGCCATTTGTGCACGCTGCAGATGCCTAGTGCCTCATGGGAACCCGCATGGGTGGTGGTGCTGGAAATAAGAGATTTGGCCTGTGCTCATGTCCCACCCACACCTCCCCTGGCCTCTAAGGGACCAGCTGTCTCCCCCAACCTACCTGCAGAAAGGACTCTCTAGGGGAGAGAGGAAAGAAGGGGGATTGAAACCTGAAACGTATCTAGTTCTCTTAACGTTTAGCTGAACAAAATGCATTTTTCACGGAGGAACTACTTCTCCTATTGTCTATATATGTAGATGAGCTACAAGCATTTTATACCTGTCTAGAGATGGTACAAATGCTCAGAGACTGTTCTGCAGCCAGAAGCTTCCTTGAGATGCTCAGGCAGCAAGAGGACAAAACACCTTGAATATTTCAAGCTGTTTGTTTAAGCCTTCAGTGCATGATAGCATCTCATACAAGTCTGGGCTCAGAACCACTTTCAGACCTCATTAGAGCAAAGCTAGTCAATTTATTTAAATGAAAAGCAAGACTGCAGAGACTGAAATTTCCCATCTCTTTGGCATTAGGCACCTGGCACACAGCCCTTGCGCTGGCAGGACTCAGCTGTCTCTGTCTTCACCTTTATCTCCACCACCTCCACTGGCCAGGTGCACTGAAAACATCCATCTCTAGAACCTCTCTCTGTGAATCCAGCATGTAACTGGGCACTGCAGTACAAATCATGCCTGACTGGCCCTCTAAAATCAAAGCACAGATGACAAATCTGCCCTACTCCTGTTAGAGCCATGGGATTTTAATTACTAAGCATAACAGGGGCACTGAACGAGACCCAGTGTAACCATCTAAACATTATCCCTGTTTTGATTCAGTGTTAATTTGCTTAAAGAGGAAGAAGGGGCACACCAAAATTGGAAGATGGTTTCAAAAGCAGCAGAAAGATCTTTAAATCCCACCCTTTTTGCCAAATAGGACCTGGGAGGCTGAGACTGAGAGGGATGAAATCTCTATGATCCAGCTCTGGCAACCTTATCCATCTGGCTTTCATCTTCTCCTTTCCAACACATTTTGTTTTGAAGAGGAAAAAGAACAAAGCTTTGACATTCTGGACAGATCAAGAGGGAAAGAAAGGGTAAAAATGGAGAGCTTAGTCACTTCAATCTGTAATAACATACATGCCTCACACACTGATGGGTACGAAAGCTGCAAGGTAGAGATTAAAGGTGCTTTATCCAAGAAGACAAAAATCTGGTCCAACTGTACAACAAATATACGTACAAAGAAATCTGCATTCCTTTCAGTCTGGCATAAAATGAGCTATTTTCAGCTCCTGTAATCAGTTATTCTGCATAGTAAAACGCCTGTGTCTGTCTTAGTAAATGTGTAACTGCAGGCTACACAGGTGTGCTGGGTCTGGTTAAAGGTTGTGTATCCATCCCTGGAACTTTCTACACAGCTGGTGTTAAGCTGGGCTCAGGTTTCATTGGGCCCTGTCTGGCCTGAGCTCACTTTTTTCAGCCCCCCAGCCTGTGATGTAAAGTAGCTTTGCGCAATGCTGCTGCAGACATGTAGAAAGGGCCCTCCGGTAGAAAGGGTATAAATCCACCTGCAGTCACACCACCCCAGGGGGAAGAGGTACCGTGGGGAGCTCGCCTGAGGGGTGACAGTATCAGAGGGGCAGCAGAAGGGCGACACACACGAGGACAGAGGCAAGTAAGCACTTGGATTTTTTTGGAATGCTAGTTTTCAACTCAGGTGTTCATGCTTTTCTGAAGGGCTTGGGGCTGTCTTCTTCAGGGAAATAAACCAGACAGACTTTCCACAGATGGGCCTTAGCGTAAGTGCTGGCAGTGAGAACTGCTCCTCTTGCTTCTTCTCATGTGAAAAGAGCTGAACTGGGGGCTCTGGTAGCCGTAGGGAAGTAACTGCTGGGCACCAGTGGCGTGTAATGGCACAGCTTGCCTGGGTGGCACAGAGTGACTCTCCGTGCTGCTGCAGGAAGGATTAGGAAATGCCTCAAAAGAATTTTATATGGAGAGAACAGTGTGGGCAGTGCTTCTAATCTGTGGCTTTTTGGTTCATTTTGGTTCATTTTCCCGAGCTGTCCCAATATCAAAAATGCATCACATAGTCTAGAAATTCACTAGCACAGTGGATGGGCTGTCTGTGAAGATGAAGTTGGGAAGGCATCTCCAAAGATAATTTTTTAACTGGTCACCTGCTGCCAGCAGGGCTGGGGAGGCAAAGAGAAGACAGGGAGCAGAGGGAACAGCAGCAGAACTGTGCTGCCTGTAAAATAATTTAGAGGATGAGGTGGGACACAATGGGGTAGAGCAATCCTTGGATGAAGGCACAGGGCCAGAGGTCTACAGCAGGTCCTCCCCTTCATGCCTCTGGGGAGCAAACAGTTTCAGGCCTTATGTGCAGGCACTCTCTAGGAAGACGCTTAGACATCACAGCAGCAGAAACTCCATTTGCAAACCAAGCTGTTAGAAGAGTCTAAAGCCTGAGAATGTAGATGTGCACATGAGCAGGCATACGTACTTTGCAAGGTATGTCTAGTTGTCAAGCATCTGCACATCTCAGTTTTTGGAGGAGCAAGAGAGTAGTGATACTGCAAACTGGAGTATTATTAGGCATAAAACACTTGGGGACCCCGCAAGGGAATTAATATGTTTATACACTGTAAATCAGGCTGGGAAAGTGCCGGGTCTTGAATGGCTGGATTTAAACCCAAACACTTCCACCCTGTGTAAATTAAAGTGCTGGTGAGACAGATATTGCTCTGTGTCCTCTCAGAAGACTACTGGAATTACAATATCTGACAGACTGGTGTGACTTGAAATGTCTTGGAGAACGCAAGCAGAGAGCAGAGCTTTGGTGCTGACAAGGCTTATAGCATTTTGTCCATTCAATGAGCTCTGCAGAACTTGGAAAGGGCTGAAGAAGGTGAACAGAGCTGCAATTATCAAGAGATTAATAGTAGAATAAAAATACAGCTCTGAATAACAGAATTTTGGCCAATGATAAGTGTTATAGATGCATAATTTTCAACATATTTGGATTTCAAATACAGAAATTAAAAGTCATATAGTGGAAATCCAAGAATGTTAGTGCAGAACTATTAGTTATCAAAAAATTAGATATAGGAAAAGCGAGAATTCTAAAAATGTAAAATTTGTCAGTGGGTATACCTGTCTGTGTCTGTTTATGTGTACCTATGACTTTCTCATTCCCAATATGCACTAGATCCTTTATGCCAAAACACCAGTGACATCCACATACAGTGAAAATCTCTGCTTCTCGTCAGGAAAAACAAGAGCAGCAGGTGCTCTTTTACTGCAGGAGAAGACTGTGTGTACAGCAGAGTTAAACTCAGCCTACTCCTTCTAACTGTACTCAGATATAGAAGGTGTTATGAAAATGGTTTCAATGTTAGCACATTTGTATAAGGGAGCCTGGAGTGTGTTTGCCTAGAAGCTGGGCTATGAAAATGTAACATGCTCTACTAGTGCCGAGTATTTTGCTGACTAGACATACAAAGGAGGATTGTTCCATGTTTGGACCTTAAGAGAACTGGTTTCCAAACCCACTTCCTGCATAACAGCAGACAAATGGCTTAGCCCGTCCATGTGTCAGCAAGACTCAGTGTGGCAGTTTGCAGAGATAGCTCTGACCAGGTCCCAGGAACAAATGTTGTTGCATTATTATAATGTTTTGCAGAACTAGCATGCTCTAGTTTGCAGGCCTAACCAGCCTGTGCAACCATATTGCTTGCCATGCTAAATCCTTGGGGTACTGCAGTGGGTAATGGAGTCACATTTGTGCTTAGCATTTCCCCACCTGCTGCC
Source organism: Corapipo altera (assembly GCF_003945725.1). Taxonomy (NCBI): domain Eukaryota; kingdom Metazoa; phylum Chordata; class Aves; order Passeriformes; family Pipridae; genus Corapipo; species Corapipo altera. Next base: position 36,601,524 of record NW_020884874.1, read on the forward strand.
ATTGAAACTGGTGTCCGTCTCATCCTGGGCTTTTTTGGGAACAGAGTCAGACCAGCCACCACTAAATACTGAAATTCCCGCCTTTGTAACTCCAATGCAGCACTAACACCTCATCCTGTGATTAAGAGAAACTGTACTTAAAACAGGCTAACCAATCTTCTTTTCTCCCCAGTTTTTCTTTCAGCAGACACCGTGGAGGCAATTTTCCAACATGAATCTGGTAGCAGATCTTCTCTGTTTGTTGGCTTGCCTTACCCTGGTGACTTGTGACAGGGTCTACGTCCACCCTTTCAATTTGTTTTCTTTCAACGAGAGTGACTGTGACAAGCCAGAAAAATTGGTTCAGGAGGGAAAGATGAAAACTATTGTCCCCGTCTCCATTGAGTCTCAAACCACACCTGCCTACGAAGATGACTCAAATGACAAGGACACATTGGAACCCCTGAGCCTAAATGGCTGGGGGAAGGAGGAACCGGGCTACATGAAGGACTTGGTGTACATCCTGGGAGTGCGGTTTTATAGCATGCTGCGGAAAGCACAGCAGGGCCAAAATGTGCTTCTGTCCCCAACCAGTCTTTACAGTTCCTTGGTGTCTTTTTACCTGGGCGCCTCAAACCAAACAGCACTTGATTTGCAGGGTTTGCTGGGACTTGTTCCCCCCTCCGGAAACCCTGACTGCACTTCCAGGGCAGTCGGAAGCAATTTCCTTTCCAGCCTGAGGACAATCGAAAGCCTCGTGAAGAGTAGGGATGAGGAGCTGCTCTTTTCCAAGGCACTCTGCCTGTTCTCTGCCCCTGGAATACCTCTATTTGAACTGTTCATGCAGGACTTGCTCCACTCTGCTGATGCTTTCTACGCCCGAGCTGTTGACTTTACAAATCCAAGTGAGGCAGCAAAACAAATAAATGCCTTTGTGGAGGCCAAAAGCGAGGGCCAAAGCAAGTGCTTACTGACAGACATCGATCCATCTGCAGACCTGCTGTTTGCAGTGGACGTCCGCTTGGCAGGTATGAGGCAGCACTGCTTATTTTGGGAGCAGGCTGGGTGAAGGACAGGCAGTGTGGCCCTGCTGCCAGGAAGGAAGCAAGACCACTCCTGGCCAGTGGTGAAAGGGAAGGGCTCAGATGAAACGCTGGACCACTGCTCCCCACCACTGTGCTGGGGGTCCTGCCTGCACTCTGCCACAAGCCAGCAAGGGCAATGGGAAGGAGGTGGAGGGAGATGGCATTGCAGAAATTTTCCTTGTCCAGGAAGCTAAGGATTAGGAAAGGTGTGGGAAGGTGCATGAGAGACAATTGCACAGCATTTCTGACTGCAAAGGAACTAAAAGTTATGAGAGAACTCTGTCAAAAATGATCAGGAAGTAGCTTTAAAGGAAGCCAAAGAAATACTTTTCCTGAGAACCTGTATTTCCACAGGGGAGCTGGGGGTAGAAGGCCAGAGGTAGATACAAGAAAGGCTAAAAAATATAATGGACATGACTTGTCTAATGGCTATTAAACATAGAGGTCTGGAGGCAACATCTGGCTCAGGAAGCAACCAAACAAGCTATCAGTTATGGAAGTGGGGGAGAATATACAAATCTAGAAAAAATAAGGCAATACCTTTGTCACCTAGGGTCATTCCATGCTGCTGTCCCAGAAATTTCCCTGCACTACAACTCAGCCTTCTCTTCTGAGTGTAGATGCTTTCCAACATCCTTGTGACTCAATGCAGTACCAGAGACCACACACTTTAGACAGCTTACCTACCCTGTGACAGTATTTCAAATAAACTTGCAGTGAGCCCTAAGTTTCTGAGTGGGCCTCTACTCTTAAAGGTGGAGTTGTGGTGCCCATGAAATCCTTTCATGTCTCCATCTTCCTATCTGTAAACTGGATATCAGGTTTTCTTTGTCTTTCATGGGTGCTGTAATTACTTGATCCCAGCTCCTCAGGGAGCTGTGAACATCGGCTTTGTCTTCAATGTAAGGTCGCGCATAGAGATGATACTGCAAAAATAATTCTTGTGTTACAGACTGGAACATGGTCATAAGATCAGTTTTCCTTTAGCAGAAAAATTTTTTGTCTTCTGTATTGGAAACTTGCAATTTTTATTAGCTTAGGAACAACATGCTTGAGGGTCTGAGTCACTGGCTCAGCTCTACTACCTTCTCTCTCTGAGAAGGGTGCACTTGAGATGTACAGTCTTCACACATGGGACAGAGAAAACTGGCTCAAGAACAAATTAATTAGTTAAGCAACTCTCTTCTAATAAACACAGGAGATGACTTCAGCATTTTCTTTGTCTTTTGGTTGTGAAGGGCCTTAAAAGCAATTACAGGTGAACATCTCTACTTCTTTATTCTTTGTTTTGCTTACACCTTCCCCATCTCTACCTGCTGCTTCTTTTGGTGAAGTTAGAGTAGGTAAAGGTGTCTAAATGTTCTTTTGATGCAAGCTCATTTAAGAGGCAAGTGTTCCTGTGCAAAACTACTTACTACCTATTAAATGTGTTAGGGTCCAGCATTTATCTGGATTTACTGGAGAATAGATTAATTAACAGTATAGCTGGACCAGCTCCTATTTTAATTAATATACCAGTATTAATTACATTAATGTAAGGAGTTCCTTTCTTTATTACAAAATATACATCTGTTTTCCTAATTCCCTAATTCCACCAAACAATTTTGAGATCTCTGATCTTTACCCCCTCGCTGACACCAGTTGTTTCTTCAATGCTAACAGGATTATCTGCCTAACTGGGCAGCAGCACAGATCTATGGCAGTGAGCAGATATCATGCTGAAATGCAAAGCTGCATAGAAATAGTGGGAGGCGAAAGCAAGGCTTTCCATACTAGTGAACCAGGAAAGAAACTTCTGTTAAGGTTTAGTAAGTGTTCAACCTCTTTGGCTCAACCAACAATTTGGTGTTATGCTTACAACCTTCCCCACTGGTTTGTAAGATTGTGAAGGGTGAGACCTCAGGCAGAATTTGTGCTGTCTTCCCTCTCCCAAGTCCACCAGGCTGCCTGAGGGTGCTCCTGCAGTAAGGGCTGGCCCTGATGGATGTGCTTCCAAACGTGCCATCATCACCGCTTGAGGGATGGAGAGGAAATCAAGCAGACCCTCTGCACAGCCCTCTGAGCCCTCTGGGGGCCATGTAGCAGCCCGCGAGGAAGCAGACAGCCAAGCAAGCAGAAACACTGTGCCCAAGAAAGGCCACAAAGCCAGTAGAAATACAGCAGCTTTGGTCACAGCTGTCCCTGTGCTGTGATGCACCAGAAGACATGTTAAAGGGAGGATACATAAGTTTACAGTATTTAAATGTGATTTTATACTCACAGTCCTTCTCTAAGGCACAGCGTGTTGTTTTTAAACAAACATATATGCCAGCTAAGGGGCAGAGGGGAGGAGGGAAGAAAAAGAAGAATCAATTTCTTCTTTCTCAATCTGTTTTTCAGTGAAGGTTAAGCAAGCCTTCCAGCTGAAAGAGCCTCAGGAGTTCTGGATGGATTCAAACACAAATGTCTTGGTCCCTATGTTGTCCATCATGGGGACATTCCAGCACAAAACTGATGCCAGTGGGACTTTCTCTGTGGTGGAAGTCCCCATCAGCAAGACGGCCCTGCTGGTGCTGCTGCAGCCCATTAATGGCAGTGACCTGGAGCACGTGGAGTCTGAGCTGACATGGCAGTCCTCGGCCTGGCTTCAGCGGCTGTCCCCAAGGTAGGGATGAACGGGTTTGGGGTCCACGGCACAGGCCTGCCTGCTTGCTGACAGGGGTTGGATCCAGCCAGGGAGAGTTTACTACCGAACACAAAGAGAAACCCCTGCAAACCCTAAGGCCGCACTTCAAGGAAGCTCAACTTTGGTGGGGCCTTTTACTTGGGGGTGTTTCCAGGAAACAAGCAAGTACCTTTGCAGAGCTGACCCATGAAGTGGTATGATCTGGGGTTTAATAGAGTACCCAGGGTGAAGTCAGGGTGAGTTCACACTTGGAAATAGTAACAAGGCACCCATTGGTGTCTGTCCCCACATACAAAGCACTTCTTGCAGCTGTTTTCACAGCTTCCACCCATTCCCCAGGACTGCCCAAACACCCTGCTTTCACAGTGGAGAACAAGCACTCAATTGCCTCTCTCTTTCCCACTCTTTTTTGCAGAGAAATTAAATTAACGCTGCCAGCGTTAAGAATAGAAGACAGCTCTGATCTACAGGAACTTCTTGCAGATATGGAACTGCCAGCACTGCTGGGGAAGGGGGCAGATTTCAGTAAAATAAGCAACACCAATCTAACAATTGGAAAGGTACAGTACCTATCACTGGCACTAAAAAAAAGCATGCTTCCTGCACAGTTTTAGCCTCATAAACTGAATAAATTTACCTAGAACAAAGCAGTCAGACCCATGTGGGGGACATATTTAGTAGGGGACTTGCAGTATGACTGAAAGATGCAGATATTCCTTAGGTTAATTTATCAGCAGCAATAGGTTTGCCCTAAACTACTTAGGGCAAACTACAGCATACGGCATATTCAAGATCTGAGTGCGCTAGGCCCTGTACATACAAATTAGACTGCATTCAGTACTACCTCCAGTTCAAACAGCTGGAGCACATAGTAGAGGATACAGCTACTGGGCTATTGAGGATAATCCTCCATCAGTTAGGGACTACTCCCAGAAATCACAAACACAGAGATGCATGCAGCCCACAGCCTCACCTGAAGAAGGCTCCAAAGTTCAAGCCTCCAAGGGAAGAAGGGAGAGCTTAATTCATAAAAAGAAGGCATATTACATTCCAGAAGTATAATTTGAGTGCCTTTAATTTTATTTTTAGAAGGTGCCCCACCCTTGGAAGTTCTGTCAGGGGCTTCAAGATGTCCTGGTTTTGGCTGGTAGTAAATTTTCTTCTGGTTAGTGCTATGTTTTGGATTTAGTATGAGGAAAGTGTTGATAATACACTGGTGTTTTAGTTGTTGCTAAGTCAGGAGAGGAATGAGTGAGCAGCTGTGTGGTACTTAGGTGGCAGCTGGGGTTAAACCAGGACACAAGGGTAACAGGATTACTTACCACCCAAGTGTACAAGCAGTTGTACAGCTTTTTCTCATGTTACAGAACAAGTACTCCAGCATCTTTTTTAAGCATCCATGGAGTGTAATGTGCTGCTTACAGTTGATCTAAGTTATCAATTGCTTCATGTGCTTTATGAATTCACTCAGACTCCTACTTGTCTCTTCACTATCATGCTCTGGTGACTCTAGAGTTACTTGTATGTTTTGCCTTACAGGTAATAAATAAAGCCCTTTTCAAACTGACCAGTGATGAAACAGATCAGGCAGAAGATCCTGCAGCACAGAAGGAAGACGGGGTGTACCTGGATGTAACGCTGAACAAGCCGTTCCTTTTTGCTGTTTTGGAAAAGAAGTCAAGGGCAATGCTTTTCCTTGGCAGAGTAACAAACCCTCTGCATGAGGTTTAAATGCAAACACAGGGGATAAGAAAGGAAGGGAATGATACCATTTCCCATCACCGTTTTCTTATTCATCAGCTATTTTTGTGATGTTGTTGAGTGCTCTACTTAGAGATGAAGCAGTTAGTGTTTGAAATACAGCTTTTTGAAAGCTAACACATTGCTGCATTTCATCCTCGTTCATCAGTTTCATGTGAGGTGACACACTCTTCCTCCAGCTTCTCTTTTTATTCTCACTTTGTCTCCCTTTTGCTCCCAGCTCCCTTTTTTGATGCAGTGGGGCAGGGCAGCGTTTCGATGCAAGGCGTCAACTTTAAAAAAACAGTTTTATAAGCACAAACAGCATTTACTATAGAAAGGTATAGAAAAGGACCTCTTCATTCTTTAAGAAGCTGTTTAAATTTTTTGTTTGGTCAGTTTTGCAAGAGAGACCGCCTCTTACATTACAGTGAAAATTTTGCAATTATCCACAGAAATTTCTAGCTTCATCAGCAACATTTTCCTTTAAAAAGCTGTCAACAGCACAGGCAGGCTTTGCTTGTCCCACTGAGACAAGATTTTTTGCCTTGAAAGCAAAACCACGCTTAGAGGAAGTTTCTTCTTTCTGCAGCCCAGATGGATACATTAATTTCCTAACTCTATGGAAATGCTAAAAATAGGGCTTGGTAGCATTAATTAACTGTGATGGATAAATTCCAGAGCGGGACAGAATTATCTCTGATTTTTTTAAGGGAAAAAAAAAAAAGGCCTACTATTCCAATACAGTTGCATTCCTTAGATTACATCCTAACCTGCAAGGCATTTATTAGCACTTCGTAGTAAAAAAAGACACTACTGGATAGATCCCAGTTCTGTAAACTTTAACAAATCCAAACCATATGTTCTTTAAAAATAGCACTAATGGCAGTAATATATATTAGTATAAATGGTGGGTGTGGTGCTGCTACTTGTAAATAAAATTATTACAGTGGTCAAGTCCAACTCTTAACAGAGTTTGAAATATTAAAGTGGAACCACAAATTTTTAGAGGACTCTTGAATTAGGAACTGAGGAATTGGGAGATAAACCTTGTTACTAAGGAAAGCCTCCCAGTGAAACAAGGATTTCCACCTCTCATCTTTAGATTTGTCTTTAGCGCTGATGGCGTTTAGAAAATAACTTCTTGGGCATACGATGTTAGATGTGTCCTATAGAGCACAGCAGTTCATTATCATCCACGGTGCTCCAAATGTCTATCTAATCTAAATGCACTAATGCCAGCAGCTTGCTATTGGTGATGTATATATGACAGATCCTTCTAGTTTAATGGAAAATGCTATGACATTATAAATAAAATAACACAAATCCCAAGAATACTAGGATTTCAAGTGCTATGATATAGCATCCATGTATTTAACCAATCATACTGTATGTATTTCAGATGCTCTAACATCTAAATATTGTACTTGTATTATGTACAGAAGCAATTAGCTATAAATATACAGAGATGGATAGATGCAAATAAACTCACTTCTAAGTTTCTTTGCCACAGTTCAGTTGGGATTTTGCCCCTAACTACATCCCTTGTTCTGGCTTCTGAAATCTGCTCCAAGTCAGATTTATGTTTTTAAGACAGTAAGTTGCATATTATCATGCAGTACAGCTAATGCTATAGCTTTAAGCATGAAAGAGACAGCTTCATACTAATTAAGAAGTTCATGCTAACTTAAATGTTATCCCATTTACTCACTGAAGTCAGAAGGTAGCATCAGCTACAAATAAAACTTCAGACCACAAAATGTTCCATTTCTATGATAAAGATGGACAATACCGAAAGGAAGCCCCTGAAAACACTGACGGAAAGTTTGGAGCAAAATGCCATTACTCCCAGGTGTGGGCTGCATGCTCTGGGGACCCCATACCCTGTTCAGTGGTTACAGAGAGAAAAACAAACCAACCAATCCACCATCTAGCAAACCAAACACACTTTTCTGAAAACAAACTTTGTGGTGGAGAGCACCTCTCCACTGACACCCTAGAGAAGAAAAGGAAGGAGAAAAGGGCAGAAACAGGGAACTAAAAATATAGAACAGAACAAGCTCATTATTACTGATAGAAAAAGGAGAGTATTCTACCATATTGAGTGATCCAGCCAAATATACATACTGCTAGTTATCTTTAGGTGAAGAAGTTAAAACAGTCTGGTCTACTGCTGCTATAACAAAGTTGAGAATGCAGTTACCATTTTAGAGGAAAACATGCCGCTGCTTTTCCCCTCCTCAATATTATACAAAAACTCTTCCAGCTAAATTCCTTCCAGGATTAGAAAGGCATATCAAGTTTTCTAAAGGTCCTAGAATGGAAGAAGAAAAAGGCACAAAATCAAAGCTGCATTACTGTCATGAAGTGAAGTGCACTTAAAAAATTACCTAAGGAATAGAAGAAAGAGGATTAGTGGCAGAAGACACCTTCATTAGAACACACTTACATGGTAGATCCTCTCCTCCTCAGTGATCCACAGTATCTGAAAAAGCTAAAATTTGTTTCACCAAAGACAAAGCCAATTCACACCTCTTCTTTCTTTCAACAGAGGTATCATAAATTCTTAACTGATGTCATATTCCAATGAAAGAAAACTAAATGCTATTCAAGTGAACAGAAATAAAAGATGGGGAACTGACATAGAACTTGTGATGGAGACATTTACAGCAGTCATAAGACCATTCAATAATTTTGATTTGCTAGACAATGTTATTTCCTGCCCAGAAACTAAAGCTGGTCTTCAATGAAAAAGAACAGAATTCAGCCTATATCCTCAGCAAGCTGATAATGACATGTGGGAAGCATTGTTCTTGCAGGACGATGTGGGAAATCTCATGCAACTTAAGGGCAAGTAACCTCTTCATCCCCTTTTGGTTTGGTACACAGACTATACACATACATGTGTGTATAGATAGACACATTCTGAAATAATAAGTTGCACGATGCATTTACAATACTACAATCTTAGTCTCAGCCTACAACTTGCATGTCCATTTTATAAGAAAACATTCTTGAAAACAACAGTAGCTAGTGGAAGGAAGATGTCTCTACTTTCAATTCTTAATAAAAGCAAATGAAGAGGAGTGGGGAGACCAAGCTTTCAGGTTCATCATTTAGAAACCTGGAAAAATATAATACAGAAGTTCTTGTTCATAAGCAGTAAGAGTTATGTCCATTCTGTAGAGTGTGCCAAAGGCTGAAGATCTCAATGTCCCTGAAGGAAACAAACAGATCTGGGTATTTGGCAAGTTGGTTCAGTTTGCTGTTTTTCTTCAACAATAAATTTGGATGCTCCCTCAGTTGTTTATGTTGCCATGAAAAGAGAGATGCTAAGCAAATTAGAAGAGCCAAATCCTGCTCTCCATTACTGGGACTGAATCCAAGTACTACCACATAATTTTAAGCACTGATATTTTCTTCACTGCCCTCCTTATGAAATTAATTTTAGAAAAGTCATAATAGCCACCTATCCTAATTGCTTCAAAAGCACCATGATCACACAGTTGTGTCTTCTCAACTAAACTATGGTCAGTTCTCCAACAGTGAGGAATAAAAAGCCTAAATGCTGTGAAAGGTTTGCTCACTACAGCTTCAATGCTACATTGCTACGTATCTCTAAGTACTCAGAAAATTTCCATCATCTCAGCTCCCACATCCAAGCTCTCTAAATAGCTATTTTTAATTAAGAAACATGAACTAGAATTCCAGTGCTAAACTTTCACAAGGTAAAAACACCCAAACAAACAAAACAATCAACCAAAAAAACAACCAAAAAAACAAACACCACAAACAAAATCTTCCTTCACTCATATGGGGTATTCTCCAACTTGAAAGCCTCAAATTCACCCCCTACTGTTCCCAGACTGTGCTACCTGTCCCTCACCTATAAAAAAGAAGCATCAATAGGCAGATCACTCCAGGTTCAAGAGAGGTCTTTGTTAAGCCTTCTACCATTTTAAACCCTGGTAACACTTTCAAATTTCCTGCTATATATAGATGCACTTTGTACTGATGTAACTAGGTTTGAAGTTATCAGAATTCTATGTGTATTCAGGTGAGTACTAATAGACAATATAATACAAATCAGAAATATGCCAGTGGCGAATAAATTCTATCTTAGTGAACTAAGTTTTAGTTTGAAGGAAAACAGGTAGCCTGAATGTAATACCCTGTAAGCTACTTATATTAAAAATTATTTTCAAAACTTCAATTATTTTATGAGCTTTTGTCATGTAGCACTTCTCAACAACGTGATTCATGAAAAAGCCAAATCAGTAAAATGAAAACATTCAAAAACCAAATGAGAGCTAACCATGCCTCATGATGAGGGAAAGCAAGTAAGTGCAAAGCAGTAATGAGAAACAGCAGAATCATGTTCCTGTGAGCACTTCATTCCAGAGGAGCTGGAGTAAAGTTTGAAAGTTTTTGACAGTCTGTAAGGAGTTAAAGAGCACAGTTGCCTGTCTCAAACACTGTCAAGGCCACAGAATTGACTTACCATAAGATAAGCCACCACAGTAGAAACCTGAGATAAGTAGAGAAGGGAGGAATTTGTGACACTAAGACCCTGATTCCAGACCTGACAGAGGCGAAATCTAATTAGTACATCCCGGTTAATGCATCTGGACAAAAATTCCCACTGTGGCAAACTGTGGGAAAGGCTGCAACTGTTCATACACGTATCACCAGTCAAGCAAAGATGACGTCAAGTTACGGACAGACAGCACCAACAACACCCGAAGTGCCCCCAGCATGATTTCCAGGGCCTTCCACCAGAGAACTGCAGGTGATCCAGTGTTGCATCAGACAGTGTAAAATCCTCACCCACCATAGGAAGTACTTGGGCGTTCCCATCTGAGCCTGAACATATAGATATATATCCATTACACTCCTTGTTTTGTGGGCTTTCGCCACCCCTGAGGGATCAAGATTGAGACCATCACTTCAACCAAGTCTTGTCATTGGGTCCACACGTGGTGATATCTCTCCTGTCCACTATGTACTCTTATCCTTTATTTCTCTTTCTTTCTTTCCCTTATTTATTAAGTGATATCTTTATACTTTTATACTGTTATATTTCTATAGATAATAACTGAAATGGCAACATAACTCCTTTCCATTGCAACCAGACTGTTCTAAAATAAACCTGCAAAATATATATATATAAACACCAGTCATTCAGCATCATTTCACTCCAATCCACCCCAAGGGATCTACTAACAAGAACCTCAGTTATCCCACCTCAGGGTTGGGTTATAGGACAGCCATCAATTAATACATTTGATTCAAAAAAGTATGGGACGTCAAAAGTTAGGAAGACAATTTATTACATATTATTTTCAACATATAACTTCATTCTTCTACATTTTAAGTTGTACAACAAAAATAAGAGAAACATTTTCTTCTACTTTATTCTATAGTAGAAAGTTTAGAACTTTTAATTGCTTTCCATATAATGGATAACTATGATAAATTCTCAGTCTTTTGGTGAAACAAGTTTATCTTGACAGCAGATACACTGATTTGTTGCTCGAGATACATTAGGAAGCACTTCATTGCTACTTATTTGGTAAAATAAAGCAGAGTTAAATTCTCTGTCTTTCTTTTTGGAACATTGTATATCTTCAATCACATGCTTTCAAAAATATCTAGGATTGTTCTGCTGTAGCCTGGTCCTTGGCAGTTAGAACCAACTCTATAAGGGCTGAAAAGCTTCTTATGCTGCTTGTTTCCAGTCCCATCTTTTGTATCTAAAAAGACGGAGAAAAAGCATTATTTTTCTGTAAAACATAAAAAACCTCACAAATTATTATTCCACTTCAAACGTTTAGCCAAGTATATATCTTCTCCTGCATCTATGTGAGGCAAAACCCCACAACTGCATATAGTGCAAAGTATAAAAATATTTGTCTTCAACTTTGCTCATATAAGTCTTTCTAGTTAATGTACTGTCTTGCAGGGAAATATTTCATCTTCTAGGCAACTTGTAACTAAAGCCAGTTGGAAGTTTTCCAGTGAAGTAGTCAAAAACAGAAACTTGGTTGTAGTTGGTTTTAATTCATTGATTTTCAACTGATTTTTTTTTTTTTCAAACTCCAAATGAGGTTTCTGGGCAAAACTTTAAAGATAAACATGAATACATCCAAGAACAGCCAACAGCATGATGGTGAAAGCATTTCAATAGGCTGCAAGAGCCTATGGTTCTAGCCTTGAACTTCCTGGGAGATGAAAACAACTCTACAAATACAGATGTTGCTGCTAGTAATTTCTTAGCCAGGAAATCTATTGCTCTGACAATTAGAAAAGTATGACCATGAGAAAAATAAGAGTGCACTGAAACAAAAATCTAGATGTAACTAAAACCATAATGAAACAATTCTCAAAAGGTGTTTGCTGCTGGAACTGTTTGTAATATTAACATGTATCAAGACATCTCCTAAACAACTATGAATAATCTATTCCAGTTCAGTTTAAACTCATAGTGCAGTGACGTTTGTGCACATAACAGGAATAAAAGACCAAAAGCTCAACCCGAGGCAAAAGCTGACAAATACTAGTTCTTGTTATTAAGATTTCCCTACTTCCACCCAAATTGTCCTTGTGGTAAGTCTCATATCTGAGAAAAGCATTTGCTCACACAAAAGCAGACTTAATCTACTTGTTACAATGCATCAACAGCATGTGTTCATAAACAAGACTGACCACAGCTCCTTGGCAACTACTGATATGGACTTGCACTTGGAAGTTTATTTCTATATAAGATTTTCAGAAATAAACGAGTACAAACAGTATTCAATTTGATGTAGCTACTGCACACGCTTCCTGGAATATTTTCTTTTTTTATGTGCTTTGTTATTTAGGGTTTCATATTTGGCACTGAAAAGAACTTACAGTTGTGCAGCACAACAAATCAGGCCAACATCTTCAAAGCTCTTGGGAACAGATCTTGACTGTGCAGAAAGTCAAGGCTGGAAACACCCCGGGAAAAGGCAAACAGAAGCAGGGCCATAAAGAAGTTTCTATCAGATCTAAGGGAGGCCCCTACCCTCTGATCTGTCCACACAGTGTTTCTTCTTAAAGCTTCCAAGCACTAAGCAGCATTTGAATTTTGAACAGCAAGAAATAAAAGTTTTGCATTTGTATAAGAAAGGCCAGGAAAGCATGCATTGCTCATGTGGTATCTACAATCATCAAGGTCTCAAATCACCTCCATTATACAAGTGTGGAAAAAAAAAAAAAGAAAAACCCAAATCACAAACCCACACCAACAAAGCCTTCAAGACCAGAATCTGAGTCTTGCTTCCCTTCCCTCTTCTATCTCACTCCCTTCCAAAACCAGTAGTAGTAATAAAAAAACCCCTTCTTTCTCATAACTTACTTGTTCTCCAAAATACTCAACATCTAGGGCCAGCTGCAGTCGGATTTTGTTATCATCACTCATGCCCCCGTTTGTACCAACAGGGTTTGAAGTCACAGTTCTTCTGGCTTGCTTCAACCTTTTTAGGCTCTCTTCCATTTTCTTAACAGAACTGAGCACATCAGATACAGTTTCATAATACCTAAATTAAGGAAGATTAAAGAAAAAAATGTCCACTTTTACAGAAAAGCCTACTTCATACATAGCACTACATCACTGAGAAAACTGCTGAACAGTGCTGGCAGGAATAGCTTTCCTTGCAAGAAAGCTACTTATGTTTTCATCATTATCAATTAATCAGTATTTCCATCATTACTTCTAGAGGTCACTCTCAAGATTACTATTCCATCTTGAAGCCGCCTTCTCATCATAACATTTTTGACCTGCTCAAGATGTTTGTACTCAATAGTGACCAAGGAATGCAATTGTTCAATTTTCAACAGCCTAAATCAGCCTCTATTGACACTGACTAAAATTGTTTTTACACACAGGACAAGAATAACATCCTTACAGTCCTATTTTTAAGTAAGTTACAGAAGTGTATATGAGAGCATGCACGTGCATACCAGTCATAAATGCCTATTTCTAAAATGAAGAAACTAATCTAATCAGGAGTCTCAGGAAGCTGGCAGAAAAAGTCAGAAGAACACTAATCCTACATCAAAAATGGTATAGATGAAATAAAACGCCACTTCCCACATACCTGATTAAAGAAAGCATAGAATCAAAGAAGGTAAACAAATCAACTAAGTAACAGAAGTTCAAAAAGCCTTATGGACTGAAATCCCATGCCTTAGTGGGAATGACATAATATCATATCAAGAGATGCCTGGGACAGCGAGTTGTTAAAAATAAGTCATAAGAATAGCTAGGAGGAGAAAATAGAGCAACAGTGGGAAATTAGAGGATCCATAAGAGAAGTGACCAGACTGAGCTATGTTCTATAATTTCCTAAAATGTTTAACTTTCTAAGAGCCTAAGAAAACTACTACTGTTAGAATTAACAAAGCTGAAAGAATCTTCCCGATACTTATTTTTAAACAAGGAGGCAACACAAAGCAGGTAAACCTTTTAGAAGGATAATTAGATAGGGATAGCTAAAGAAGGTCTTTTTTTTACACCACTAAGATGTTAGATAATCATTACATACATTAAAAAAGTCAAAGGACAGCAGAACTCAAGTTTCCTGAAAATTCAACCATTGTTCATTGAAAATAACATGAGATTAAGGTCTTACACCAAGTCTGAAACAAAATGCAAATTTTTAGTTTATTGTTGCATTCCTAGAGCTAATCAATTTTTCAAATGCCCCCAAGGTCACAGTTTGCACAGATCTGAGCAGAGGCCAGGTCCTGGATTCCCTGCCCAGGTTTTCATCTGCTGAATACAAAACAACAGAGTAAGTCTGAAGAAATATACCCCAACAAAAGAGTGGTATATTCTTGTTTTGTTTACAGTTGTGTTAATTCATAGTGGTTTAGGTTTTTTTCTGTACCCATTCAATGGACACTGGAGTTTTTAATTAAAGCAAAGAATGTTCTGTATGATTCTCTTACTTTTGTGTGCTTTCAGAGAGAGCACCTTCCAACCACTGATGAATCATGGGCTGCTTCAAGGTATCTTTGTATTCATTCTGCAGTCGGTAGAAGGGCTTAAGAGCACTGTCAACGTAAGGTGAAGCTTTAGTTGGCACCTCCTGGTAGATGACATGGAAACAAGTTGGGGAAAAAAGAACCAGTAGTTTATTTAAAGTGTCAACACCCAATTCTAGCAGATATATAAAATGCTAAGGCTGTATCTAAGCAACGAGATACGTACTCCAATCAAGACAAGTCAATGAAGAGATCATTATACACAGGAAAGACAGCATCACAGTTATTCAGTAGTGTTACACAGTGTGATATAATATAGAATAAGGTTCAAAATGACCAAAGCTTTTTGAGAGATGCACATGCCAGCCACTCCTATTATCAGGGTATGATCACGAATGCTCTTTCTGCTCATGCTGATTCCAGAGAAAGGTGAGCACACTCCATGTCCAAAACAGATTATTTACAGAGTTTGTTAAAATACCTACTGCTTTGTACTACACTTCACTAAATTGAAGACATGTTTCCTTCTGTTCTTACACCATTCTGCTCCCTCATTATATTTTCTAGAAGAATGCTTTGGGGATAATTAATATCCCCTCACTATCTTCTTCTCAGGTAGTTTTGGTTGCAGAATGCTTCCTCTCTCCAGGGATGATCCACGAATAGTTTGGGTGAACCTCATGCATTGCAAACCAACAGAATATATTCAGGGTACACAAAATCTCTGACACCTGAAAATATCTCAGTAATGTCTTACTTAGAACCTGGTCAAGCAAAAGTCTTTGCACGATTCATGCAAAAGACTAATTCTCATACCAAATTCTGAATTCTGCTAAAAAAAAGTCAAAGTATTAGAACATTGAAAAATGAAGTTGCCAGAACTTAACACATCTGTAATAATGTACCTTCTCTACCCAAGTGATCTCTCTCCTGTTTATCAGCTCAGGTTTTGCAACGCATAAAGCCAGTTACACCGATGGCCGAGACAGCAATGCAGTCACACTCTTGGAGTACAGAGCTCAAGCCAGTACCTCGCCTGACTTGAAGGTGGCCAGGTCCTATGTCTTTGTGTTGGCACAGCATCTGCTTCAACAGCCAATGGACAACAGAGACAATGGCAGTCCCCTAAATCACTATGCAGAGTACAGTAGGAAGAAAAAGCAAGGGGAGAGGGGTGAAATGGGAAGAGCTGTGGCCTGCCATTTCAGCCTGCCTCCTGTGTTCAAATTAGGCAAGGATGTAGTAGTCTCTGGTTCACATTACTTTGATTTTTCTCTATTGACTGAATGATACCAAGCTAACTACCAAGACAACTGTCTAGAGAGACTGGCAAAGGCATGCCACAGGAGTAACACAAGCCAAGATCAGACAATTGGTTTCAGCACCTTATTTCACCGTTACTTCTTGTTACACTCAACAAATTACTCTTATTAGCCATTCTTATCTGTTTCCTTCTGTGCAAGATACTTCTTGAACCAAATCAAAGCATCTAGCTCAATGGGAGGAAGTTTCTTGACACTGCAGGCAGAAGTGTCAGACTCCTAAAATAAGTCTGGCACTCAGCAGCATTGCATCTTACAGTATATGCTGTGACATGAGGGAAACATCCCCATTAACCCTTTTTTCTTTTGCACATCTAGAGTTCTACTTCTTGGCCTTCCTTCTACTTCAGGCCCAGGCTCTCATCACTGTTTCCCTAACCTTAAATTTTGAAAATACCCCCTTTTTTGCCTTTCACCATGAAGTAAACAATAAATAATTAAATTATCTCAAGATATTTAATAGAGCTCTTGACTGTCAAGCAGATATGGACAGGCATATCTGAAGATAAGAACTCACAACAATCTTAGCAAAGGCCTTTCTGAGATTTACTTTTGCCTCTGCAACCATCACTGACCTTGTTGGTTCTCCTATATAATCTTGGAACTTCCAGTGCACTCTTCAGGTATGCGAAGGAGGACTCACTGAGATCCTGGATAATCCTGTTATTCAAGGTAGGCACACAGGCTGATAGAGAAGCCTTTGAATCTTCCAAGGCTCCTGTTCAAGTAAAAATGCTAAAGTTTAAACTGAGCTACCCTGCCCAATCACAACACAAATTATGTGAACCCCATCATGCTTCCAATCTCACTCACTTTCTGGTGTCAAATACAGGATATGCTTACCAAATAAACACACACCAGCCATTTATAAAACATTACTAGTAACACCAACCATTCCTCAGCCAGAAACACGGATGAAGGGAAGGAAAGAAACAAGGGGTAAAGTAACATTCTCCAGGTTAAAAGTTTTTTCAGTATTACCAATGAAGCAAGGGATTTGAATCAAAAGGCTCCGAGCTTCCAAAAAAATTGTGGTTGTGAAATTCTTTCTCTCTAAATTCCTTATGGAATGACTGGACTATGTTCAACTCAAAGTTGTGATTGACAACAGACCATTTACTGAGTAGGAGATGTGCACAAACTCCTACATCTCTTATGGACTTCGACATCTACCAATAATTCTAATTTAGAGGTTTAAGTGGAATTCACAACACAGAACTTTTGGCTAGGCTTGAAGACAGGGACTAATTCACTCATGCAGCTACATGCTTAGCTTTAATTACTAAATTAAAATCAAACTCCGTATTTCACATAAAGAATGATCAGATGAAAAAACAAACCAACAACAAAAAACAAAACTAGAAACAAGCCAAAACCAAAAAAAAGCAAACCGCCCCAAACAAAAAACCAAACAAAAACCCAGAAAAAAAAGTGGCTAAAAGACTGAATTGCTTCTGTCCTCTGAAGTTAAGGTGTTTAACTATGATACTTTGATAACTCTCGCCCTTATATGATTCATCAGGCTTGAGAGAGAAATATCATCTTAGAAAAATACTTTAGTTCCAATTGGATAACAGAAAGCCTCTCCTTACTTCTTCCCCAATTCTTTTATATGTAGGAGTTTAAAGATATAAAATGAATCTTTTGGTATAAAGTCCTCACTTTCTGGGGAAGAATCCTAAAAGCACTTTAGACTCACCCAATTTTAATCATTAAACATTTTCCAGACTCACCATGTCTGTTCAAGATTGTTTCTATTTAACAATTTAAACATAAAGCACGTTTCATTAAGTAATAAACACATTAGTCTTTTCAAATTTTCACTGTAATAATGCAACTGTGTAAAAGTTGATTTCATTTGTTTAGCAGAGGGGATGTGGGGAGAAAGGGGAAGGAACCTCTAAGCTTTACCTGCAATACAAGACATATTCTTGACACCAATCATTTCAAGCTTTGGTTTAATCATGTCTAATATGTCAGGAATCTGAAAAAAAACCCCAACATCCAAAAATCAAGAGAGATACAGTTATGTTATAAACATTTAATTACTTCTTCTACATCCTGCAAGTTTAAAGAGCATCAAAAGACACCTTCAATTTCTATAGTTTTGCTGCAGTTCTGAGAAACTAGTAGTAGAATATGCACGGGAATTAAGGCCTACACACTAAATCCTCTACCTTACTACTATACTCAGAGCAAATAATTTAGAATTAACAAATTCTACCTGCAACTTACAATTTCACAAACTACAGAAATTTCAGCCTTATTGATCAAAAATACACAGAATTCGTCCCTTCTGGACAAAAATTAATACCATACAACTCTCTTCAAAATTCTGGATCATTAATCAAGTATAATCATGATGATAAAAGCTTTTTCAACCTCAAAGACTAAAACTAGTAGACATTTAAAAGAGAATATAATATTAAAGCTGAATGTTGCACCACACTCCAAGCTGCAACAGAGACTTTACTAGACAAGGTAGGACTGGCGGAGTGACTCTTCACACCAAAAACAAATTATTTTAGGGGTAAAGTCCAGCAGCTACCAATAAAAAACATTTAAATATCTGAGGTGGTTTCCCTGTAATCTGCCATTCCAAGTAAGAGTAGGCCACATATTTCAGGTGACATCTTCTATATCAGACCACCCAAGTCTTAGCATTTAAGATTTAAAAAGAACTTTATGGTACATTATTTAAACAGTTTAATGCCCTTAACAATATGCCAAACATCAAAGGCTCTTTTGTAAGTAAAGTCACAAGCACAAACCTGATCTTGGAGTTTGTCCAGATCTGCAGCAACATATACCAGCTGAGTACTAGATATATAAGACACTGGTAGACTTTCTGGAGAAGACCCATTCCCTTGATCCTCACTAGGGTTGAGGCTTACAGAAGATTCCTTTCTACCAACTGGCACAGATTTTTTGCTTTCCTTTGTATTCTCACTGGAAATGGGCCTTACAGAAACCTGAAACATCAAATGGAAATGTGAACCTGAGCAATAGTGAAGGCAGTTCAAGTTGGACAAACTGAAACAGTATATAAAGGATTTATAAGTTCTCAGCATTACAATGCCACACTTTCAAGGGATATTACCATTCATAAATTATGTAAAAAAGTGTATTTTAAAAACATTTTGGTGCACTACAAAGTTGGATGATTTGGAGCAAATCTGTTGGTATAAGAGAGGGCAGTCTAGTCCTGCAGCAATTTTCACCTGCATGATGTTCAAATAAATTGTCGCACTGGGGGAACGTGCGAGACCAAGAATTTGATCATTACCTGCTTCGCAGAAACACAGTTTATTTACATATGCTGGAATACAAAGTCATAACTACTCACTGCTGTCATACAACTCCTTTCTCCCACCTCCTCAAGCTCTCTGCTGTCAGTCAAGTGCTTCACTACTCTGTTTTAACTGTGGTACTTATCAGTATTTTTCATGAGCTAATTTGGTTGAGAGAACTAAGTCATTGAGTTGCAAAAAATAGTATGAAGGCAGATCTTACTTCTGTCTTCAACCACCTAAGGGGTCTGTATAGAGAAGATGGAATCAGATCTTATCTTGAGGCACAGTGACAAGGTAAGAGGCAATGTATAAGTACCGTAGCACGGGAAATTCTGATCAAATAGAAGGAAAAAGTAATCAGTCACTGGACTACGGGTCCCAGGAAGGAGCAAAACTGCCATCTTTGGATATACTCAAGATTCAACTTGAGGCTCTGCACAACCTCATCTACGCTGGCACTATTTTGAGCATGAATTTGGACCAGATGACCCCCAGAAATCTCCTCAAATTCCAATTATTCTATCATGCTCTCTTTCTATGACAGCAGAAACAGGGGCAAACTTGTATGGCCGGGAGCAGGGAGTAAAAGAGCAAAGCACAATTTCTCCTGCTCAGAAGCAGGGAATCACTGATGTTGAGTCAGTTGCCCAGGAAGCTTCTGGTTTTACATTCTCAATACCAAACAACTAATTCAGTTTATCTTACCCCTTTTCACTTGCATGTTTATTTTTCACCTGGCTCTGTTTCACAACCTCATTCACTTTATCAACAGATAAACAGAAGAAAACCAAGACTGTGACTACTTCTTTCAGTGGCAGAGGCAGTATTAAGCAACATGTAAGTACAGCCTTGGCAACCATCAGACAGTAACACTGCAACAGTACTGATATTTATGGTTAATCATGTATTTTGCAGTGATACTTTTTATAAACCAAATCCATGAACTGGTTGAAAGTGTTCTTGCCAAAGAATGTTAAGTTCGAGGGGGAAAAAAAAAAAAGCTTAAAAAGAGGTCACATACTTCGCTTCAAAAGGTCTCTTACTGATGGACACACCCGATCACCAAAAGCAAAAGCATGCTGGTCTCTTACCTCACTGATGAACACAGAGTAGCGTGCCAAAATTTGCAGACTAAGTTTCCACAAACGGTGTGCTAATAATGGTAAAAACATTTGATCTGACCAGCACTTCAGAAGACTCATCCAGACCATGTGAGTGGCCAAAAGACAGTATGAGCTGCCAGCTAGAAATAATTAGGGAACAAAGGTCAAGTTCCTAAGCACATTTTTAAAAGATGTAACATCAGTGTAAGTACATTATCTAAGACTAAAACAAACAAACAAACAAAAGTCTTGCAGAGAGACACAATCAAAAAGATAGAAATTTATTAAGCATTGTCTGAAATAAACTCTTAAAATACTAGCTCCTCAATGCTTTATATTTCAAATTCCACTAAGTCTTGCTGTAGCTGTGCAGGTCGAAGCAATAAGTCAGAATTTGCATGCAATAAAGGGAGAAACAGCTTGGCCAAATAATCTACTTCAGGACATAACATTTCCAGGATAATTTTTGGCAATCTTATGAAGAAGTTATATTAGATATGCCTGCCAACCACAACATAATACTCCTTTAGCACTAAACTACTGCTCCTCTCACAGTTATATGAGATATTTGCTATAAATATTTATTTAAAACACAGTAGAAATATCCATATTTAAAAAAAATACTTTAAAAGTCATTCACAGTAACATTTTATAGAATACAATTAGAAAGTTAAGGAATGTGTCTGCAAGTTCCACACCTTGAAGTGGTAAGATTTATGCATTTTGTCTCCATTAGGATTTTTTTCTCCTTGTTTTCTTCAGAGGGCATGTGTGTGTGCATATACACACAGAGATATTTATGTGGCTCTTAGCTGCCTTCTTAGCTGCCTTCTGCACTCTGTTAACTGAAGTTAGTATTTCTGATTAAAACATACTTCTAATGAATATACCAGGTTATCCCCTTTCACTCTAATTCTTCTTGTGCATACCTCCTCATCTGCTCATAAATCAGTGTATGTTTTTGGACCAGATAGCAACACTATAAACCATAGCAAGCCCAGATGCTGCCAATAGACAGTCATTTTTGCCTCTACATAGTGCTACAACAATTAAGAAAAATATGCCCAAATAACACAGCATAGCCTTTTGGTTGTTACTTAGAGGATGTGAAATGCTAATTTAGTTCCTTCTTGCACTGAGCGGATGGTTCTATAAGTATGTCAACAACTGCTGCCAAAAGGGGTGTTTTTAATAAGAAGAGTGATCACTGAACAGTACTCCCACATTGCTATCTCTATAAAAATGAATTATATTATTTAATCAGTTAATCAGAAAGCTCATGTGAACCACGGGATGCATGTTACTAAATATTTAACAGACAGACAGTAACCACTGCTACTTATACCGCTGATTCCTTTACAATAAGAAGAGTATTTTTTGCCATAAAAGTTTACCTGGTGCTTCCTCTAGTGTATCTGAAAGTGCTTCTTCTAAGGCCCCTGCTATTTCTCTGAATCTAAGAGACAGAAAAGTTTTGAATATCACCATTCAGCAGTTGCTTAAATTGATGCCAAGACATTTTTCAGTGCTTACTTCAGTATTATTTCATTGTGCTATCAATATACATACACAGATTTTAAACATAGGGTTATTTTTGCCCAACTTAAATTGGGATATAAACCACACCGGCATTCAAACAGTTGAAAGAGAATCTTTGACATTTTACAGGCACATACAAAGCTTATGCTTTGGGAAACTGTTAAAGTCATGGTTGCAAATATTATCAAAATGATAGCTAGCAGAGAGACAAGTCCTCACCCTTTTTGAGGAGTGAAGTTTCTTGTTTTGTTACTGTTTTTAAACTAAAACTGAACAAATTGACTCATACTTGCTTTAGTTGACCTTCAGATATGTCATGTGACACTGGGGGTTCCAGCTTTCTACATGTTTGTTAAAGAACAGAAGCATAAGGTTCTGCAAACAATTCTGTACCTAATAAAAATCAATAGTTCCTCACAGGATACCCTGACCCTCCCTTTTAAAAAATTCACCCTTTGAAGAAGAAAAAAAAATACAAAAAAAAAAATCATACCTTCACAATTTTTAGGTGAATTATAACAGCAGAAGTTATTAAAAACTCTGATATTTTTCCATATTTAATGCATATTGGATAAACAACATAGCATTTACCTCATCTAAAAACTGCAAAGTTAGAGTTGCAAAAAATCCTTCTTTAACCAGGTTTTCCCTCCAAGCACTGAAATAACTCTATCATTTAAGCTCCCTTACAGAAAGTTCTATTGTCATTGGTTTCCCTTTTTTTTTTGCTTTTATGTCCATCACAGTAACTCTGTAAACCTTTCTATCAAACTTACTAATTATGAACCTGTAGGGCTTCTCTTATAGCTTCCTAACTGTCATTTCTAGATCAGAACAGGGGCCCACCTGGGTTTTCTTGTTCAAACTCCTAATGGACTAAGATGCACGTTTAGCAACTAAACATATTCGTGAAACGGCTTCAAAACCTCATTTCTGCCTATGCACTGCCTCCACCACCAGAGCAGTGTCTTTTAGTCTTATGGTGAAAAGGATTAGAGAACAGAATAAGATTTTGAACAATGACAGAATTTTTCCTGAATGTTTCCGACATACGAAAAAGATTTCCCCAATGTGGGGTTCACTACAGCTCCACAACCAGTTGGACTGACATAACTGAAAGAATGGCACAGGAAAGAGTTACTGGGGCTGTTTGTGCCAGCACTGCTAAAGAAGAAGTGCCTGAACATCTATCTGTTCCTCAAAGGATCATTTGTAAAGGGTTTAGTGGTGGTTGATTTTTCTGGGTAATTTCTGTAATTGAAAAAGGAAGAAAAATCCTGAATTTTAACTATAAATGTCATATTGTGAGATAATATTTCAATAAAAATCTTGTATGACTTAAAAGATGTTAATATATATCAAGTAAAAAGTTTCCCTAATATATATATAATGAATATGTCACATTATTTTCAAAATTTTGCACTAAAGAAGTCATGGGCACTTCCAAAAGTTATCAGATTATTCCAATAAAAAGCAATAATATGGTGAAAGATGAACCAGTTGCTGTTATCCAACCATTTATCAAAATAGTGCACTATTTAGATTTACAGTAATCTTACAAGAAAATGATTTTTTAAAAGTTTTTTAATCAATCAGAGCTCAGAATGCCTAATGGCAATCATTTTTTAACAGCAAGAATATGCTGAAGCTCCATTTCAATTTTATGAGCAAGAGTATCAAAGTGGGATCAAGTGGTCTCTTACTAAAAAAGTTACACTTTCAAACAAAAGGGGCAGACATACAGACCTGTTAATGACATATTTGTTAAAAGGTTCATAATGGACACTTTTAGTTCCATGGACACTTTTAGTCTGAGCACTCCACATCACTACTGTAGCGAGAACTGCTGCCCTTTCCCTTGGGACTGGAGTTGAATGTCAGCCTTTTTTTGCCCAGAGTAACAGAGCCTCATCAGTTCACAGCCATGGGAACAGATGTGCAAGCAAAAAACCAAACCAGGTGCTGTAACTACCATTTTACCAAACACCATGAACCACTAAAACACTAAGACCCTGCTCCCAGCCCCACGCTCCTGTCACTTACATTAACTCCACCACTCATAAGATTTCTGGATGGAATTTTTCAGCAGAAATGTAGATTTATCCTCGATTAAAGAACCTGCATAAATGTGACTATGGTACGGTCACTGCCAATTACAGAACCATCCAATAAACAAGGCCACTCAAGTGATTCAGGCTAAAAATAAGCATCAATTTCTCTTCCTTTTTTTTTTTTTTTTTTTTTTTTTAAGAGACTGTCAGAAGGCTTTGGACCAAGAGAGATCACACATGGCACACTCAAGTCATCAATGGCTGTCTTCCTTGCTTGAAGGCTTGGTATCCAGCCCAACAATCAGACATGTAGACTACACTTTTTAAAAATACAGTTTTACATTCTATTTTGTTAATTAAAATTCTAACATTACAAGAATTAAACCAGGGCTTTCTTGTGTCTCTCTACTCTCTTCTAGTTGCAAGGTCTCTAAAAGGTAGTGCTACAGCTACATCAGACCTGCTGGAAAAATAAGCTAAAAGTTATTATTTAGCTCCTCAGGAACAGGGAATAGTAGGGCAATCTTTGGGAAGGCAATGCTACAAACCCCAGCACTTTAAAGACTACATCCTGTGAGACAAAAAGGATGTCAGAAATATGGCTAGATCTGGAAAATCTACAAGTTGTCAAGTCCTTTAATTCTGTACTTCTAAGAAGAAAGACTTCTTCCCTCACAATAAGTATTCCTCTAGATTTTGCACAAGTAGCATCTTTCAACATACAGTTTAGTTCCAGGGACACTGGCAAAAAAGAATTTGAAACAAGAGTTCAAGACTTATTTAGATCTCGTCCCCAAAGTCTTATGAGTAGAATATCAAATCTGGTGTAACAACACGATACCTATCGAAGAACAGTAGGCTGTGATTTTGCTAAATTGCAGAAAGATATATAAAACAGTTACATGACTTAGTAATTAAATTCTTAGTTTGCTTTCTACTATGATTTGTTGACAAGTGAAACTTTGAACAATGAGGAGATCTGACTGTAAGCCAGATCATCTTGCTGTGACTAAACTGTTTTTGAAAGAGTGAACAAAAAAAAATGCATACCAACCTTATTTGAAAATATACAGGCAAATTCCATTTGTTGTTAAAGCTGTGGTAAGAGGGATGAGATCTTAACCGTTTCACACTGGCCTGGGAGCCACACTGTCGTTCAAATTTCTGTACAAAATCCATACTAGTAGTGTACTTCTGCAGAAAGAGAAAGAGTGTTCTGATCACACACGGGGTCCCAGCAACCAAGGCAGGCTACCACCCATTCAGCAGAACTCTTGTATCATGCTACAGTTAAGGGTGAGGTTAAGAGTGGGCTGACAGCCCATCACCTAATCACACAAGGCTAAAACCCTGGACTGCAACAAAACCAAACCCAGTTAACTAGTAGGTGTTTCTGTCCAGTAAGGAAAGCTAGCATGGGTCACTTCGAAAAAGCATAAAACTGTCCAAGCACATTGAACAAGCAGAATGGATCAGAGAGATGCAGCAGTACTTCTGAGCTCAGTCACTGGGGTGGAACAACAGTGCTGCACAAACTAGGAACAGAGTCAGGTGCAGGAGATAAACAAACAGAAATAATCAGGAATGAAACTCATAAGCACACATAGCCAAACACACACGAGAATGGAAGCATGATATTTTTGTCTGTTACACAGGACCTGTATTATAAGAATTTCTAGATCTGTTTCCCAAAAAATGTTTTGCAAATACCAAATATTTGCAGAAGAGCTTCAAACAATTTCAGACAAACTAACTTCATCTAGTGTATACTTCTAATAAGATATTTACCAATAGTATTAAGTTGGTTGCAAGCGAAAAAAAAAATTACATTAATCCCCAAATACACTGTGGACTTACTCCCAACAGTAACTTATTAATGCACTGAAAATAATGAAATAATAAATTTAATCATGAACAAAGAAGAAAGCCAAATATCTGAGTGAAAACCAGAATTAAAATAGTACCAAAAAAAGTTCTTTCACATAAAATAGACCTTGTTAAGAGAACACAAAGCTTATGTAAATAAATTTAAAATCAAAATACAGCTACAGTTAAAATTATTTCTGTGGAATGAAAACCAGTTTGGCTTCTGTGCAACTTTCTTCTAGTTATAAAAATAGGAATTAGCCATAAAACCTATCACACATTCTTATTAAGCCACTGCTGAATTAATGAAATAAGCCTGACCGAATCTCTCAGTGCTTCTGACTTCACTGCAGTAAGAGCAGCAGCAGGGCTGCAGCAGCCAGGCTTTTACCACAAGCCAGAGCACTACGGGAGTGATGTGATTTTGCCTCTTATGAAGCAGCAGAACATTGTAAGGAGTAGTATTCTGAAAAATGCACACAAAAGCTTTTAGGTAACTACTTTTCTGCTAACCTGGTTGTATTTATAACACAATGGACCCATAAAGGTTTGGGAGTTAGATCCAGAATGAATGACAGATTAGTGCTCTTTCAGGCCTCCTTTTTAGATAACAAACCCAGCACTGTAAAAAACAATCTGTTAATGCTCTGCTATCTTAAGTCAGAGATATAAATCAAACACTCTGTAAAGACCTATCACTTTCAAAATAGAAGACAACTCAAGAGACATTTATCTAGTTAATGATACAATTATATCCAGGAGATCTGCAAGATTGTTTCCGGTTTTGGCTTCTAGGATTGGATTGTTAACTGCAGAGTTATTTAAATTAGGAACCAAAATGGAGCGATATTCAAACACAGGAACCTAAACTTAATCTCAAATGAACCTCTAGGGATAAAAGAAGTATTCTTTCCAAATAGCTGTAAATCTACAAATCTGACTTAGAAATAAGGGTACATCAACCTGAAGCAACTTTAAAAAAACCAAATCCCAACTCTGCACAAATAAATAGTTATTTCAACATACATACTTAATGCTGCCAGTCTGATTTCTAAAGGATTTAAAATAAATGTTTCCATTTCCCTCTCTCCTCTACATCTAAAAACCTAAGAGGTAATACTGCATATTCAAACTTTTCAGCATTGAACCTATACACATAAACATATGCAAACAAACCTGGTGAAAGACTTTTCTGCATTTCTATCAACATAGCAAACAGAGATAGATAACTGTCTAAAATCTCTGTTGCATTACTTGGCTCATGAGCAGTGCAAAAACAATTTTAAATTTTTTTTTTTTCTCCCTCTTAACTCAGAACTCTTAGTCTTCAGGTAGGTATAATGGCAATTTTACACTTGGCATTTCAACTTGATGTTGATTTTTAGGTAAAATATTTTAATTATTTTAATGCCCCTGAGTCACTTAAGTAGTCAAAAGCAGTCTGGAAAGTACTTTAGACTTACTACATGACTTACCTGAAAGTCATGGGTGGATGTTGTTTTTTTTTATGGGGTTTTTTTGGATAGTAGGTGGCCTTTTAAAATAATGCAATGCCATTTTTAGACAATATCAGTGTAATAAAAGACGACAGACTTACAAGCAAACCCAGCTTTTCTGAAGCTAAAATACATTCCTGGGTAGACCATGCAGCACAGAACACCAAAAGGCTCATGACTTGCAGCATGCAAGGAATTAGGTGAAAGCTTGAATAGTGACTGAAGCTTTATGGTAAACTGTTGTCACGAGGGAGGGGGAACACAGTATAGTGTCATTTGCATGGCAACTTTCTTCAACATTCATTTAATTTGCTTCTTATTCAGAGCCAGCTCTGCAGACATTCACTGTCACGCCTGCCTGCTTTCAATTATTCAATCTGTACAAAAAGAGATCTTAAATTCCAAGAAAATGTAAGTATTTAGTAAAAGTAATTTAGCATAAACACAGGAAGAATCACATGCCTTATAAACCTGCACCAGCAAGGCTTTTCCCTAAGTCATCTGCCTAAGATGACCTCCTGCAGACAATGTATAACTGTTTCCCATCTCTGTCTTGAAAATAAAATGTCTCGTGCTAATCACAAGTCAAGTTGCAAGGAAAAAAAAAAAATCAATTTTTTCCAGCAATCATGGTTAAATACAAGCAGACAGGACATGAGGAAAAGCAGAAAGCTCATATTTTCTACTTGTGACGTGCTAATAAAATACTGCCGGAGCCAATATTCATACCAGACCAAGAAATCTATTTCACCATTAGTAAAAGATGATCTTTTAGAAGCAGAGCAGCACTGCCAGTGAAGAAAATACAAGAGTGACAACTGCTTTAAATTCATTATTTAATCTAAGCTTGCTTCATAGTTGATTGTGATACCACAGAAAATAATACTTTTATGTTCCACACCTGATGGTAGGATCTCCAACTATTTTTATTTCTTTTAGGTGACTTGTATTTCTAATCACAACATAATCTGCAGTACTGTAGGAGAGCAAAAGCTAAAACAAGCAAGTGAAACGAAGTTTTTTAACCTTCCCCTAGTACAGAATTGTAACCCAGGTATTTAATTAACATGACAGCCCTTGCTATACAGAAGTCCTAGACTTGGGC
Source organism: Corapipo altera (assembly GCF_003945725.1). Taxonomy (NCBI): domain Eukaryota; kingdom Metazoa; phylum Chordata; class Aves; order Passeriformes; family Pipridae; genus Corapipo; species Corapipo altera. Next base: position 36,629,780 of record NW_020884874.1, read on the forward strand.
GAACACTGGAGTCATCCACTCCCACCTTCAATTATGCTGCAGTTCTGCAATTATGAAAGAATATCTATTCCCAAAACAAATACTAATTCACATGACTAAACGGCTTCCAATAACTTCTCCGTGAGCTTTTCTGACAAATTTCAGGGGAGAATTACTTCCTGTAAAAACTGAGTCAAGTGATTTGAGATAACCTCTTCTTTCAAGCCATGCAACAACATGAATTTACACAAAAAAAGCAGAGGGGAAAAAAACTAGAGAACACGACTCATTTAATTCTTGTGTGTGTCAAAGAAATCAGAAATGGAAAAAAATAAAATTAATTACCTCATGAAACACATCTGGGTTTCCAGGGTTAAACAGTGATGGCAATTTCTCTTCCAAACCGCGTACTATTTCTGGCCACACTGAATTCACTAAGAAATCATATCCAGGAACAATATCTGCTTTTGCACTAAAAACAAATTGCAATTATTCCATGGTTATATTTTATCACCAGGCTTCTAACTGGAGGTAGGGATAACTAAAAAAATACATGCACTGAACTAGACAAAACGTAATTTTATTTTATTTTTTTTTACATAGTTATGCAGATTCCCTTAAACTATTCTTCCTGTGAGGTTTCTTATCCAATTCCACAGTCTCATCAAATCCAAAGTATTTTTAATAACTCTCAAAGTGTTTAAAAAAATTTATCAGTTATATATCTTGCAAGGGTGTTCTGGAAAATGAGCACATTTCAGCTAAGAACTCCTACAGAGTACAAGTAATGTGACTAATGTAATAAAAAGAAGCAGAACTTTTTCCTCATTGTTCTAAGCTGTATTTATACATGATATTGTGTTCAAAGCAAAAGATTAAAAGCTACCCTGATTATGAAAACATATAAATTGAGAGCAGAAGAGATAAAAGCATTCAATACCAGTTTAGTACACCACAGTACAGAGTGGAGACATTCCATTAAGAAGAGAGATTAACACTTGCTGAGGGATTAAAAGAATTGAAATGTTACTAAAAATTAGGAGTTATAAAAAGCTCAGCAATGGATGACTAATTAGAAAAGTAATTCTGCAGTCCCTAGGGGCTACATCCATAGTTCTGCTAATTACAGCAGTCTACTATTTAACCAGCCTGCAAACAGATGAATAAATGGATACAATTCAGTAGACCTGAATTATTTAAACTTCAAAACAGGCAATTAAATTGCATAAGGAATTAAGCACTTTCAGAGAAGACAGTGTAAGCACAAATCAATGAAACTTATAGTTTCAGTACATGCGATAAATCAGTCAAACCTTTGGGGATCATCCCCACTTTTCTGATGTGCACTAACAATTCAATAACTTTTGAACTTATATTTTTAATAGCTTTATTATGCTCTTCTCCTTGGATGAAGTGTAAAATCATATTTAATGGGTTCAAAAAACCAACTTATCTGACACATTGTATTATGAACTGGACTCACTTCTACTACTGAAATACAGGATTGTTTTTCCTTCCTCTGAAGGTCTGGGCCACAGCACCAAGAAAGTCTGTTCACTGTTTAGTTTTGAAAAGCACAGACATGAGAGAGAAATCAAACCTGACTACAAATCTTCAGAAAAGTCCAGATAAGTCATTAGTGCGTGAAAGCTAATAACGCAAAGCATTTCAAAATTACTTGTTGTCATTTCAGTGCAACTGAGAGAAACCCCCAAGATATTCACCTCGAAATAGCTCCCCCTGTTACTTCACGCAAGAGACGGCAATGATGAGGAACAAAATCCAACAGTCTACTGTACATAGCCTGAAGGCCATTAGGATGAGATTGCACATACTCTTCCACAATCACCTGTTGGGAAGAGTTCAGTGTTAAATGTCAGAAAAGTGAATATAAAATGCTGTAATGTAAGACTCACAGTTACTCACTCAAAACTCCTAACACTATAAACTCAAATATTTTGATAGTCAGTATATTACTTCTTTATATTACAGTCTACAAGTACAACTTGCCAGCTTGAATTATTACTTCCTTTAGTGCAGCATTCTTACTGCTAGCCCCAAGAATGGTAACATGCTCTTTGCTTTTGAATGTTAGTCACTGTGTCTGGCTCCCAACTCACTGTCACATCACTGTCACCTAAAGCAGACTGTGAAGTTAAACAACTGACTGACAAAAGCTAATCAAACCTCAGAATAAAGTAAAAAATTTCTTCTAAATGTAGAGGTTGTTGGTCCAATTCCAAATACAGGCAAGCCGAAGCCAAGAAACTTCTGTGACAAAGCTAAGCCTTTAATGCAACTGGCAAAGCAGTTTGTCTGGACAGTACCTCATATCCAGTGAAAAGGGATAATCTCTGCCATAAAGAGAAGGCAGACAGTAGTTGGACAACAAAGGAAAAGAACAATAGCTTGTTTCTTGGTATTCTTCCACCTGTCTAAACGCTTTTGCCTCTTGCTGCATAAACAAGCAGAATGGTGCAAAACTAGTGAAAGAGTAGACACTGAGAAAACCTAGAGGAAAATGACCTATCCTCCACTGTAGCAGTTGCTACAGCATTAGCAAGCACCCAATGGAAGCTCGTCCTTAAGAGGATGGATTTGTTTTGTTCATTCCTCATCCCAAGAAAAATGTAGATAAGAAGAAGAATCCCAACTGGATATAACCTGAAATTGGTGACAGGCAGGTAAGAGAATCTTTCCATCTTTTTTTTATTAAATAGTAAAAATAAACAAATTGACAATGACATTTTGTTGGAGCTCAGTTCTCCTGCTTTCTCCACAAAGGTATTTTGAAGCTGCTACTGAAAGCTGGAGGTTAACACGAAAAATAGGCACATTTGCAAATCAGTTGGGATTTTTTACTTTATCTTACCTCATCTACATAAGGTTTTACAAGCACTTGACCAACTAATGCCTCTGCATCTCGTGTTTTATCAATTGTTGCATAAGTGCGAAGACAGTGGCGTATTATGTCAACATTTGAAGTTTGAAGGCCTTCCAAGAGCAGCCCTTCCAGAGACTGCTGCAACATAGCTGTTATTCCAGCTATACGCTATGAAGAGAAACAAAATACAGTAATAAAAACAAAAGCAAAGCCTTGTCATCATTGTTGAAGTAAATCTGTCTAGAAATACCTAACTCAGCTTTCCATTTTCATTTGAAAGGTGCCAAAGTTTTGACAACTGGCAGTTAACGAACATTAACACAGACTTAATGCACTACTGATGCTGTTTAACACAGTGTTTATTATAATAAGGCTAAAGGTAATTATTTTCCTCTATAAGTTACATGGTAACTTATCTAAGGTCCATTTAATTCTGAGGAAATAGGTGAATAATTGTTCCTTGTTCAACTGAACCATTGTGTGACAATAAACAAAAGATTTACAATGAGTGACCAGAGATAACAACTGTAGCATTTATCCCTCACTGTCAGACTAAAAAGACAGTGTGTTCCCGACATTACTTGTCAAATTACTGCAAACAATGAGTGACACTAGTAATAAGAAAAAAAAAAAAAAGGGTTCAATCTACATACATTCTCCCTTTTGTTAACCATTTTTACTCATCTCCTTTCCCACTAGATCCAACTCATTGCTACACTACCTGCAGATACACTCCTGCCCCAAGACAGTCCTTACAACAATTTGAGGCAAATTCAGCAACACACATTAATGTAGTCTCAGCTGAACTATCAATTTAACCAGAAGAATTTCTTTTCTGCCTTTTTACATGCTGTATTGTGTCCATCCATCCTAAAATGATTCCACAGAATTTGTACCGAACGTGCAAAGTCAGGAACCCAATCACTGACTAGTCATAAAACCCTTAACAGGTACAGGACAAAAGTCTGATGACCCTTAACAGGTACAGGACAAAAGTCCTGCCACACACCATTAAGGAAGCCACATGACAAATGTTCTCCCACCATGTACACTACTCTGCTGCTTGCCCTTACTCGTGTTATTATCCAAGTTTGATAACTCAATGGCCAGAATAGTCCTGCAAACTGTCCATGAATCAACATGGTACTAATGGACATCTTGAGCTGAAACAAGTTTATACTGCCAATAGGCATAGGTATATAATGGAGAAACTGGAACTATGAACTACCTTACTACTCAAAAGCCATAAAGAATGACACCTCCATGCTAATCAGCCTAAAGCATTACCCCATCTCCATATTCCTACCTCCCTTTAAGCACCAGTTTTCATTTGTTCCCTCTCTCTGTTGAATGACAGAAGAAAAAACGCCACCAAACCATCAATTAATTTTTTACATTAGATAATTATCACAAACAGGATATTGGGGAGATTAGTATACTGATCTGAATGGCCAGAGTAATTTCATGAAAAGACAAACTTGAATATATTCAAGCCAGCCACTGTGTAGGCACATTCCATTTATATTCTGGTCTGTATGCTGCAGCTAACAAAACCAACATAAATCTCCAGAATGAGGCCTCAGTATCAGTAAGCAGACAAACTGCAAGATTTGTTAGGCTGACAGAAATCTCTGTCATATTTCCTACTCTTATTCTAAGTAATTTATCCTAAAGAAGTTAGCAAACAAGGAATAAATCCACAAAAAAAAGCAGTAGCTCTAGTCAACTAATAAAAATGACCTCATGAAACCCATTTTCCCCATAAATTAATTCAATAAAACTCTGTGGAAACAGGCATTTGCCTTCCAATTATATCAGTTGTGCAGACTCTACAAGTGTTAACCTTGCTATCGTGTAATACTTACTGGTCTCACTTTGTCCAAAAGGGGCATTCCTTTGCTTTGTACTGCATGAAATTGTAGTTGATTAAATTCTGTGGCAATTCTCTCTAAAACTTGTCCAGTTAAAAGTGGACTAGAAGACAGATGATATAAAACAAAAATACACAGTTAGATCCTTTCAAATTAACTCACTTTCACCTGTAGCAGATGGATAGTGCTCTCCCTCAATTTTTGTGGTTTTATCTAAATATTTTGAATTCTGATAGGTACTACTAGACTTACTGCAATTGTGCAATAATGATCTGGAACACACTACATGATTAAAGTTGTTTTGCAGCTGTCAACATATGAAGTGGGTAAAGCAGAAGCTCAGAGGAACATAAGCTCTTGCCTCAGCAGTATGAAGCACTGTTTTCTATATCGTAGTTTGGCTAATCACATGAAAGTCAGCCTTAAGAGAGCTCAGAAACTGCAATAAATGACTTTCACCATCCAGATTTGCTTCTTATTTCCCTTTCTGTCATACAGTAAAATTAATGACAGTTATCCCCAGAGAAACAGTCCTACCATCTACACAGCCCCAATAATGAGCCAAATTTTCAGCCATTCAAGTTCCGTCTTGCTTACAAACATAATTCTGCAAAATGCCTCACTCTGACTGAAAACATCTGCTTATGCTTTGTCCCTCTAGGTATCAACATATTTTTCTCTACAGCTCCCCCCACCACTATGTGATCCAGCACAATAAATTGAAGTGACAGTCTTACGCTGTCTCTTCCCTCCAGCTGAAGTTGCACTTGCATCCCGGTCAAGCATTTCAAGGGTATGACTGGTATATCAATTCCAAATTGGTTGAAGGACATCTTCCATTCCTCAGCAAAGGCAGAGGGAGAGGTCTGACTGGAATCTGTACTTCCTTGTACCAAAACTATTATATGTTTGCCTTGCCTGCCTTTGGCTTTCTTGCAAAAGTCCTTTTGGCTATACATAGTCAGGGAAAACCAAAAAAAGCTATTTTCTGTTTCACTTCCAAATGATATCGGAACAAACTGTACTGCAGAGACTATTTCAGACATGACAAGATTAGTAATGTCCAAAAAAACCCCCCAGAATTATTGCACTAACTTCCAAAAGGCTGCTTACTGAAAGCAACACCAGTAATTTGGAACCATGGAGTCTGAGTTACATGTTCTGTGAATGATTAGTTGGCAAAAGACTAAAACCTAGAAAATTACAGTCACTTATTCCATCAGAGTTACACTTCTAAAAATATATCCTAATGCCTGGAAAGTTACCTTCAGCAACCCTATGAAATTCAGTTAGTCCCATCAATTACAAATAGAACTGAACATTACATATTTTTTTACCTGTTTCCCTCTAATGAGGACAATTCTTTAGTGCCTTGGGAATGCAGAATCTTCTCAATTTTCTCAACAGACTGGATAACATGAATAAGTCTCAGGACACACATCTGTAATTAAAGAAAGATTTTCCATATCTGACCCCAATCCCAACTGATATCACCTAAAGAAGATATTTCGGACGGTTTCTTAGTTCTTCAGGTTTTTTTCCTGGTGTAAGTTTTCTCCCTTCATCTTAATACTTGAGTCATGTCTCATTTGAAGTATTGCTCACATAAGTCCATAAAACCCCACAAACGTTTGTCATGGACCAAGGACAACTTTTCTTATCCCTGATTTTTTTCAAAGTTAAGCACAAAGACAAATGTTAGTGTGTCCCCCGTCCTATAAAAATTAAACAGCTGTATTTCAATTCCATTCACAATAAGTTTATATACTACTACAGTCAGAAACAAGAACTATAATTAAAAAAAATCCAACTAAATCAAACATATATATTTTGGGAAACAAAAGTAAAATAAAGATTCATGATCAACTAGACATTGTTAAAAATTAAGTCTGTCTACCAAAATGTAAATATATTATTACAAGTACACAATTCTGCACAGTGTGAACCCAGATAGCCTAAAACTTTATAAATTTCATTTTCTCTGGGTTAATGGCAAAACCAAATTCATCCTAAGGATGACCTTCTCAAGGTAATAATTTATCTGCTGTACCTTTTTTCTTCTAATATCTTCTTGTTTAGTCATCCGGTCATCTACTGCTTGAATTCCTTCACTGACACATGACTTAAGACTCTGTGAGAGAAAAAGTCAGTATATAAAGCTATTTAACGTTAGAAGAAAACCTTAACTCAAAAACCTAAACTTAAAACAGAGCACAGATTAAGGTATTGCCACCGCAAGTATAAATACTTCCTCCAGAAGTGTTCTCTTACTACCTTAGAGAGAACAAATGACCTATCACCTAAAAAAACCAGACAATAAACCCACTGCATTATGTCTTGAAACTGAAGATTTAAATCAGTTTTAAATAGTGTTTTTCAAATAATAAGGATTTCTCTACCCTGACTGGTCCTATTTTCTGTTTTACTCATCAAGACTGTGATATTTTGAAGGTACATTTATGCAGCAAACATCTCTTTGAAGTGGCTGCCAAGATGATCAAAAATTGGCCCTTGCTATAAAGCCCAAGTCACTGGTGGAAGAGCCAGAATAATACCCACCTTCAAGAGGGTGACGTTTTATGATTAAATCACAAGACTAAGCAAAAAAAGTCCTTAAAGGGACTGTATTGCATCTGAATTATCTACTACCATTTTTAAGTTACTCAAGTATTAAAACAGTTTCAAGACATCACCATAGACCCGTCTTGCAAAAGTTCATTCACTTGTCATGTTTAAGGAATCCTTTATCCCTTGGATGAAATGCACTACTAAAAACATAAATTTACTGCTACTATAACTGCTTGAAAACACAGTGCTTCTCCTACTACCAGTCATCAATTTTTCAAAAAGAAGTTTATTATAACAAGTATTAACTTCAGTAAAAGATGTTCTGTACATGATATGAAAGTGAGTTGAAGTTTACCCAGCTGTCTACAATGATTGTTTTGAACATACCATAACTTCTTCCTTCAACTGTCCCAAGGGTACTGAAAGCTGATTAAGAGCCTTGTCCATGCCAACCTAAAGAAGTTACCATAAACACATTTATGACTTTTTCAGTGAGTTCAGACATGAATTACTGACAAAGCCTATCATTTTACAGATATTAAAAGAGAACTGAGAAAACAAGCCTCCCCCTATAATCTCCAGTTTTAAATTCAATGCAAAAATATGTTGTCTCAAATTCAGACATAAAAATATCACACTGCCTGTCACATAAAGCCAAAAGTTAAACAAAATTTCCACCTATAGAAATTCTTCCTCCCACAAAAATGTTACATCTCAGTTTTTGAACCTATACAACTGGAACAATTACAATGTTCAGTCAAGTAGATTGGGTTTAGGGTTTTTTTAGATATTTTGACTATATAAAAAGTTTAAAGATTCCTAAAGGATCCTTCAGAGCGGCCTTACTTGTATCACTGCTATTCTATTTAAACGATTTATTTCCTTTAATTTTAGAAGTGCTGACAGTTTGAAACAAAGTTTGCCCTGAATCTAACTTCCTAATGAATCACTTTTTCAAGACAAAAAGCATACATCTAAAAGATTTATTACAGGCCAAGAGCAATTCTGTACAGTAGCTAAGTTCTACAGGAACAGTCTCTCAGTTTCTCTCAGTGCAAGGGCTCACAGTTTAAGATGTCTTAAATCTAACAATGACAAAATAAAAGCCATATACTTTGCATGTGAAAAATAAAAATCCCACTGAACCACCTTAAGTCTGAACTATGCAGTACAACTAATAACACTTACTAGATTTGTTGAGAGATTAACAAAATCTGCATAGTCCTTATTTATGAGTTCTACCATAGCAGTTTTTAGGAGTTTGTAATAGAGCTCCAGATCCTCCCTGAGCTCTTCCAGTTGCACACGTTTCCTGCAGTCTGACACAAAATGATCAACATCAAAATCCGCCTGAAAGTCAAACAGGAAAGAGAGAAGAATGTAAGCAAACAGTTCACACAGGGAACACACCCAAAATAAAGTACTCCATGTGCCAGTGAGTTGACCGAACTAAAGCTCTAGGGGGCAAAAGGCTTAACTCAGTAGTTTCCAATGTTCCAAACTCTCGGTCTTTAAGCTCATAAGCGCAGAGTATCTTGGGATAGAGTACCTAGAGACCAGCTCACCAAAATACAGGGTCGTATATTCCCTACAAATACTTTAAAAAACCCGAACAAACAAACCACGAAACAACAACCAACCAAAATTCAAAATTCAGTATTAAGAACTACTTTAACCTCTCCAAGCAATGAGGCCTCTCGGTCCCGCCAGACTCGCAGCCCAGCCCTTCATGGAGACGGCCACATCCCGGATCCCTTGTCAGTGACACACTCGGCGTTCCCGAGGCCCGAGGCCGGGGGAAGAGCCGTGGCGGACCTGTAAGATCCCGATCAAGGCTCCGCGACCCTCTCTCCCGCAGGGGACCCGCCCGCCCCCTCCTCAGGAGGCCCCTCCTCCCTCCGCAACTCGCCAGTTTCGGCGGCCCCCACCCACCTTCATGAACTCGTCCTTGTCAAAACACAGGTTCTCGGGACCCCGCGGCAGGTTCATCTTTTTCGCCTCCATGCCCGGCCTGGCCCAGGGCGGCGGCACCGCCCCCTCCGCCAGAGCGGCACCACGGAGCGGCGGCGGCGGCAGCGCCCCCTGTGCGGCTCCGAGCGGCACTGCGGGAGGCAGCGGAGGGGCGGGGCGGGGCGGGCGGTGTGTGAGGCGGGCGGGGTTACAGCCGGCCCGACCAGCCTTCTCGGGGGAAGTTACAGAATCAAGGAATCGTGAAGGTTGGAAAAGACCTCTGAGGGAGGTCATCGGGTCCAACCTATGGCCGAACACTACCTTATCAGCTAGACCATGGCACTGAGTGCGACATCCAGTCGTCCTGTAAACACCTTCAGTGACGGTGACACAACCACCTCCCTGGGCAGGCCATTCCAGTATCTGATCACTCTTTCTGTGAAGAAACTTCTTAATGTGCAGCCTAAACCTCCCTGGCACGGCTTAAGACTACGTCCTCTCATACTGTCACTAGTTGCCTGGGAGAAGAGACCAATGCCCACCTGGCTACACCCTCCTTTCAGGTAGTTGTAGAGAGTGGTAAGGTCACCCTTGAGCCTTCTCCAGGCTGAACAACCCCAGCTCCCTCAGCCTCTCCTTATAGGACTCGTGCTCAAGTCCCTTCACCAGCTTCATTGTGCTTCTCTGGACATACTCCAGCACCTCAATGTCCTTCCTGAACTGAGGGGCCCAGAACTGGACACAGTACTCAAAGCACAGCCTCACCAGTGCCAAGTACAGGGGGAGAATCCCTTCCCTAATTATGCTGGCCACACTAGTGCTGATACAGGCCAGGATGCCATTGGTCTTCTTGGCCACCTAGGCACACTGCTGGCTCGTGTTCAGCTTCTGTCAAGACCACCCCCAGGTCCTTCTCCACTGGGCCACTTTCCAACCACTCTTCCTCTAGCTTGGAGCACTGCATGGGATTGTTATGGCCAAAGTGTAGGACCCAGCACTTGGTTTTGTTGAACCTCATACTGTTGGTCTCGGCCCATTTATTCAGCCTGCTCAGATCCCTTTGCAGAGCCTTCTGACCCTCCAGCAGATCAACATTCACACCCAATTTTGTGTCCCATGAATTTACTAAGGGTAGGCTTAATTCCCTCATCCAGATCATCCAGTAGCACTACCACTGTAACCCCTAAACCACCACACCATGTCACCCAGCACCAGGTCTGGATGCCTCCAGGAATGGTGACCACCACCTTCCTGGGCAACCTATTCCAATGCCTGACTACCCTAACAGTGAAAAATCTTTTTCTAATATCTAATCTGAATCTCCCCTCTCTGAGCCTGAGGCTGTTTCCTCTACTCCTCTCACTGCAGATGTGGTAGAAGAGACTACAACCTCCTTTCAGGTAGCTGTAGAAAACAATGAGGTTACCCCTCAGCCTCCTCTTCTCTAAGCTAAACTAACCCAGATTCCTCAGATGTTCTTCATAAGACATTTTTTAGACCCTTCATGAGCCTTATTGTCCTTCTCTGGACACACTCTAGAACCTCAATGTCCTTGAATGATTTGGGTTGGAAGGGACAATGTCCTTGAATGGTTTGGGTTGGAAGGGACCTTAAAAATCCCTTAGTTTCAACCCTTCTGCCGTGGGATACTTTCCACTAGACCAGGTTGCTCAGAGCTCCATCCAGCCTGGCCTTGAACACTTCCAGGGACAGGGCATCCACAACTTCTCTGAGCAATCTGCTCCAGTGCCTTGCCACCTTCACAGTAAAGAATTTCTTCCTGATATCTAACCTAAACCTATGGGTCTTGTCACCCTGAGATGTCAGGGTGGCTGAGCTGTGCTGCTGAAGTGGGTGCCTGGTGGCCCCACTGTGGTCACCAAGTGCATAAAGCTGACCTAAGTCATGTAAAGCTGCAGGGGTCAGCCATCAGAGCCCACAGCATGAGCCATGGAGACCCGGAGGTGGGAAGGGGCTCCAAAGGATGGGACAGTGCAGCCCCCTGGCCCTGAGCAGGGTCACCCACATCTGATGGCCCACAGAGGCATCCTCTTTGGGTTTGGGTAATACCAGGGGTGGAGGCCCCTCAGCATCTACAGACAAAGCAGCGCCAGGGTCAGACCACTCTTTAACAGTGAAAAAAGCCTTTTCTGTTGTTTAAATTTATTGTAGTTTGTACCCACATGGTCCTGAGTAACAGGAACTGAGTCAGAGCTTTATTTACCTCCCCCACCCTTCTTTTCAGCAGACTCTTCTCTTAGGCTCTTGTTTCCTTCAAAAGCTTTTGTTCAAGGTTGCTTATGCCTTGGCGAAGATAAATTTAGCTCTAAAAGGCCTCCCTGTAGTCACTTGCATTTCTGTTTGTTGCCTCAGGATGGAAGACAGCAAACGATCTCATTCCTTGCATGAACATTTTATGGATTTAATTTTGGCTCAGTGAGCTCAAATAAGGAGTGAGCCCAGCGCCTTACCAAAAAGTTGTAAAGGTGCATCCACTGTAGCTCTGCCAGTTGCTCTGTGGGTAAGGGCGGAGAAGACTCCCCAGGCATGATGAACATGGGCTTGGTGGTACACTGGGCTGGAGACCCCCAGACCTCTCAGGTAGACAACATTTTGACAGGGCCAACATGTACATCCCCTCCTAACTCCTTCAGTGCTGCAGGAGAGCCCAGCTGGTCTGTAACCAGCAGGGATTCGTGCCACTGATTTATAGCTGGCACCAAGTTTGTCCAGACTTCCCTGAATTACTGGAAGTATAAAGAGCCAAGCAGTTCAGTGATGAATGTGGTGGGCATGTGCACCTGTTAGATGGCTTCTTATGTGCTAATTGCCCCTACTTGCTTTCACCCTCTCCCTTTGGAAAGCACTTCAAGACTGACATATTTCATGGTGTCCAACTCTTTCAGAGATCTCAGATGTTGGCAGGCGTGATTTATAGCTGTCATGTGTTGTCAGCTAGAGAGCAGAAAAGATACACCCACCACAAATCTACACTGGCACTTCTTTGCAATAGCTATGATTGTGTGTATCAGATCAAAAAGGTTTTCTTATGTTGTGGTATTTAAATGCCTATATTCTGGTACAGGAACAAAGCCCCATTACTGCTTAGCTATCTTTTTAATTTAATGAGCTGGATGCTTGAAATTAAAATTCTAACCAGCTTTCAATGTTAACTTCTCAACGAGGAGTTACACTTACTTTTTCTAAAGTCTTATGTATTAGCTAAGACAAATCTTGTTCTAAAAAGAACTACTGTTACCCTTTATGTTTTTGCTTACAAAGCTCTAATTACAAAGTACTTTGAGGAAACAAAAAGTATGCTTCTACTTGAATTTGTTTATTGATGACCTCTTACACTTTTCATATTTATTGATGTAATTGTAAATTCAAATATGAAGTTTGTGGAATTTAATAATTTACCAGTGGAAACTGCCATATAGCACTTCCAGTAAGTTAACGGTAAAACCAGAACTAGGACTCATCAGTTATTTCCACGTGCTGTCCCTGAACAGCCATCTTCATGTGAGGCAGTGGTGCACAAAACAAAGTTTCTCCAAGTCAGAAGAGACAAGCAAAGCAGTTGGGGAGTTAGCCATTCCAAAGAGTCATACCAAACTCCCTTTACTTCCATTATTTTTATGCTAAGATTACTTAGCTTATTTCTACTACAAGTGCCTTTGTCCCTTTCCTTTCGTAACTCTTGTCACTGTCATTCCAACACTTCCCAGCTTAGAAAACACAGTTTTAAACTCTTTTCCCCAACCACAAAGACATGACGCTTAATAATTTCTTGTGAAAACTTTTAATCACTATTTAATCTGCAAGTTTTGGATAACATATCATTAATGGACCCATTAGGTGAATGAAGAGAGAGCATCCGAAAGTCTGTCTCAGTATTATTGTTATTATCTGAATAGGGATGATGTAGGTGCACAAGAGTAGAAGAGCTACTTTTAGCTGTTGAGTGGGTGCTGAATTTTAAAGATTCCAGCATCCTTTCTTATTCTCAAATAAAGAACACTTCAAGGGAGGCATAATGATACAACAAATTATGTTTAGTATAATTGTATCATCATTTTACTGAGGGCTGCCAATGACTAATCCACTATCTTGGAAATACCAGTATATAAAAGATGGGAAAGGAAAGCAGTCAGTTATAGCTTCCATCACATTCTTAAAAGTCTTCTCTGGTTTTATTATTTAAAAAAACTAAAGACATCACAACTTATGATAAAAAGGAAGAGTGTGACCGTGTAAAACATGTAGGGACAGATATACTACAATTAATTTGGGGTAGAACACACCAGCTACTGACAACCTTAAAAAAATGTAGATAGTATTAGGGAAACTAAGGTGCCAGGGTTGATGTGTTATTTTGAGTATCTTGCCTTCCTAAAATGACATCTCCATCAGTGTATCTTTAGGCCCTCCAGCAAAACTGTGGAAGAAAAATACTATTTTAACTGCTCACAGTAGACCTTCAAAGCAACGAGCATCAATTAATAAATAGAAGTTCAAGGCAGAAAATATTATTTTCCTAATATTGACATTACTGAGTCCCTTTATTTTGTTTTCTTTTGGAAATGGAATTAAATACATAAATAAAGGTAGAAGAGTTTATATACCTGACTCCAGTCCTGAACACTGAAGTGAGTGATTTCTGTGGGTAGCTGTCAGTCACCTAACTCCAAAGGTGTAAATAATCCTGCTGAGCCGTCGAGGATCTAGTCATGCTTAATATCAGTAAGTAGCTTAAAAAAGCTTTGGTCCTAAGTAAACAAACTAAAGAAGTGTGAAAATTCCTCAGGTGATGGGTCTTGGAAGACAACTATAATATTGTAGTAATGTCATTGGTTTGTGGTTATATCAAAATATTAATTTATATGTATGATATAAAGATACATCTTGACATAAAAAAGAAATTTTCGAAACAATCATTCGCTGGAACAGTCTTCCCAGAGACATGGTGGAGTCCCCATCACTGGAGGTTTTCAAGAAGCAACTGGACAGGATGCTAGATAATCTCACCTAGGCTCCCTTTCACATGAGAGGTTGGACCAGATGATCTCTGGAGGTCTTTTCCAACCTGGGCTATTCTATGAATCTGTGATACCTACTTACAAGATCTATAGTGAATGTATGTAAAATGTAGAACTGTGTTAGGAAAGCCCACCAACTTAAAACTGTTTTGAACATATATCATGTTAAAATGTTGCAGAATTGTCCCCTTTCCCTGATAGGTTAAGTGCAGGCTGATACTTTACAACAAAGATATGTTGAATGCAGAGACAAGAGGAAAGAGAGAGGTGGGAGGGGTGGGAAGGAGGAGGCTTCAGCTCTCCCGTGCTCAAGCTGCTATGCCCAAAAACATCAGAGCGTAAAGGAGCTGCTTAACTTAAAACATCCTGCCTCAAAGCCCCAAAATAAATGAAAAAAAGGCTCTGGGTTTCAATCTCCAGCTCCTCCTGACATGCTCACAATGAAAATGAGGAAAGCTTTCAAAATGGAACTTAATTATTTTGAGTTAATCCAAAAATTTCTTCTCGGTTGTTGAGTCATTAACTGGCTAATCGGAGTTCAGTGATACCCCAGGCATCACAGACGTGGCAAAACTGGAACTGAGATAACTGCCTATATCTGATTCAGCAGACTCTTGCCCAAAATTCAGGGTTTATCAACTTATTTCCATTAGGAGGAAAAAACAAATGGCAGAGTTGTTTATTTCTTTGATGATGTGCTTATTACAAGAGATTACAAAAGCCTACCTTTTTAGGACAAGACTATTCAAACAACAGCACAATATATTGGTTTGTAGAACTAGATCTCCTTCAGCCAGTGCTTAGCTCAGAAGTATTTCTTAAGCTTTTGGCCAGGATTACATTATTCACAAGGAGAGCCATGAAAATCATCATAACGCTGGAACACCTCTCTAATGAAGAAAGGCTGAGAGAGTTAAGGATTTACAGCATGGAGAAGAGAAAGGTCTGTGAGACCTTATTTCAGCCTTTCCAGGGGGCTTGTAGAAGGACAAAGAGTGACATTTTATCAAGGCTTGTAGTGTCAGGACAAGAAACAACAGTTTTAAACTGAAAGAGGGTTGATTTAGATTAGATATAAGGAAGAAAATTTTTTACTTTGAGGGTGGTGAGACAGAGGAACAGGTTGTCCAGGAAGTTGTGGATACCCCACCATTGGAAGTGTTGAAGGTCAAGCTTTGTGCAACGTGATCTAGTGGAAGATGTCCCTGCCTATGGCAGGGGAGTTGAACTAGATGATCTTTAAAGGTCCCTTCCAACCTAAATCATTCTTTAGTTCTCTGGTTCTACAGTGCTGTGACTGTCCAGAAGATCCCTACCGTTGCTTTTCTTTCATTCTGTCCTGTTTCTTCGCACGTCTCACTCTGACAGGCACATCCCTCCCTGGAACACTACCTAGTGAAACCCTTATGTGTATCTAGTTTATATTTCTCAATGTTTTCATGTATTTGTTTGTTTTTTATTGTGATATGTATCTGTGTTTTGATTGGACATGGCATGGTTTCAGCCACTTGGTTTCTTAATGGAACTTTAGAGTTGTTTACTGTCATCACAAATGAAAGATAACAGTTGTAATGTTGCAGGTTCATGAGGTTTAATCAAATCCACAGTAAGAATGTGTTGTGGAAGAGCCAGGGAACACAATTTTTCATCTTTCTCTTTTTTCTACTAGGTTTCTGTTAAAGAAAGAGATGGAAGGTGTCCCTAGACAATAGGAACTATAGATTTTTAGCATTTTAGCCACTGGATGTCAGTAATGGTTCACAGAAACATAGAAATATGTGCACTTTTTCCAAAGGGTAAAAAATTACTTGAAGAGCACGAGGTTTGAATGTGAAGCATTTCTATCTGAAATGGGAGAAAATTTTATTAGTGTGAAGTAAGCATGGATCTGGTTGGGCTTGCCAAGTTGTGTTGAACTTGATGACTTTTCAGGTAGCAAACAGATCCTCTGTTATAAGATTCTGGGGAACAAAGACAGCAAAGTTTTTTGCACAGGTCAGTTAAGAGGTATGAGCATAATGAAGCTGGAAGAGAAACTCTCCATGGGAAAACCTGAGTGTGAGTTGCAGTGTATATATAATGGGTATTGTACATCAGTGTGCATTCACACACATGGAGTCCACATAATAAGAGCACAAGAGACAAAATAATGAAAAAGGTTCAGATGTGCCATCATTGTATAAAGAAATTAAGAGGCAAACACACATCTGAGGATTTCAATAAATGTATTTAAAATGGCAAAGCATCTTCTGGACAACATCTCCATATGGGTGCCACCACTGCAGTGCCTTTTGCACTGGAAGTCTCAAGAGGAGAACATACCAAATTAGCTTAATGTTGTCATGATTTTTGCATTAAATTAGCAATCACTAGAATACCTGCTGCAGATGTGTGTAGGACTTCTAGACTTCTGTTCACGAAATCCTAGAGAGTGATTTCTATTTATGAAGCACATATGCCAGATATCAGACATACCCCAGCTGCTTCAGATTTGCTGTGAATGTACAGATCAACTGTGCTGCCGTCGTGCAAGGGATTCTGTCTGCTGCAGTCCAGGCAGGTGTTTGGTCAGGTCCACTGGCTTCAGACACGTTCCTGTTGCCTGGAATGCCATGAATTTCCTGACATACCCAGTAAATCTTCTCATGCACCACCAGCCATATGCCAGGGGATGCCTGATTTTTAGAAATTGCAGAAAAATAACCAGACTGCTTTTTCTTCTAGGACTTAAACTGAAGGAAGGAAAAGAGGGCATGCCAACCAAAAAATGGATCTATAAGCAAGAATATAGAGAACAGAAGTAAAGCACCACTGTAAATACAGTACAACCATTGCAGTCTGGGGACTGGCCCACATATTAAGGCAAGTTTTCCTTATTTGTAAACACATATTTGATCAAATTGTCATTTTAGTCTTTGATTTTTTTGTTATCTGTGCTTTGAAAACTATTACTTTTTGCTTTGTCCACTGTCAGTTCCTTCCATTTCCATTTTTAAGTTTCATCCTGGTTTCTAAGTTGTAGTCATATCAGTGTTTGAGTGTTTACTAAAGCCCAGGCACAACTGCAAATAATAGTGGCAGTGGTATATGTCAATTTTATGGGTATGCGTTACAAAAAAACCTCAGGCAGACTTTATTGAGGTTCAGTGTACTAACCACCTTGGTATAACTCTTATGATTTTGGATGGATTATATGAATAGAATAAAAATTTAGTTTTTTAACGTGTACAAAAAGACATGCTGAGCCATGAGGCGCCATGGGTCAATGGGAGCTGAATACAAGAGAGACATCTGCTCTCTTTTATCTGTGCTGAGGCCAAGGATAGATGCTTACAAGATGTGCTATCAGTTCCTTTGTGAGTCTCCATCCTGGTCTAAGGCCTTGCAGAGCTGAAACTTTAATCTCAGCTCTGACATTAGGTTTCTTTGATTAGAGGCAATGTGCTTAACCTTCACTTTGCTTGATTCCATTCCTGCACATTTTTTAAAATGACTCTGCAAGGCTAGAAACTTTGAGTGATACTATTTTTTAAAAAATCCTAAACTTCATTTAAGTTAAGCTTACCCAAAAGTTCAGAAAAACCTGTCTTTTAGGAGCAAAGCTGTATTTGATTGGAATTAAGTTTGCCTGTTCTTACCAGGATGCTGTCAAGATGCATCATTTTCTTCTGAGAAGAATTCTTAATCCTCATGCAGATGGGAAGTAACAATAAACACCATCTGCTGTAAATTGGGTTACTCTCTTAGCAACGAGTGAGTTCAGGCTTCATCTGAGCCTCGCATTTTCTGTGCTGAAGTACACACTGGCACTTCAACCTGTAACAGAGCAAGTGATCAGAAACAAAGTGGAAATAAGAGATGAAAAATCTTTCTTATTCCCATCCTGGCAAGATCCATCCTATCCCTGCCAACCCCACAGGTTTATTGCTGTATGCCAAAGAGGCCAGGATCTGCTCCTCACACCATCTTCCTCTGGCTCCTAGCTTCTCCTGGGGTAGTGGGAGCAGCATCATGAAATGGTGGCAATCTCTCATGACTGCTAGGTGCTGGGAGCCATCCCAAAAAGTAAATAGGATCAGCAGGGAAAGGCTATATGTATCAGTTGAGAGGGGATTTAAAGCTGTTTGCTGCTGGCAGAGCTCACAGGGAAGAGGGCCAGTGAGGCACTGCATTGCTACCTGGCTTCCCTTGGCAGAACACATTCCCTGATGCACGGCTGCCCTGTGGATGCCATTTGCTTCCCCAGCCGGCCGTCAGCCTTCTTCTCCCCAGCTCCACCCCAGACTGCTCAGTGATTAAAGCATGTCAACTTGTTTAGGACAGGGAGTGTCTGAGCAGACACTTGTCATTAACTTGGCATGGCATCTCTCCACAGAAAGCTCTCCTGTGCTGCAACAAGGTGATTTTAAAAGAGAATGGTCTGGGGGTTTTCCATTCTTTTATACCATACCTGGTTGGCTTTCTCTGTTGGTAAAGTCCTCAATGTCTTTACCAGTTTCAGGCAGTTGATAATTCAAGTGCTGTGCAGATTGCAGATTCATGTGCATTCTCAGAATATAGAAATCCATGGTCTTCAGAAGTCATTTAAAGCATCTTTCTGATGGAACTGTATCAGGAAATGCTATATTTGCCCTCAAATCACCAAAAATACACTTGTAAGTAAAGGACTTGAATTTGACTCATTGCCAGGGGAAGTGCTCTGCCTTTCTATTCAAATATTTGTGAAAAAATCTGCACATCTTGACAGTTTCAAGAAATCATAGAAATAATGTATTTGTCATTCCTTTTTCATATTTTTTCATACTATGGTTTCTGGTTAACGTGCAGGTAGATGAGTGTTAGCATAATTACTCATTGGGAACTAAACTTTTTTATCTGCTCAGAAAATTTTACTATCTTTGTATTGGATTTGTTAAATTAACATTTCCGATGCTCCATAAATTGTAAGATTCAGCTAATTACTACAAGCCATGTAGAGTATTCAATGCTTCTGTGATATGTTACTCTCTCCTAAGCGTGCACATGTGCTAATCAGCTGGTGCTTCTGAGAAGGGTAGGGGCCATGAGCACATGTGCTAAACCATCCTCATGTTCATGTGTTGGTCCTTCAGGTCAAGCACCATAAATCTGGTCTACTGATGCTCTGAGGAAATACCGCAGCATTCCACATATACAATAGCTTGGTTGGACCTAGTGAGAAATAAGGACAGCTGCCTAGAAATCACAGGCAAATGTGAGAGATCCTCTCATTTTTCCCAAGCAAAATTTTGTCTAGTGCTTGCTGCACAGTTAGAGCTGGGGAAAAAAACCAAATCCACAAGGCTATAATCTTCAATCCTCATTCCGTCCATAGGCCAGCTTTGTCAGAGTTTCACTTAGGCTACCAAATAATTTACACATGGCAATAAATGATTGGACATGAGCTCATATTTTATGTTGATTCCACCATTTTCTGCTTGTCCTCTGCCATCTAAACTTAAGGAATGGCTCTTGTCAGGACACTCGTGCAGCCATGTGCCTCTGTTAAAAAAAAAAGTTTCCACTGGCCTCAGCTACAGAAAGATATTGTAATTGCAGATGAAATTTTTGATCTACTAGTTTTATGGTGCTTTTTGTTTAGACAGTTCATAACATTTTGAAGGGACCGCATATTCAAAAGCCACGCTTGAGGCTTCTTATGAATCAGATCCCTACAAGATGGATCACATTCAGCGTCTGAAAAGCAAGGCAGGCAGGATGATGAGTCATTTATTAAAAAAGTAGAATCTATCTGCACTTTACCAGTGGTTTAATTATATGCACTAGGTTAAGAAAGCTCTTTTTATTAAAAACAATTTTTAGCATGTGTCCTCCTGAGATATAAGCAAAGAAATTAGCAATAGAAATTACCTGATTGGTCATTAGATCTGTCCCTTCCCAGCAGGATAATTGCTGTGCAATAAAGAACACAAACAGCTCAAATAAGCATAAATTTGTGGTGAAGAAGACTGAAAGCAAGATATGACTTCTTTATACAGATTAAAAGGACTTGCCTTGAGGAAGTGGTCAGCATTTTTTATTAAAAAAAAAAAAAAAAAATCATTGTGCCCAGCCTGATCCAGTTCTTCAAAAGGAGAAACTGTGTTTTCATCTTTTCTGATGCCTTTGACTATATGGTTCTTGTAAGATATGGAAAAGATGTGCAATGGAAATTGATTAGAAGCAGGAGTGCTAAATATCTTTTGCTGTGAAGAACTATTCCTCCCTTACTGATCAAGGTTACTGGCCATCCTCCACTTCCTGAGCAAATGTGTGTGGTCCTATTACGTAAATCTCATGTGAGGGGCACTGGATATATGGAGTTTTCTGCTGCAGTGCACCAGAGTCAGCCCAGATGGAGGGCAGGGTGCTGGGGTGCACACAATATTACATGTGGCCTTTCTGTAAACTGATAGAG
Organism: Corapipo altera; assembly: GCF_003945725.1. Taxonomy (NCBI): domain Eukaryota; kingdom Metazoa; phylum Chordata; class Aves; order Passeriformes; family Pipridae; genus Corapipo; species Corapipo altera. The sequence goes on from NW_020884874.1 coordinate 36,650,507, forward strand.
ACAACTACCCCTGAGTCACCCCATTGTGGGGCAAATGTCAGTGTGAAAGAAACATTTTTGTCAGCTGCTCTCAGTGCTCTCACACATGCTGCTTACTGGTAATTTTTATTGTAAGTCTCATGATACAGCACTTGTTTCCTTGAGTTCCTATTTCACTTCTCTTTGCCATAACCAAATGGCAGAATGGACAACAACTGATTTTCAGCAGTTGGATGAATCCTTGGGGGCATGTACGGGGGACCGGGCATAGGTGTTTGATTGACAGTTAGAGAAATTAGGAGAACTTCTCAGGCTGAGATGAGAGTTTCACACTTCCTAGATACAGAGTGCAATCCAGAGGTGGGCTGACAGGTGGTTTTGAGAGTGTTTCCTGGACTGCTTTCTTTAAAAGGTTGTGGCATTGAGGAAGCCCCAGACCATACTGAGCACTGTTTTGCATTTTAGTATATTTGCATCTCAGGCAAGGAGAGCAAGAGAGCAAAGAGAGAAAGAAAGGTAACGAAGGAGCCCGAGTAGTCTGATCTTACTCAGTAAACCTATATACTGGTGCTTCTAAGATGCCCAAGAGTACTGCGTGAAGCATTTGAAGTAATGGAACCGCAGGAAATGAACCTGAAAGAGTTACAGGGCATCTGGGAATGCCAAAGAAAGTGCATTGAACTCAAGGGAAGGAATAGTTCCTGTCTCAATTATGGGAGACACTCATGAGGAAAACAATGAGGTTATAATATTTTTAAGCCTTTCTGAAACTCACCTCTAAAGTGTTCTTGACAGTGCTGAGTCATCTGGTGTTCTGTGATGACTATTTCCCTTACTGTTCACAGCTTAATTCTGCTTGACCAGGTACCTCTAAATGTGTCTCCATTGCCTGATGGGTTTTGTATCCATCTGAAGTCTCATAAACTGTGTTTCACATGGCCATATTAAGTGATTCCCAGCTGGGTATTTAACCATCCACAGCAATGACATTATTTGATAAAGAGGAAAAAGAGCCTGAGAGAATTTTCAAGGTTGAGGTACACTTTGAGTAGGTATAAATAGACTAAAGCTATCATCACACCTGCCTCTCTTCTCTGAGAGTCCCAAAATTACAGGCTCTAAGTGTCGCACTCAGCAAGGACAGGAGAAGAAAGAAAGGAGTACCGCTGGCAGTATAAAAAATACAGGGTTTAGATTTATTTCTGACTCACAGGCCCTAAACCATGACTATTTTGTGCAAGTTGTGAGTTCAGCCATGAAAGCACTGTGGGTCACCTTGCTACAAATAAAACTCACTGTTATTTTTTCCCATTGTCTCATAAAATATGGCAGGTGAAGTTTTGGTTCTGTTCTGCTGTTCCAGCTCTCTCCCATTCTGCAACATCTCTGTCCTAAATAGTTTTCTCTAGTCCCCTCTGTAAGTCAAAAATGTTTCTAATTCAAGTTTTAAGATGATAGCAGTTGCTACAGAAAGTCTGATTGCCAGCTCAGCTGGACCTACATTTTGTCTTTCATGGTGTCTAAAAAAATTAGGAATATTTATTAAATTCCTGGGAGATGCTCTACAAAAATCTCTCCCTGGACAATGCTCAGAAGGACTCAGATGCCTCAAAGCAAATTAACAAAAATTGTCAAAAAAATCTCTTCTTATGCCAAACAGTGATTCCAATGTCTCCATTAATGAAACAAAAGACCAAGACTTCAACTTACAGTTAGATCCAGCTTCAGACGTAAATAGTACAATGACTGTCATAACCATGTGCTTAGAAGGACCTTGCCCAAACCCTACCCAGTTCTGCATCCTATCAAGCCAACTATCTACAGCAACTACTGCTGTGGAGGATAATTCAAGATAATTGAAGGCCTCTTTCCCTTTGAGGGAAAGACAGCTTGATGTGGACTGTAGCACAAGTTAACAGTGATGCTGGAACAACAGATGTGTTCTTGTAGGAGGTGATGGGTTTGCAGCTCCCAGATCTCTTCTACAGCACCCTGTGCAAACACTGAGCCAGTGTTAGGATCAGCACTGCCCTGTAAAAGCCCTAGTGAGGCTTGGGAAGAAGGTTATACTGTGGGGTGAATCACTGGAGGTGAGTAAAGAGAACACAGAAGAGGTAGAAAGAATGAAAACAGCCACGGGATGGGCTCTCACCATGTGGGGGAAGGTAAATGTGTTTATTTTAGGACAACTTGGAGCCCTGAATCCAAGTTTGGCAGGTGGCCCAGTTTTATTTCAAGCTAGGCTTTATAGCATGCATTCACTTCTCACCAGAGAAGGAAGAGAATTTTCTTTACAACGTCTGAGCTGACAGGGCCAGCTGGAAGCAGATAGAGTGGAAAAGGGAAAGCAGACTTTGAACTGGTCTTCAACTGGCCTGGTTGATGGCAATAATGTAATTTGTTCCTTCAGCTCAGAGGCTTTGCAGAGAGCAGTGTCTCATCAGCATCCCAATTTGTCTTTGTGATCTTAGGGCAGAAATATGTGCTTTTGTTTTTTGCATTGATCTCTTAGATTTTATTTTTTTTTATTTTATTTTTGTTTTATTTTGTTTTCTTTTTAAAACAGGACACAGGAAAATCCACGTGCTCTAATGACATTTGCTGTTTATTATCCTCCATATCATTCAGATTATGGCTTGCAGCTTCTGCACACTGGGGAAGTTTGCATAATAGTTTCAGTTCACTTGTTAACAGTAATTATTTTTTCCAGTCTCTCATTTGATGTAAGCCGAATAGCTTGACCTCTAAGAGATATAATTAGTGATTCCTGCAGTTTGCTATGGAATGGGGCAATTGCATCATTAAATTCAAGATAAGTCTTAACTTGGTGTTTCAGACACTCACATAACGTGTTATGCAACAAGGGAATAAAAGCTACACAATCCTGCCCTTTAGAACTTTGCCCCAGTTATTTCTGCCTCTCCACTGCTTCAGTGCAAAGAAAGAAAACACAGACTTACCATTGCAGATAAAAGGACATCCACTGCTCAGATAGCCTCAGCTGGCGTGTAGTTGGCTTGTGTGACATGGGATGAGGTAGCGCAGCTCCCTCCCACTCCCGTCCCCCTTTTGGCCATGCAGCTAATGAACTCTGGATATAATATGTGCAGCAGCAAAGATGAGAAGTGATACTAACTCAAGAGAAACCAAAAAACCAGTGTAACCTTATTTGGATGGAATTGTATTTAGAGAATTCAGGTCATTCATTCAAGAGGCTTACCATTTACTGTTTTCTCTCATCTTGATTTTGTCTTCTGTGGAAAACCATTTACGGTAACAACACTTGAAATCTTTTTTAGCATTTCCTCTCAGTAGATCTGAAAGTTCTTAGTGTTATTTAAGTCTCATTTCACTCCTTTAAAGAAATCATGGTGTTATTAATAGGAATACCTATTCCTTACCTCATAGGGAAACCAAGGCACAGAAATTATGTGTGAAGAACTGATTTCTAGTATCATGTTGCTTTATCAATTCCCTACCTCCATTTTATTCCAGTAACAAAATAATTCAGTAAAAGATCCAATCACAAGGGAAAGAAATAGAATTTTTGTTTAGTAATATTGAAATCTACTATTTAAAATATTATTTACTATCTTATTTTTATTCACATCCCTTCTTTGCAGATAACTAGGGTTGATTTTAAAGTAACTATTTCTGAAGTGTATATATAATCTCCTTAAAAATATCCTTGTTTTGGCACTGTCCTTTCCTCAAAGTCATTATGGCAAACCTGTGATATGGCAGCATTGTACCTGTGCACAGAAATCCTAACACTGCTGTGATGATTGATAGGACACTGTGACATAGAAGACAGGAGCACATTTTTAACAAATTGCAGTCCTCTCTAGGATCAGAACTGCATAACACTCAAAAGAAGTGGCAACTGCTCCAAAACTCATCACTTTTTTTTTTGCTGTCTCTCCTGCCCTGAAGGCTAGTACATGGCTGGATGGCTATCTCCAGTATTTCTTATCAAACAATTAGTTGTTCAAACTGTGCAAAGCCTGTACAGTCAGTCATTTTTTGACTATTCCCTGAAGTGGGAACATACATGCAACATACTTCCATTCTACAACCATAAGACAGTTTTAATAGGAGTAATGCCTTGTCCCTCTGACATTATCTGACATATTCTGACATTATCAGAAATTATAATCAGAGAGAGAGATGAATAGAAATGTTCTCTTCTTTAATTTTGTAGCCTTTTTCACTTATTTTTGTGTGGTGTATCTCTTGCTTACATACCTATTCTGAGATGAGTTAATTGTCTCTTTCCTCTCCTCTTTTATGCATTTTCCAACAGTTTTTTCTCCCTTTTCTCTCCACTCTTCCATTCCAGGTCTTCACTTTAACTTTCTTAGGGGAATATCCTAGATATTCAAATGGATCCTGTGAATTCTGGATCAGATTTAAAATCCATTTTAACCAAGGGAAATCTCTCCATTTCAGCTATAGACAAAAATAGCATAACAAGAACTGGAGGTTGGCATATCTGGTACCTTGTTCCACAGCACAGATCACACATTGGAATTTGGGGACTCTGTCCCATATGCTGGTTTTTAACTTTGCAGAAATATAATCCATTGGTAGACCTTGTGCATGTTTCTTAATTTCTGAATTAGCTGGAGCTCTTTTATTGTAACACCCAAACTGTCTCAAAAACATGTCTTATTACAGCAGTATCAGTATTCCCTTGAAGAAAATGCCCATCACAATTTTTACTTTCTTGTACAAACTATGTCTTGCCTAAAATCTGAAATCAATTTTTGAAGATGTCCTTTTCCACTCAATTGATTTGTCCATTTTATCTAATGTATTAGGCATTTAGTCTCTTATTCTTGCTGTGGCCAACAGACAAGACAAATTCCTCTAAAAGTTGCTACCATGGGGATCAAGCCCAGTTTCTTAGGATGACTTGTGGAATATACATGGCTGTACTCAAGTGGATGATCCTCTGTTTCTCTTCTCCACCACTACCTGTCCCACTGATGGGAGCATGTTCTTGGGATCTGTGATGTGAGAAAGACTGTGTAGTATATACATTGCCAGCTTTGTTTTTGTAAAAAAACCCCAAATCAACAAGTGAAAATCTCTGATTAAGTGGGGAGCAAGACTCTCCTAGTGATTAAGTGGGGAGCAAGACTCTCCTAGTGATGTAAGTGAAGAGAAGCTTCCCTTGCATTCCCAGGAAGATCAGCTACCAATAAATGATAATTAGTTAATTAGCATCCCCATTAGTGTCTGACAGAATGTGATTAAGCTGCAGAAAGCACAATGTAGAAGCCTGTCAACAAGCTAGAAAGAACTCAAGTCATTCTGAAGAACTCAGCCAACAACAGAGCCATTGGAGAATGCCACTCTGAGGTGTCAACACAAGTCACAATGACTTCTGCAGGCATAAAAGGAAATGGAGCTCCCACCATATCTGAGGAAACAAGAAAGGTTGATTGGGTTGTTCTCTTCTTTCTCAGTCTGTTCTTTCACCACATCCCTCAACATCTTAAATCTCTCATTGATTCCTGGCATGAGGTAGTTTCATGGAGAGCACTGTTCTTCTCTGGATGATAAAGTTCATGGCTAACCTCTGTCCTTTCACTCTCTCCTCTCCTTAAACTAAGGCTTAATAACTTGCAGCTCTGAGCAGAATAGCAAAGCACAAATGCAGATAGATGTTCAGTAAAGTTGGCCCAAAATCTGGCCCAAGGAGAGTATCAAGGACAACATGAGTGTGACTGACCTGTCATTTTGATGGGTTTTTTGGTCCTGTGGCTGTTGCAAGCTGTCACACTACCCTAGGATGAGTGCATCACCCAGGGAAGGTTTCTATGTTCTTAGAGGCTTCTGAAAAGTAACGGGATAGGGTGTTTTTGAAAGCATAGCTGTGGGGATTATTCATGCATTCATTGCTAATATAGCACTTTCTTAGACCTGTATCTTTTATTGCATTAGCATAATTTTGTTACTACAAGACATGACTACCCAGTACTATTTCTTCTATTTTTTGTTCTCTTTTATGTGATGGACTGTGTTGCTAATGGAAAACCCATGACTCCTTATCTGTCATGCAAATTCTGTGCATTAGCTATCAGTCCTTATAGATGATATTTTTGACTATCAGACTAGAAAATAGTCTGGACTTCATTCCATTTTACAGAGAGGGAGGGGTGTATGATTGTTTGCCCTACAGTTCCTCTGTTTCCTAGGACCTGCAAAGCTCCCCTCCTTGCATTGGAGGTCGGTAGGAACATCACTTTTGCATGTGGAGGTGTTTCTGCCTTGAATGGATACTCTGTACCCAGGAATAGACAGGTGAAGATGTGCAGAGGTTGCAGATGACACCAGCAACTGGCTGGGTAGAGCCTGCTTGCACAGGCACTTACAGTAACTATGCTCTGCCCTGTCTGGTCAATTAATCCCTCACAAAGCCACCAGAAAAAAAGAGCTTAAGAAATACCTGAGCCCTTCTTCTGGTTGTTACCATTTCCCACTCTTCTCAAAGGCAGGGGGCATCACCTTCCAAGTCAATGCACATATAGGCCCAAATCAAAGTGCAGCATGCCAAAATCCAGAGCTGCTGCTCTTTGGTGTCCCTGTAGGACAACACAGCTCAGTTGCTAGAAAAACCTCCTCCACAATTGCTACAGATTGTTTTGTAGAAGTTATTTTATAGTCATCTAGAGAAATAGCTTCTCCATTCATTGACTATTGCAATGACTTTGCAGTTTGTGAGAAGCCCAGGCTTTACTGATTTGACATTTGTTACAGTATCCTCACCTCTTTATTTTTAAAGAAGCAGCTTAAGAAAGTTCTGGTAGATGTGCTATAGCCATTTTTTTTCCAAGTGTGGTTTAGACACTTACACTATTTTTCCTGTAGTTTCGTCACTTTGACAAGAAGCATAAATTGTCAGTTGTGTACTACTGTACTGGGGGTACAACCTTCAAAAATGTGAGAAAGAAGCCAATTACTGTAGAAATGTTTTTGGATAGCCAAAGAAAGCTGCCTTCATATGCCAAGCTTAGCTGTCTTGACAAGTAATTAATATTCTGTTGGAAAAAATCTTTCTTTTCCCTTTCAATCTATATTTTTTTAATTCAGAGGCTCCATTGATTTTACAGAAGACTAATACTGAACCAGTACAATCCAGGTAAAATCAGGGCAAAAAGTTACACACAGGAAACAATAAAAAGGAGAATAAACATGAAAGATCATATTGTGGCAGGGACTGAGTTCCTGTGACTGCCTGTAAGTAAGCCTGCTTGACACTTTCCAGATAATACTGCTTTCTGTTGACTGTAATTATATAACTCTTTAGCTGCTTAGGATGAAACATGCCTTACTGGGTGACTGCCACAAATAGATTCTTTTTTTTTCTTTTTTTTTTAAAGCCAGCCAAATACTCAATAACAGAAAAGAAACTCCAGGAAAGCTTTCTCTAATGTTTACCATCTGGAGCAGTAAATTCCAGAATGCTACTTACAAACCAGGTCTGTCCAGAAAAGCCTTTTTAATGGATTATGATACATGTTGCTACTACCATAAGCAAATAAAAAAAATGTGCCTGCTTCTTTAAGCTAAGTAGCAACGCTCTGTCCTTGGAAATCTCAGCCTCGTTCAGTGATCTATCCATTTTAAGAGACCACTGTTTCTATGATGGAATGTGACAACTTCTCAGTTTCACAAGGTGGTGCAGTACATCAGATCTATTTTTCTGAAATTGGGAAAAGCAAAGTTAAACAGCTTTGCCAGTAATGAAGAGGAGAGACTAAACCTCTACAGGTATTCTGATCCTTGCAAGAGGCAGCCGTAGGTGATGTTGGGAGCTGCAAATGCAGTGTCATGTCTTTGGGTGAGGAGGCAGCCAGGCTTTGCATGCTAACTTTACAGGGTGACTGTTCCTTTGTGCTTTGAGACCAGTGCTCCGAAAGTGCTTTCTGACTTCACCTGTCAGCGGCTCAGATCCCATGTCTCCTGTATAGAAGGATGAATTGTGTAAAAACTGTCACTCTACCCTGAGCCTCTCCGTCCCTTTCCTCAGCCATCACCCCCATGAATACCTAAGTTCATTGAGGCTCATTCTCATCCTTCAGTTCAGTCGTGTCCACTCATGGTTAGTTGTGAAGGATGGATCATTCCTGCTTCTGTAAATGCTGCTGACATCCCTTAGCTTCAACACACTCTGCAGAAACCGAACAACATATGACAGACTCAGACCTCATTTCCAGTGAACAGAGAGTGCCTGATGGACCAGCCAAGGCACACAACTCAGAGATAAGCCACAAAGGTTTTAGGGGCTGGTCCTCATTTCTCTGAAGTGTTTATGGATGTCGTGGTTTAACCCTAGCCTGCCACCAAGCCCTATGCAGCCGCTCAGTCCCTCCCCTACCAGCAGGATCAGGGACAGAAATGGAAGGGTAAAAGCCAGAAAACTCCTGGGTTGAAATAACAACAGTTTGATAGGGAAAGCCAATGCTGTGCATGTAAGCAAAGCAAAACAAGGAATTAATTCACTGCTTCCCAAGGGCAGGCAGGTGTTCAGCCATCCCCAGGAAAGCAGGGCCCCGTGATGTGTAACTGTTACTTGAGAAGTCAAATGCCATCATTCCAAACATCCCCACTTCTTCCTTCTTCCCTCCGCTTTATATTCTGAGCATAATTTCTTATGGTATGGAGCATCCCTTTGGTCAGTTTGGGTCACCTATCCTGGCTGTGTCTCCTCCCAACCTCCCATGCACCCCCAACATTCTTGCCAGCATGGCAGTTCAAGGAGCAGAAAAGGCCTTGTCTCTGTGTGAGCACTGCTCAGCAATAATAAAAACATCACTATATTATCATCACTGTGTTCCGCACAAACCCAAACACAGTCCCACACTAGCCACTGTGAAGAAAATTAACTCTGCCCCAGCCAAACCCAGCACTATGTTTTATGTAGGTGTATAAAGGACACACTGCCTTTGGAAGAGATGGTCACATCTCTATTTTATTAAAAACAGAGGAAATCAGTGGTGACACAAACAAACTCACTAAAGCTGTACTTTTTCTAAGCATGACTTCTGAAGCTGCAGAGGTGCTGAGCTTTTCTCTCTTTCTTTTTGCATTCTCAAAGAATACTTCTGCAACAATTTGAAGTAAAAAGCCATCACATTTGTCCTTGTATAATGTAGAAAATATTTTCTTCTTGAGTTCTGATATCCTGGTCAAAGTCATATTTTTAATATGACTTGCAGTGGTAAAACACTGGTTGTTTATATACCATTGCCAGTTCTACCAAATCAGCTAAACAAAGCTGAAGAATCAATCAGCCATATCTGGATTCAGAACACTGGTCTATAAATACACCCGGAGCTGAAATTTCTGTTAGTGATAGGAATGGTAAGAGTTGTCCGATTATGAATAATTTCTGTAGCTCTTGCCTTCAAATCTTGATTTGATACTGAACTTTGAGAAGTAAAATATTTGAAATAGATAGCTTAAAATTATGAATCTGTTACTTTGATTGTCTGCATTTACATGTCACATGTTTTGGTTTTTTATTATTGTGTGCTTAGAAATCTCATTCATTTCCAAGCTTCTGGTAGCATTGCTTTCAGGAAAAGTTGTGGCTTCTTAACACTTTGGGTGAATGGAATTGAATTGAATGTTGTTTTCATAGAGGGTAGAAATTTACAGGCTGCAGAACTTCAGAGAGATTGCTCGTTGTGATTCAGTACCAAAGGCAAAGATTAACATTTCCATCTGACACGACATGCCCCACCACTCAAAGTCTCATTTCATGAACTTTCACTGCATCCTTTCGAAACACACTGTACCAGACAGTTTTGGAAAGTAGAGGCAATGCCTTGACACAAACAGTTCCTCTTGTTGGATTAAAGACATGCATGCATAATGCTGTGACTAACACTTCCCACCTTATGTCCTGAAATGCAACATCCTGTTTGGATCATATTTTGCTTCCTTTTTCTTCTCCATGTAGTTATGTAAACAGCTTTTGGCCTATCTCTTACGGCAGTTTTGGCTGGTTGCATTCAGAGTGTGCCTGTGGCAACAGCTACATGTAGCTCAGATTTCCTTCTGTTACCATCTGCTCTCTACACCTGATACAAAGCCTGGTCTGTTGGCAAAATCATCATTGTGTGGGCTCTACTTTTCCTCCACAAGAACTTGTTATTGTTCCTCAGAATTGCTAATTTCAATCACATCCATGAAGGACTTGGAGGTGCTGGTGGGTGAGAGGCTGGACATCACACAGCAATGTGTGGTGCACTCCAGAAAGCCAGTCATATCCTGGGTTGCATCAAAAGGAGTGTGGCCAGCAGGTCGAAGGAGGTGGTTCTGCTCCTCTGCTCCATTCTCATGAAGCCCCACCTGGAGTACTGCATCCAGATCTGGGATCCTCTGCGCAACAAGGACATGGACCTGTTGGAACAGGTCCAGGGGAGGGCCACAAAAACAGTTAGAGAGATGGAACACCTCTGCTACAGATAAGGGCTGAGAGAGTTGGGGTTGTTCAGCCTGGAGAAGAGAAGGCTCAGGGGAGACCTTATAGCAGCCTTCCAGTACCTAAAGATGGCCTACAAGAAAGATGGAGAAGGACTTTTTAGCAGGGTCTGTTGTGAATAGGACAAGAGGTAATAGTTTTAAATTAAAAGAGGGTAGATTTAAGTTAGATATAAGGAAGACTTCTTACAGTAAGGATGGTGAAACACTGGAACAGGTTACCCAGAGAGGTGGTAGATGCCCCATCCCTGGAAACATTCAAGGTCAGATTGTAAGTGGCTGTGGGCAACCTGATCTAGTTGAAGATGCCCCTGGTCATTGCAGGATGGTTGGACTAGATGACCTTTAAAGGTCCCTTCCAACTAAAACTATTCTGTGATTCTGTGTGACTTGCTTGTTTAATGCCCCTCAGTTTATATATAGTTCATTTGAAATCATCATCAGCTCCTCCCTCATGCAGCAGAGTATTTGACCATGGAGGCTGTTTCACAAAATTGCCCTGAGCAGGATGGCTCACACAAGGGCTTCTGTTAACCCTGCATCCAAATATCTGCACAATACAAGATCTAAACAAGACTCTTCCTTGCCTAGATTTTTCCTTGGCTGGTTCTGCACTTGAAATTCACTTTCTGCACTTACAAATATCATTGCTATCTTTGTAATCTGTTTGGGGGCTGTTTTAATTGCATATTGGAAGTACCTGAGCTGGAGATTGTGTTTACTTCTCTCCATTCTCATATTAAAGATCCTTTTGGTCAACAGTTTCTGTATAACCTTTTCTCCTTAATTACAGATGGATACCTGTAGTGAGTGAGAACAAAGACAACTCTAACTCGGCATTGTGTCTCTGATACTGGCCAATACCAGCTACTTAGAAGAAGAAAGTAAGAAAAAGGGTAAATGTAAAACAATTTTTCTTCTATTTCCAATTTTTCTTCTATTTCTTGATGCCTTAGGATCAAGAGCTGGAGGTTTTGGACCAGGAGATTTTCTTCATCTCAAAGATTTAACTGGAGCTTATGTTAAGTAATCCTTGGTCAACTTCTACATTAATGAATATATCTGGTTTTTTTAACCCATTCTTGCTTTTGTCTCCTCAACACCTATGATGAAGGGTTACATGGTTTAACTGCCTGCTGTGCAAAAAAGCAATTCTTTTTATTTTATTTATATTTGCTGCTGGCTCTTTTGTTTTGGTGCACTTTAATTCTTTCATTATGAGAAGTGGTGATCTGTTGTGCTTTTCCAAACCATTATAATTTCATAAGCCTTGATCATATTTTCCCTCATTCATATCTTTTCCAAGTTAAAAGGCACTAAGCTATTTCCATAGCTTCAAACAGACTTTCCTTTGTCCACATTTTACAGAAAAAAAATCTCTGAAAAAGAATGGGCACACAGTGTACTTATCAAATTAATTATGGTTTCTATTTGTGATTCCCATTCTTTCCTTCCCCTTGTGTCAATAGCTAAATTAGAGCCCATTCACTTAGAAGTGTTTTTCCTGTATGTGACACAATGGTTTTAACCTTATGTTTCACCTACCATTTTGTCTTGCAACTATTCAACATCGTGAAATCCTTCAGACACTTTTTGCAGTCAGCTTTAGAACTGATTTTACTAAATCATTTTTAATCATCACAAAAAGTTTGTCAGCTAGGCATGCATCTCCTTTGCCTGTCATCTGTAGTTGTTACACAAGTCCGAGCACACAATTTTTGTGATTCTTAGTGGTAATTTCCCTTCTTTATGAAAAGTGACCATTTGTTTGTATCTTCATTTCCCTAGGTCATTAGCAGATTTTAATTGCAAGAGTGACTTCTTTTCCGTGCCATGATGATTGTATTCCTTTATGAGCTTTCTGTGAGAGCTTATTGCAAGCTTAAAAAGGAGCAGCGGAGCAGAGGCAGCCTCTGAGAACTGGGGATTCAGATCACAGAAGCAAAGCATCTGGGTCAGCCGGAGGGAGCTAGAGCTGCTGAAGGTCACAACAAAACAGCTGGAGAAATATTAAGGAGACCTAAAACTAGGTCTGTCGGAGAGAAAACTGATTGGAGAGGCTAAAGATCAGCCCATATCAGGTCTTGCTCAGAAAGCTAATTCAGATTAAGCCACGCTATGTGAATGCAAAGAATTATATTAAAATCACGTCACAGAAAAAGGATTAGATGACTCAAAGGAGATGCTATATGCCTCATTTCTCTTTGATTGTCAGTTTAAATCCATATCAAGACTGTGTTGCTTAAGACGTATTAGCATCTCGTGGCCCATCTGAGTCCAGTATGAATCTCTATTTACAAGCAGTCATTCAAATAGCAGAACATAAAATTTCCTCTGTGTAGCTGCTCCATGCCTGGGCCAGTTCTCATGACGAAGCCTGTTAGTGTGTACAGTTCCTCTTTGGGTGGCAATTCAGAGGTGGAATAGCTCTTCAGAGAGATAGTGGAGGTGGGCATCTTAGTTTGTCCCACAATAAATCTTGAGGAGACAGAACACAAAGCCAGTCGTGTTTCAGTCTGTTAGTGATGAAAGGTGCCGGCAGAGAAGCCAAAGACTGTCTGGATAGGATGAAAAACCTCATTTGCAGTCCATCAGCAAATCCATTTCGAGTGGGCTTGTACTGATGACTGAGGACATACAATTTTGGTTGGTGAGATCTTTCACTCAGCCTACTCTATTTTCTCTTTATGCCACTACTTACCTATGATCGAGCAGATTTATGTTACATCATTTTGAGAGAGAGGTTGAAAATTTGTTTCGAAAAATATATGAAGTTGCCTCTTCCTTCCTCAGCCTTGGCTTTTTGTATGTGTTGCCTGCCCAATCCATCTTCATAAGGGCATATGGAGCCTGCAGCCACCAAATTGTCCTTCTCAGTAATAAAAATGTGGTATTTAATCAAATGTATTTTTATGCTCCAGACTTCCATTTCAAACCACTCCTTATGCAGTGTTAATATATGTTTTAAAGTAGGCAAGGAAATAAAAATACCACATGATCTATTTGAAGCAAAGTGATCGCTGACTGTGAACCTGAGTTTATTATATAAAAAACCCCAAATATGTTTAAGTCGACTGAGGCAGGGCTTTTAATCACATATCAGAAAATTCCTTCTTTGTATGTAGTTATGTCACCAACAGAATAATAGGGAAAAGAGCTAGCTTTTCTTTGCAGTCTTCTCATGTTTCATCACAGCAGTGTAACTGATTTAGCACTGAAGGAGTTGTTTTGCTGCATGAAAAGACAGAGTTCATTATGATGTGTTGCAGTACCGTGCTAGTAGTGATTTTTGTTATGCCATGCACAGAGTCAAAAACTCTTTCAATTTGGATGACTTTAATTAAAATTTCAGATAACAGAGATAAAAGAAAAATTCCATGTCAGAGAGAGTACAGTGTGTGTGTATGTGTTCTTCTCAGGCTATGGTAAACTCCCAGAGAGTTATTTGCTTGAAAAGTTAGACACTTGAAAAGTTAGCTCTATTTCCATGCAAAACTTTTGTCTTGGACATCCTTGTCTCCAGCTTTCCAGATAGTAAAAAGACCTCCAAAAACCTCCTTACCATCTTCTCTGCCTTTATCCCAACACATTTGCTGATCAGTTTTCATCGGGAATTTGATGGTTGGAGTTGAAGACACTCATTCTGGGAAAACCCCTTCACACCCATCCGTTGCCCATTCATTCACATTTTTCAAGTAGAAAAGAAAAAAAATAGTAACTTTGTGTTTGGGTGGGTGTGAGTTAGTAGAGAAGACAGAAGGTGAGGGAGCCAAACTAGCAGAGGGAAAAAAGGTGCTTGAAACAGGGGATAACCAAGGGACTATTTAAAGGGGGGAAATAAGTGCTGAGTTTAAGTGTTTGTTTGAGGAACAGAGAAAAGCAAAAATGCTAGAAATGAGAAAGAAAAGGGGGAACAGAAGGTCAATGATCAGACAGAAGGAAAGAATAAAACTGCAGGGGAAAAACAATAAAAGGGATGAAAAAGAGTATTAAAAAATCTCAATATTTTCATGATGAGAAAGCGATATGGTTTCATACCCATGTCTTAGTGAATGAAGCTGGCTTTGGTGCCAATTAGTTTCTGAGAGCTTAGAACTTGTCCTCATTTTTCACTGCACTTTTCCTCTCATCTCAACTGCAGTTTCATTTCCTGAGCACAGCTATAAATCTCTTTTCTCTTGCTGGAGTTTTGGGAACCATGGCCTGTCATGCCACCAGCATCTCAATGATCATGCATGAAAAGCCACAGAGGCTGTCAAAGGCAGGACAGACAGCAGCTGCCTTTAGACAGAGCTTCTTCAGCACCCATACACATTACTCAGCATAAAAATCAAACTGGTCAGGCACCAATTTCATCTTTGCAACTGCTAATAGGTTCTCAAAATGGCATTGCTACAATATGGGGCTTCAGAAATCATTAATTTGGGGGATTGTTTGTTGTTGCTGTCTAGACCTTTAAAAGGTGAAAATGTACAGTTTTTCAGATGTGTTGATATGCTATCTGTAGCATTTTAAAGTTCTGGGGAAGGCATCATTTTTTGCTAAAAGTTATGGTCATTTTAAGATAAATTTCAGTTGAACTCCATTTAGACACTTGAGTGTTGTTCCCAGAGTCCATTCAGAGCAGAGGTCTTCCTAAGGCCATAGGATGTTGTGCAGAAAGACAACAGGAGTTCTGAAATAATTTTTTGGCATAAGGAATAAAAATAAAGTTTTAACCAAAGAAAAGAGAAACCTCTCACATTCCAGCTGCAGAAAGCCATAGGAGTCCATTTCTAGTGCTTCCTGAAAGAAGTGGTGAGCTTCACTTCTATTTTGCATGTGCCACAGTGCTGTCTCTCAGCATTCCCTTTAATATGAAAGCAAGGTACCCTGTGACTAATTTGTTTACCATCAAAAAACTCCTTAATTCCTCATATGCTGTAAAAGATCAATATTTGCAGTGGAATAACAGCACAAAAAGCATAATTAAAAAAAAATGAATAAGAGTGTAATAGTTTCTTTGTGCGTGAATACTCCAGTAAGAAGCACTCTGGAGAGCATTTTCATTAACAACAACAACAAGAAAAGTGATAATAATAATGATGGCAAAAATGAAGAAATACATTTTGCATTTTACAAAGGAATAATTTCTCTAGAAATTTGCTTCCAAAAGTGATATTCTTCCAGTTCAGGGACATGCAGTAACCATGAAATATAACCAGGAAATAAAGGCAACCATGCTCCAGTTTGAGGTATCTGATATTTTTAATAAACGGTACAAGAATAAAATCCATCTTTCAATAGCATGAAGATCTTTTCAGGGCCAGACTTTATCAAGCTTTATTCCTGCCAATGAGCCCTTAGTCACATGAGGAATCCTACTTAAATGAACGAGAAAACAGCGTAAAACTTCTGGACTTCTATAGGTAGTCACACATAACTTTGGGAAGAAATCTTAGCAATGCTGTCTTTGTTCCTTCTCTAATGAAGAAGGTGACAGACCAAAACAGTCACATATATAGATTTGTAAACAGTGTCTGAAATACAGATTTTAGGGTCACTTTCTATTTGTTTTGATGCAAGTTTGGGATATGCATATTAAACATGCATGTTAATTTAGTCCTTGTCTTGACTCCAGCTACTAACAGCTTATCAATAATGAAATACTTTCCCTTGCATTAGTGGGAAACTACCATGTAATATCAGATTTGCATGGTATAATCCTGAGTCTACATTTTTCCTGTGGCTTTGAGCCCCTCAGACTTCCCTTTATGATTCAAACAGTCAATATTTGTTGTAGATTCTGTGTTCCTTAATTTAAAAATTTTAATATAATTGCTGTTATTATTATTACCAGATATGCTTCCTTCTTCAATGTGTTCCCCCATTACCAAAAAGAATGATTGGGGCAGGTTTACAAGAAAATTTCTTAAGTCCATGCTTACAGAATTATTCACAACTCTCTTCACCCCCTGTTACCCTTAGTTTTTTCAGATTCAGGAAAGGTAAATGATTAATCACAAAGTCGATTGCTAAAAACAACAATAACATCAAAATCCTTTGATTGTCTTTATCATGCAACAAATTTTTACATTTTGATGGTTTTTCAGTGTAACTCAAATTCTGTTCAAAACACTTTAGATTGTGCCTTTAACTGTGCAGGTATTACACTGGGGATTTATTTCAATTCTGGAGAAGTTTAGATACCTGCATTTTCCTTCATTGATTTGCCTATGGCATTTCAGGTACTTAGCAGAATTATTGACTTAAGCTAAGTCAACCACAACAAACATATGCAAAGCTACACACCCACATAGCAACTTCTGCCTGGTATTGTACACAAATGACAAATGCTCTTTTTGCCTGTTTATGACAGTCACCTACATTCTTCTCACCAATTTGAAGGCTATCATCATTTCCCCTTTCATCAGTTAACTTTAACAACATCTCCATTGTTGCAACAATTTAAACAAGCATGCTCACCCATCAGTGCACAGACTCACTTTGAGTGGGTGCTAGTGCTCAGGTGGAGATATGAGTGGATATAAGTGTCAAAGATGATTTCTCTGGTAGCAGTTCTCCTTCATGAGTCAGATTCTACATGGGCCTTGAGAGTACAGATTGAAAGCCCCTCCTCTACCTTGATTCTCTATATTTTCCCTACTTTTCCAGCCTACAATTGTAGGCAGGCATCATTAGCATCTACAGAGCATGACATGGATCCAAATGATGCAAAATAAAGTAGTTAGGAAAAGCATTTGAAAAACAGTTTACTGTCTCTAAAGAGAGGGTTCAAATTTTGTGACATCGACCCCTCAGCACCTACAAAGGACCTGCAAATGAACATTAGATATTTGTTTTAAAAACTAGGTAAAAAATTGCCCCAAATACCAGTTCCTTAACCATGCCTGCATGTTTTTGCTTGAAACACCCCTGGTGAGCAAAAGGAAACCTGATGAAAACAAGGATTTTGCCTTCTTGTTTGACTAGGCCATTACCTGTATTCAAGTCTGGGGTCTGTTTGCCATCTGACTTTTTTTGCTCAAAGCCATCTCGATTTTGAATTTGAAAAACATTCACAGATGGAGCAAAGAAGCACATTTCCTCCAGCAAACACTCTTCTCCCTGTGCTACTTTCTGATTTTCTTCATGGTGATTTTTCTGTTTTTCAGGGACAGACAGTATTTAGTGCTGAGCATTACCATAATGTTTTCTAAAAGCACTTTCTGTGATTGAAGAGGCCACTGCTGGATTCCTCACAGGCCTGCTTGGTAGCCTTGCAACAAGCTGAAAAAAAAATAAATGAAGGGTAATGAGAGAAATCTGCAAACTGACATAATCCCCCACGTTAATAAATATTTCAAATCATCCCACTAATGCTGTGATTTTCTAAGAATACCCAGAACCTTTCATTAATGACCTCTGCTAATGCCTTTTACTGGCTAGAGTCGTTTCTCTCAGTCACGCTAATAGCAACATGAGAGACAGGCCAGTAATGGCATCCCGGGGGCTGCAGCCACCACAGCTAAGCCAGAGCCTTGCATGGGGAAAACAGGCTGGAGGAAGCTATGCCATTCCCTTTGTGATGGGCAGGGGGCTGCTGTCAGAGACGGATCCCTCGGCCAGGGTCAGTTGCTGAAGGAGTAGTGTCCAAAGGAGAGGCGGGGTGATCCAAAGAAGTGAAAAGGTATGGCAGCCCATAAACTGCTCCGAATTATGTAGGGGACTGAGCTCACCCATGGCCCCTTCAGCAGCAGGGAAACAGTGGATAAAGGTTATAAAAGCCCCTTTCTCTCCACCTTAGTTACTGCAGTCAGGAAAATTGCCCAACATTTTAAGCTAGTGTTTACCTTTGATAATAATGTTTCTACAGCAACACCTTCTAAGAGTACAAGGGACTAGGATCAAATGTTATCTATGTAACAAACATTAAAAAAATCAATAGTTTGGTAATTGTGACTCATTTGTCATTTCTGTCTCTATGTAGAGACAAGTATTCTGAACTCTTCTCATGGAATATTTCTCATGCATGTTGAAAATGTAGGTATGCTCCCACCCCTGTGGAGGCCACTGAGGGGTTGAAACTGTCATCATCTGACTCCAGGGAAGAAAACACTGCTGCTTGGTTTGATGCTCTGGGACACATTCTTTTGGAGCAGATGGGGAGGAAAAGGCTGAGAGCTACAACAGCACCCTGAATAGGTCCATGCCTGTCCCCAAGGCTAGCTGAAACCCCCTTGCCAAGAACTTTTTATGTTTTAGGAACTCATGCTATCACTGGCACAGAACTCGCTGCACGACCCAGCCTTCTCTGTGCATCTGGGAACACAGATCACCAGCGTCATGTTTGAAGGTACCTTGCCCAATTTTCCGTAGCAGACTTGCCAGGGGACATGCGGGGACCACCACTGACATCAGGACTAACAGCTCCACCAACAAACACACATATTGTCAGACATTGCCCAAGCTACTGTTTCTCAAGAGGGGCTCTTGGTTATGTGCTGTATTGTGCATGCGTGGCCATCTACAGGAGGGTTCTTGGGATCAGTGCTTGAGCTGAACTCAAGCATAAATCATATTAGGTCAGCAGACCAGTGGGGAGCAGCAGTAATCTCTGAATCCTTGCTGTGTCTAAGAAATGTCTAAGCTGCCTGTATGTGCAGGAGACAAACATGACACTGATCCTAACATTTTTCAGCACTATCTCTGTCATGCAGGAAACTATTGACAAACAGCTCCAAGTTATGCAATACAAATCTACCTGGTGTGCATCTCGTGCTGTAATGCCTTTCGTCCATTCATCATATCAGTGTCTTCTCAGACAGATGCCAAACAGTTGGTACAGGGGTGGTTTTTTTCAGAGGCTTCTGGTGTGAACGCCTTTTCTTGGTTCTTCAAATGAAAAAACATTGATCTATAGGTTAGCATGATCAGTTTTCTTCACCAACTTACAGTCCTCAAAATAGCTTAGAAGCAAAGAATTTTAAAGACCTAGTGAGCTGCGTTTTTCCTCCATGTTCTTGAATGTGCAGAGTTAAGGGTGAAGCTGAAGAAGCAAAGTAATGGAACAGGACAAGCACTTTTGACAGAGACATCAAATATGCCTAACATCAAACAGGTGAAATCAGCTTTGCCTCTGTATGCATCTTGAAGGGAGGAAGAGTTTTCTAATCTTAAAAATGACTGAAATACATCCTTTTTGCTTGCTCTACGCTGAATAACTTTGGTGCTTTAACATGCTTTTTGGATATAGACAGGGAGGCGGCCAGCTAAGAAACAGTAAGGGTGTGCAGTCAGAGATGCAGAGCTCACTCTCCTTACCGGCATTCAAAACAGCAGGCCACATCTGCAGCTGATAAAACTAATTTCATCATAACCCAAGGACAACACTGGTCTATTGCTTACAGGATATGGAAAACACTCTTTCCCACACGTTCTTGAGTAAAGCACTAGAGAGTATCACAGACTATAACTTCCACTGTGGTTTTGACTTAACACTTTACAGTATGCCACATGTGTACCTTTCTAAGAGATGAACAAAAATGTCAATACAGGAAAAGTTCTGTTTAGTGAGTTTTAAATGGTCCACTTTCAGATATATTATCTAGAAAAATATTATCTGTAAAGCCCACTGAAGTGCTAAATAAAAGTAATTTTCTTCTTGATTTTGAGATCAAAAATATTAAGTGAATTGTTTTTCTTAAAATAGGGTCCTTGTTGAAGATTATGTTTCCTCGCAACAACCCTTATGTGTTGTTTTTATAAAACACTGAGCTGTAGCAGTTGTTCCACTGGGGAAGTCTAAGTGTTTAGTAAGTGTACATAAACTAACCTCAGCGGTTACCCAAGGAACAGAAAAATAGTGTTGTGTTTCTGGTTTTACAAACAAGGAAGGAATCCTGAATGTGCCATAGTCAGTGGAAGGAGCAGCTCTGATTGTGATTCCTGATTGCTTCCTTTCTGTCCAGAGGCCAGGTTTGTTATGATTTGTCTTCCTGCATGGTGATGTGATCCCAGGGACATTTTGCATCAGAAGAGGGATCACCCTCATGCCTAGCACTTCACAGAGCAGAGTACCTGATCAGTCCAAATTTGGATCAACCTAAAATCATTAAAACCCCAGTTTTTTTCAATTGGAATGTTTCCACTGAAAACTCCTGGTATTTTCTAAAAACTGATCTAATTCACCTCGAAGTAGAATTAATAGCATAGCACTTAGAAGAGAAATTTGGACTCAGCCAAGTACAAAAAGGAAAGTTCTTTTCTGGCCACTGCTGAGTAATTCATGCATCTAATTTCTAAATTGACTTCTCTTAAATTACATACAGCTGAAGGAATCAGAGAGCCAAAGAATTTCTGTTAAACTTAAAATCAAAAAGGCAAATTGGGATGAGACTGAAAAGATCAGATTTCAACACATCCCCACCCCCAAATTAGTTGATCCAGATTATGCTTGCTGGAATTAAATAATAATAATGTATTTCTAACATATAATGGAGTTCCTTAGAGAGTTTTTTATCAGTGAAAATGTATGCATTTAGGTAAGGGACTACAGGGAAGTAAACTCTCCTAAAGAGTTCTGAGACCAAATTTACCTTTGGTTGAAGATGATAACTTTTGCATCAAAGAATTACAGTGGATGACAACTGTGATGCATAATCATCAGCTTTGAATGGAGCTTTGGACCATCAAGGTATTTTTCATCAAGCTGGTTTCCTACGGAATAATGCTGATTCATTCAAGCTAAAACCTTTTGCAGCAAAGTGTCAGTTCTTCTTTTTACCATCAAAAATTTTTGAAGTGTTTAAAAAAATTTCAACACACCTATTTTTCTAATTACAGCATATTTCTCTTATGTTTAGAGAATTTCCCTATGTTGAAACACTATCCATGGTTTGAGTAAGATAATTGTGAAAATTGAGTGGAAATATTTTAAAGATTTTGAAACAAAAAAATTGACAAAAATTAAATTTCTTTCTTAAATTTCTTGCTTTAAACACCAAACAAACAAACAACCCCCAAAATCCACCAAATCCCAGGATTTCACCTTGGTCTATAGAAAAATGAAATTCTTTTTTTTCATTTTTTAAATTGTTTTTCCTAATAAAAAATCTATGTGAATATATCTACATCTAGTACATAAGTTAGTTTGAAAACACTGGCTAATATTTGTACTGTTGGTTTTTTTTTCCAAAGGACTCTGATTAAGTTGTGAAAGAAACCGATGTCTTAAAGTTCAGCACCATAAGGAAATTACAGATGGTGAATCAAGCCCATGAGAGACGCACTAACAGAGGGGAATGAGCCTGTAGCTTATGAAAACACAATAAAGGTCTAAAAATTCCAGTGTGAATTCTATAGGCTGTTCTTAACCCTCCAGCAAAAATTAGCACCGGGGAAATTGTGCAGTTGAAAGCTTCAAGACCAGCCTCAAGTTCTACTGCTAAATATTAACATCTCTGGTTATAATGTATTGTATGTCCAAAAGACCTCTCACTGAAAAAATATGATCCGTTAATAACAAGTTATTTTTTATGCTGATGCACAGCCTCATCTTGGCAATTAGAAGATCAGTTTGTGTCATTCAACCATCTTCTGTTCCAAGGTAGCATCAGGTCACTTCTGCCCCTTCACGCACATTGGCACATTAAATTCTCCATGCACGAGTTATCATAATTTGTATCTGTCTTTTAGAAGCAGAAGGTGACCTGGGGTATGTTCTTCCATCATTGTTTATTGTTTAGCATCTCTTGGTCCTGATAGTACTAACTTTTAAAACGCATAAATGACAGTGGCATATATGTTCCTGCTATGGCCTGCAAGGGAATATTCATTTCTATTGGCTTAAAAAATAACTTTACTCACAACTGAGCAGCTCCACTAGCATTGCAGAGGTAAGAAAGGCATAACCAAGACTGAATTAATCTTCGTTTGTAATTGTTCTTCTCACCCTGGCATTTTATGGGACTATATTTTGTGTTATGAGTGTATTTGTATTCTCATCATCTTTAACAAACAATGCCTGCATTCAACTGTTTGCCTTGTTAGAAATGGCAAGATGGCAAACAGGCACAACACGAGACCATTCCTGCAGGTGAAAAGAACTTGCCTCTTCCCAAAGGACCTTGATCCAGCCACAGTATCCTGATAAATGTATTGATTGATGAGCTACCACCTGGGTTTCAACATGGTCAGATACGATCCTTCCACGCTGTCCTTGCGCCAAGGCTTGATTTGGTTTCCTGAGAATACAGGTATTTCCCCACCTCCTTGGACTGTCCTCAGCAAAATGGATGATCAATGCTTGCACACTGACAGTGCAGTGACAAAATGGCCTCAACTCCCTCACTTTCCTTTGTATAATTTGTTACTGTCCTTGTCTGTTTAGCGATGCATTTTATAGAAGCAGCTGATTCATTCAAGCTTAATAACGCAGCCAAGCTGCTTTCTGACATTATCCCAGCATAATCACTATGATTTCTTCTGTTTCCAATATAGGTCAAGTTCTGCCTGATTCAATAAAACATCATTTTTAAGTAAGCATCATTCATCTTAGGGTGCATTAGTTTATTTCATTTTGGTAATTGACCTTTATCTTTTTTTTTGCTTTTTCAGATTTTCCTTGCTCTTTAATTTTCTAATCACACTATGGATTATTAAAAAGCTGAATCCCTGTTAAATAGGATGACCATATACGGAAATTTATCCACAGTTTAATTTCCATTCTTTCAGGCTTAAGCATTCTTGGAGTTGAGCAAAGAAGTGAGTTCTGATTTTCAATTATAGGCATAGAAAAGAATAGGAAAGAAAGGGGTCTAGTTGCAGTCAAATCTGAAATCGAATCGAAGTGGAAGTAATTTTAAAAATAGCTGGACTAACAGAGATGGTAGAGGGGTACAAGGAACTGGAAATCTGATATTTTATTCTGTGGCATAACTTTTGAAATGTTGAAAACATCGTCAATATTAGAGAGGGAAACAGACAGCTGTAGGTGTATGGGATTGTACTTCTCTGTTATCAGATGTGTCTGAGCCCAGCCTCTGAAATAACAGACATGCAAGTCAAAGGGATCTGTAATGAACAAATTATAAAAAAATACTAACAGTTTTTGTTACTATAAGTGCCTTCAGCCTAAAAGGGGCCTCTCAGACACAGGCAAAGGCTCCTCACCAGATGAGGTTCCTAAATGTAAAGAGTTAGTTCAGAAGAAGCAGTTTTTCAGCAAGCTCCCAATATCTGCAGAAAGGACGAATGATAAAAATTTGGCCAGATCTTCAGCATCTTTTTGTGGGCAATAAAATGTTACAAAAAGAGGTTGCATTTTGTACCCAAAAATGAGATTCACTTAAAATAATAAAAACTTAAATTCTGAATTTAAATAAATTTAAATGTTAAATACTTTATTCTGATTCTACTGAAACATTTAATAAAGTGTAAACACAAAATATAAATATATTTAGTGTGTGTACTGATAAATATAACATTCTATGTAGCATAGTATTAATATTTTAACAAGTCAAAATTATGTGAATAAGAACAATGCAATCTAAATTAAATTATCAAAACAAAACAAAACCTAGCTATTTATGACTGTCCCTTATTGAACATGGGAAAGAAATTGGCTTATTTCTGTGAAATATGGGGAGGGGGAAATCACATTTTATGGGAAATGGTTATATATATGATTTGGCACCAGCAGGCTCTTTTAAATAACACTCTGCTTACTGTCTGATGGCAACTGAAAGTTTAGCTTGTACCATTCAAACAGATGAATACTGAAAGTAATCACAAGTAAATATTATATATTATTTATTCTTACTTGTATGTCTGGTGCTCTTAGAGCTCCACAGACCCAGCAGAAGAAGTGGTGCGCTCCCAGGAGAGCAGCTGGAAGACTTTGATCTATGACGAGCTTCCTACTTCTTCCAATAAAATAAATATAGACCAGAGGTCTACCTCCTTATGTTCTGCAGAGAACTGGCAAATAAAATTAATGCAACCCTTCTCTGATTTGACATTTTTGTCTAGGGTTGATCTAGAAGACACTTTTGCCACACTGAATAGCAATTCAAGATGATGTGATTTCTTACACTGATTAAGTCTTTGACAGGACTACTTCACAGAGCTACTCTTTTGAATATAATAACTATTTTATGTAAGTGTGCTGTGCTTTCCAAGTGCATCCATCTGGAAAAAAAAAGGCAAACTCCTTACTATCAGGGACAGCAATCAGGGTTGTTCCTGAAACAGCAGCCACTAGCTTTTAGTTGCCTTAGAAGATGACTGAAATCAGAATATGAGACAAGGTTGCTGCACAAGAGGTGATTTTAAAAGTAGTCAAGGCACGATTCAAATAACAAGTGAAGTGGAAACAGAAGTGTCTTAAGGGAAAGAAAGCCTTGAACTTCAGATTTTCCCAAGCATTTTATTTTATGCACTCCAATTCATGGAGGCCCGAGAGACTTCATCATTTCTCCAGGGCATCAGTTCATGTAGTGGGGCTTCTGTAAGTGGTAACAGCCCCTTGGTCTGGACACAAAGTCTGACCCCAGGTACTGGAGGAGATGGAGGCAGACTTCTGCTGTTTCACCACCATTTGTAATAGTGTGCATGCAAATAGTGCTACAAGGTATCAGAAATATTTATCTACAACATCAGTTAAATATGGAAGCTAGCCAGGTTTCTAGATCAGACTCAACCATCATAGACATATATATATTGGCCATATATATCCATATATATATATATTTATATACATATATGTATATATATACACATATATGTCTTGGCCTGAAAATGTCCCCTGTGGTAGGGTGACTGGGCACTCTGAACAGGAAGCAAAAATACTCAGGCTTGCTGGATGCCTTTGCCTGTACCCAACATCTCTTTTGGATTGCCTGTGTGGCCTCAAGCCTGTCAGAGCTGAGCACACACCAGCCGGGTACACCTCTCCTGTCTGGAACTCTGCTGAAGCCTGAGGAGAAGCTCCCAGCCATGGCCAGCCATGTGGACTGCTACCCTGGTGCAGACTGATGATTCTAAAATGCTTAGGGACAAGATCGACTGAGTTGTCTTTGCCGTTTCCACCAGAGGAAAAGGAGAAAATTGCCAGCAAGGCATAATAAGTTTTCCTCTTCTAAGGTTTTCTGTCTCTGATGCCCAGGGGATATCACCAGAGGACTATAAGGGCCATTCATTATCTCTATGTGAGACCTCTAGTGAAGTAGTGGGACAAGTCAGATACTCTCCAAACCCCGGGGAAAGCTGCTGTAATTCTGCATATTTTTCTAGATAACAGTGTGGTGTTTGCTTTTGTTTGGAAGAAGCTGCCTCTTTCCACTCCGACCTGTTCATAAAAGGGGACAGAATGAACCAGTTTCCAAAGCTGCTATTATTTTCTTCAGTGCTGGCTTCTCTACCCCATTTAGGTCTGCTTTTAATATGGTTTTTAAGTCTGATAATGAGTACAATTATCACATTTCTTGAATATTTCTTTTGTAATTCACTGACTTGACCATTCTGAAAATTGCTACATTATGCTAAACAATTATTTTAAAGCAAAGATAGCTGGAAAAAAAACCCTGTTCCCTAAAACTGTTCATTTTTCTTCAGGCTTTCAAGATTTTTTTTTCCTTAGACTTCCAAGTAACCAAGAACAACTAACTGAAGCCAAATCAATTAGTCAATTAAAAATAATAAATGAGGAAAAATCAGATTTATAACTAAATAGAGAGAAACTGTCTAGCCTTCATCCTGTCTCGTAACAATTTTTCCTAAAGTAATAAGAATAAAACAAGTGAATTTAGACTTTCTTGGGGTGAACAGAGAAGTATAAATATCACTTTGACCAATGGTTATCTCCTTGTAAGGGACTGAAATGATTAAACTATTCAGATAGTATAAAGCAAACATGTGTGCACCATAATCCCCTAAGTGCAATAAAGAGTAATAATGCTTTGGAGCATAGGAATTTTCACATGAAATATTCTAAGTAAGACAGAACTGCCAGAAGCCTCTTAAGGCAGTAATGGCTCTGAATTCATACGCAATTTATTAACAGAGATACTATATTACATGTAAAAAACCTTACTGACAATAAACAGAGGGAAATTTTAATCATAATAATTATTTTCATCTTTTCACAATTTAAAAAACAACAGAAAGGAAACTTGGGACTTGTCTGCTCATTTTGCATTCATCATTAGTGGTATTGTGCCCTGCAGCACTCAGGCATCAGGGATTAATCGAAATGAGGCTGTTTATCCCACTGGCTGCTGAAATTCACCCCTTGCTTCCCCCATCTTCCTAGCCTGCATCTGGACCCTCTGACAACTGGTCCCTGGTGCAGTTGCATGCTGAATAGCCACATCATTTCTTCTCTCATCTTTTCATCTTCTCCTGTCACTACCGAAATGCCATCATTTTTCCAATTGTAGCATTTTGATTACTCTCTATCCTCATCAAGAATTACACTAAATGCTATTATTCCTTGCTGATGTCTCCTTCGTCCAATTCTGAAAAGAGAGGTTGTATGATCCACATCTTGACCATCTCTTATCTCTCACTACAACTTGGTTCTCTGTAGCTTCCTCTCATCCAGCAACCTCTTCTTTCTGAAGATGGGCCGAGGAAGTAAAAGTCTGTATTATTTCTCTTCCTATGAAATGCTTGCATTCTTGTTTCCTTTTCCACATTTTTGTCTCTGTCTTTGCAATAGATTAAAACATCTTCATTCTGAAGTTCTGCACCTCATTATGTTCTAATCAGCAACTATTATCCATGAAAGAGAAACTGGATTTTTTTCTGACTAGCTCCAGAAAACATTAGCATCCATGAAATAGAAAAAGAGAAGACTAAAAACTAGTAAGAAAGAAGTAGAAAATAGAAAACATCAATAACTCATTGCCAAAGTCTGCAAGTCACACCTAGTAAAAATTCATACAGTTTTGATTAATCAGTGTATAAAAGGATATGATAAAACTTGAAAAAGTACAAAATAATATAAAATAATATTTTTTAAATAACATGTATCTATAAATTCATGAATGCCACAGAGACAATAAACGAGGAATAATTGTTGACTGTTTCTCATAGTACAAGTACTGAGGAATATCAAATTAAGTGATTATGTGGCAGGTTAAAACCAAAGGAAATACTTCACAAACTGTTCTTAAATTGTGAAATTCATTGTCACAGCATGCTGCAAAGGGTGTTGAGAAAGCTGAAAGTACAAGTAAGCTCAAAAAAGAATTAGAAAAAGGATTGGAAATAAAGCCTACCAAGACCATTAGACAGAAAGGTGTAGTTACATCTGTCTGTGAACATTCCTAAGCATTATCGTTCTTATTTTCTCTCCTTCCCTCTTGCTGGCACTATTTCTCTTTTGCTCTTCCTCTCGTGCAGGCCACAATTCCCACTGTAAACCTTCTCCATCTCTTTCACAAGAATTTCTGGGTATTGACTTGTCCTGAAAACTCATCATGATAGGCCTTATACTTTTAGTGTATGTGTCATAACCTGAACTGAAACATCAACCGATTTTCCTAAGGTGTCATTCTTTTTTAGCATTTGCAGATTGCTGAGAATGCCCTCAGGGATGAAAAAATGTCACTGTAACTTCCAGCTTCATAATATCATACCTCCATCTCACAGACTTTCTTGTGGTAGCAGAGATCTATATGAAAACAGAAATAGGAGAAAGAAATAAGAGATGGATGGACGCACTCTGTATTCAGCATTGATCAAGGGAATAAGTTTTGTTTCTGAGTTAATGCAGAAAAAGTAAGGTAGTTATGGAGACATCTGAAATCCTGCCCAGAAAAGCCTTCACAGAAAGGAGGCTCCATGCTCATGCCAGAGAGGGATGCTTCTGATGGAGGATGCAACAACGTGGCCCAACATCTGTCTTGCGACAGGACATTCATGTGGCATCTGAGCATGGCATCTGGCACTCTCCATCAAGCAGCCTGACATACCCATCACCCAGCGACAGCACTGATCTCCTAATTAATGGGATGGGCATATATCCAGTCACTCTGCGTTGGCTGTCACTGCTAGAACAGCTCATCCAGCCAGCAGCTGGCTCTCTGCTGTGTCTGAAGTGCCTTTCTTAAAGAACATGTCAGAGCCTTCGTAAAGGAAAAAGGGGCACCAATAATGTGCATCTTGTCCGTGTCTCATGTGATCCAGCCTATGGGTCTGGTGAGCCCGCATTTTTGTTCTGTTTCCCACTCTGTGCACAGGTAGAGGAGGGGAAAAACCGCAAGTGCAAGCACTGACAAATGGAGGCTTCCCTGATGTGATCAGGGAAGATCACAGCCAGGTAAGAGTAATAGGGTGCAATATTATTGAATCATAGTTCCCACCTCAGATTATCTGGCCGAACTTATTTATTGATCTTGGTACCTGCTGCAAACACATATTCTCGTGAACAAGCAACCATTCATTGACTTGGCAAATTATAAATATGTTTATGTGATGAAGGAGCAGACGAACTGTCCTTAAAACATGGGTACATTGGTGCCAGACTCTTTTTGGTGGTGTCCAGCAACAGGACAAGGAGCGATGGCCACAAACTAAAACACAGGAAGTTTCACCTCGACATGAGGAAGAACTTAACATTGATAGTGGCATAGCACTGGAACAGGCTGCCCAGGGAGGTCGTGGAGTCTACCTGACTGGAGACATTCAAAATCCACCTGGACATGTTCTTGTGTAACCTGCTCTAGGTGACCCTGCCTTGGAAGGGGGCTTGGACTAGATGATCTCCAGAGGTCCCTTCCAACCCTAACTATTATGTGATTCTGTGATTTTCCACAATTACAGAAATTCAAATATATGCCCTTATTCCTAAAGAAGTGCAAATATACTGTCAGCTATTTTGTTAGTAGTCTTTACTTATTATTTTCTCTCAGTGGAATCAATGTCTCTTTACTTAAACCACCAGACAAAAGGTGCCCAGTACTGAACGCATCTGCTTAACAAGCTTTGTGAGATAAATCTTGCAGAATATATATTTGGAAGTACATTTCCAAGACAGCTAAATGCTCAGGTTTCTCTTTTAGCTTTCAGTGTGCTTTTGCGTATTTCAAGATCAAGGAGATTTATGGGATCTGAACTCACTGAACTAGAAGAAAGGAAACAGTGTTACAGCCAGCAGATGATGATTTGACTTCTGCTCATCTTTGTAGAGTCTCTGCTTGGAAAAAAGAAGTTGAAATTAAACAAAGATTACTTAAAAGTATAAATTCAGCTACTTTCATCATACAGTACATTTAAGGCCATGAAATGACTGAACATTCAAAAATAACCCTAATAACTGTCCTTGGAAAATAATTGTATCAAATTATTAATCTACACTAAATAAATTGGTTTGAGTTTAATGCATCTGCCTGAAGCAAATGCCTGCTTTACTAAGAAATTCAAGACTCCAGAGAAATGTAATTGACATACCAGTCTTTAAGTACTGCTAAGACTAATTGGTTTTGGGATGGGGGTATAACAGTGTCAGTGTGTTCCTGAGGTACCAGCTTGCCAACAGGTGTTAAAGTGGTTGAAGATATACAGGATACAAAAGCAGTTGAGAAATTTTCCTGGGAAAGACAGAGCTCAGAGGAGACACCTAGGAGCAGTAACGGAGGATGGGAAGAAATCATGAACTAGATTTTGCCTTCTTTCTGGAAGGCAATGACATGGGTTATGTAGGAAAACATAGGAAAACAGAGTCCCAGGAATGGCAGGTACAGATTTAGCCAGGGATGGAGGAAGGAGAGAAGCTTCAGGGACTATGGTGGCTCCGAGGCTATTCAGTCCATGCCTGTGAGAAGGGTAAGCTGTTTCAAAGTACAGCTTGTGAAGGAAGGCTGAGTCTACAGAGCAGCTTGATTTTCCTTCTTTAATGGGTAAGGAATTGTACTCAGAAGAGAATGTTCCCTCTGCAATTGTAGCAATCCACTAACAATGATGACCAGGGAGAAATCAAGCCATGAAACCTTTTTTTTAGAGTAATTACTATAAATTCAAAAAACCACAAGATATTTTTGTGTCAGTTAAGTCAGTCAGTTACTAATTCCTCATTACTTCCCAAACAGATACCAGGGAGTGATATTAATTTTTAATTTCTTTTCTATATTTTGAGACTGTAGGAGAAGAGAATTAAAAAAAAAAAACAAGCAACCAAACCCCATAAAACCTAAAACCAAAGAGAAACAACAAGCCACTGCAGGAAAGGACTCCTAAAATAAAATATGCTAATTAAATCAGTGACAAAAACCCTACCGGTCCTGATGAGACAGGTGGGCCAAATGGGAGACAGGCTGTGTTTAAGGGAAATGCAGGGAATCAGTGTGTCCTCAGCGTACAGGCAGCAAAGGAAGCTCTCATCTGTGACAGCAGACTTCCCAAAGGAAAAAACAATAGTTGTATAAAATGGAGAAGACGAAGAAAGATGATGATGTTGTGTAAATCAGGAGAATAACACCATATTTCCTTATGTTACTTGTGCAGTCTCCTCCAGGACCAATCTTACATGTAAAGTGCTTCGAAAAGGCAGGTGGCCCAGGTGAGGAAAGGTTAAGTGGGTACTACAGTGTACAAATGAATGATTTGATAGCATGCAGCTAGATTATTTTGCAAAATATCCATTTTAAGCTTCAATAACTAAACTGGCCTTAAGAAGAATTTATCTTCTTTAACTTTCTTTTATACTAGACTCTATGTTACAGTGCAACTTTGAGGGAGTAATAATTAAGTATCTGACAAATATCAATATCCCTCCAGAATTTAGTGAAGACCCAATGCCTTTACCCACTGTGGTTTTTGATTTACTTCATGAAATTAAGCAGACTAGGACATGACGCATGAACCACTGACAGATTTACAGTGGTAGCTGAATTACCATGAACATTCTGCTGCTTTCAGCACACATAGCTTTGCCAGGAAAACAATCTCTGAAAAACAGTGCTCACCTTGCAGGATTTTTTTAGTATATATATTAAAAAGAACATGTAAAAGTTGTGTTTTCTTGTCCCTTTTTTGAGAAAACAGACAACAGGGAAGGCTAATACTCTGATGTAGGAACAGGTGCCTGTTCACATCCAGGCCAAAGTGCTCTGCTCAATTTTTGTAGAGTTCTGGTAGCTGGATGATGCTCTGATTGAAAAAGAGTGGTAAGTCTTCAGACAAAATACAGCTTGAGTGTCTGACCAGTGACAGAATAAGTACAAAGACAGAATTGATCTCTACAAGCAGTCTCTGACAATTTACAAAGAGTAATCCCCAAGCAAAGCCACTAGAAAATGTTCCAAGGTCTAAGGAATGGGCTGCCATGAAGTCCCAGTGTAGAGCAAGTAGCTCTACACCATATGATCATGTTCTGCAATAAACTGAGATACAACAAGAAACAATGGCTTTATAGCTCATGTTGGATTTAATCTCTAGGCTAGTACTGTCAGGAAGAAGACAATGCAATAGCTGGGGCACTGCTGGCAGGCCTCTGCAGTGGTGATTCATTCAGTGATCCACCATGTAGCAATGACACGGCACACATGGAAGAGCAGTGCTCTGGCTTGAGTTGCTGCATCTGGTCACTAGCATTGCTTTAATACCTCTCAGACCACATCATCTCCCTGCAAAAAAAAGGCTCAGGGTAGAATTCCATCACATAAGAATGTTCTCATGTTTTCTCAAATTAGTTGGAACAGGCTTTTTAAAGAAAATTTTAAGCTTCTCTTGAAAAGTAATCAACACAACACAAAACAAGGTCACCTGACAATGAAAAAACAAGGGAGTTTGACAGGGCGTGCCCACCTGAATGAAAGTAACAGCCATTAACCAAACTATCTAAGCTACACAAAAGAAAAAACACCAAAAGGAGAACATAAATCTGACATAAAAGCTGATTTATATTATTTTTTCATTTTTGTAAAATTATTTTCAGCATTACGTAGAGGGAGCTTCAAAAATTGATTTCAGTTAATAGTTTTCTGCATCTCTCAGTACCAAGAACTCTGATTTTTGTTTTGACAATGTTCTTTGGAAATGTTCCTCTTTTGTATCATGACTGCATAGTTGGAGAAAAAAATGGCATACGACTAAGCTGTTTCTGACAGAGGTTCACAAACATTTTTTTCCAGATGTCTTTTAAGTATCCTATTTCTAACAACATTACAAGCTATTTAGAGACTTCATCTTCTGGAATTGGTAGCTTTCAGTGGTGCATCTCAGAATAGAAATTAAGTGTGCTGAGCCAGCAGCCAGTGACGTGTCCTGAAGGGGCCCCTTGATGGGCCAAATCCTGAGAGCTGGGAAGTGTTTGTACATTTCATTCACTGCTGCAGCAGTTCAATTACCCTCAAGAGCAAAGCCCACTTATTTTCTGATGGCTGAACTTTCAGCCTCTGCTTGGAAAAAGAAATTATCTCCTGTGTGGTAGCAGATGTCAAACAGAAGGTACTTTTGAGATTAACAATTCTTTTTGTTAATGAAAATAGTCTGTCTCTCCTCTTCCCTGTCCCCTTACACATTTTCAGTATTGCCCTCTTTTACGATCAGATTTTGACTTCTGAAAGACTTCTTTTGCTGCAGCTGTTTGGGAACTGATCTATCTCATGTTTGTATTGATTGAACAGAGTGGGTAAGCTCTCTTAATCTAATGGTGACTAACAGACATCTGCCACACTCTACAACTAGCATTACTCTGTCTTGTGAGAAGATGTGATTCCATTTCAGATCTTTAAGCAATTCAAATCACCCTATGCAGAAGATAATTTTACCTTTTCAGCCTCTTTTTTTTCCCTCTGGAGAGTAGTTGAATCCCTTGTAGTTGAATCCCTTAAAAAATGTGATCAAGGGGGCTGCTTTTAGCCAAAACATAAATGAATCTGTCTAGTATCTGATGAAATGCAACAGAGTGCAAGTTTAAACTTACTTTGCTAACCTGTACTGCTTTGCTAGGACTACTTATTTCAGTAGGATTAAAATTGTCCCTATAGGTTACTACCGCAAAAAAAAAAAAAAAAAAAAAAAAAAGGAGAAAAGAGATAATATCTTATGATAAGGTTTAGCATAGGTTATTGACAGGTTGGAGACTATTCAGATAACACTAATCAATGCATCCTGGCAACTGCCAGATGGGTAACTGTATTACCTAATGGCTTCATAGGGCATTTTAGGAAAAGATGCTATAAACCAGAATGCATTTCCACACAGAAAAGAAAATTATGACTGATGACAAAGATAAACAACTTGAGGAACTGTTTTTGGGCATTGTGGCTCTTCTACCTACTCATGGGTTATTTTTTCTGTCTCCCAGAAGAGGTATTCATAATGTTAGTGCATATTTGAGGTCTCTCAATAGTATCTGATATTATTATATTATTATTCTAATAATATAATATTATTAATAAGATAATATTAATGATTTAGTAATAATATATATGGTAATTTAAACTAGTAATTAATTATAAAATATTTATTATCAAATATTAATGTAATATTTAATGATTTTACCACTCTTCTGTTGGAAAGGTAAATTTACAACCTGGTACACAGAAAGAATAAGCACATTCTGCAGCTGAAGAACCTTCCAGTTTGCACTGAAATGGGAAGATGCCAGTGTAGTCTGTGGAGCAAATAGACAGAATATGGCTGTACCCATACATTCAGGAAGGCAGGCAGGCAGGCACCTGGCTTGGCAGCTGAAGCATCCTTCGAGAAAGATCTCAAGAAAGTGAACTTGGAAATCTGCAAGTTCTTACAGACCTAATTGTGAAGTTGTAGGTCCTGAGGAGCAAAGTTCCTATCACTAAGTTTGGGCATCAAGCTCTGCAAACTTAATCATCCTGTAGTGTGTTTTAATAGAATTAACTAGCTAAACAAAGAGCCTCCAGATGGTACCACACTCCCAATCCCAGGGACTTTCTAGGTTCAACTCCCATGTTGATCAAAAGCTGAACATGACTTACACTCCAGGGGGGACACAGACTCTTATAGAGCATTGGCTTAAGGACTGCAGCCTTTAACAGTGCTCCCCTGAAGTTCTACTTTACTGGATTAGGTCTTTTGGGAAGTGTGTGCATGGGGTCAGCCCTTTAAAAAGTGCATTTCAAAACTGCATGGTTTTCAATCGAAAAATAAGTACAGCATTACAGCATTCTGATTTTTGAGTGACAGCACAGGTCTGTGCTTCTGGCCTGCTGCACACATAGTTTCTGCTTCATGCACACACCAGAGAGCCAGGCAGGACTTCTGCACACCATTGCAGTGTACTTTATGGACCCTCCATAAATTATTGATGGAACAGCTAGTTTTCCATGCATGAGCAACACACCTTATCTTTCCCTTTGGAGCTTAGGTGAGACTTGTTCATAATACACCTTTTGCTAAAAATGTACTGGGCATGCACAAAACATGGTTTCCAAAGGTTTTTAAGCCAAAAACCAAGTGTTCATCCCTGAAACACTGAAATTGTTCTGCTAAATTTTAAATTTCAGCCTTCTCCTGCTTCATTATTAGAAGTGTCAAAAATCACCTCTCCCTTTTATACTATGAGAAAAAGAAACATATTAATTCCTTTTCTCTCACGTGAAAACAGCAGCTTGCTTTTTTCCTTGAGTTCTGGATTAGTGTCGTATTTGGGGAATGTTAAATACCAATCCAAGAAATAAAGGGTTCAAACACTATAAAGCTGCTGGAAAACAGAAAGCAAAAAGGAAATACCTAGGCAAGCATTTTTATTGTATCCAACATTCCATATTCTGTAAATACTTGATGAGTTCCAAATAAAAAAAAAATAAACTCATCTATTATCAATGTTATTTATCAAGTTGTAGAGAGGATGAGAAAGAGCTCCACAGCAACCTGCATGGAGCAGTGTATTATGCAGGGCAGTGAAGTGGCCAATCAATCCCTACAGAGCTGCTTTTCCCTGTGTCCTGCAGCAAGGCACATAACAGAAACCTTTATGAAAGAGTGTGGAGAGCAATGTAACAGGACTGGTTGTGGTCTTATAGGTTTCTTCCCTGCGAAGTAGGGACATCACATGAGGATGTGCTTGAGAATCAGCTTGAACCACGATCTCTCCCAGGGATGGGACAGCCCTTCTTTGCCCTTCTCTCAAGGGCTTTGGAGGAAACAGTCTGCTGATTGAAGTCATTATTGTTTTAAGTCTTGATGAAGCCTTTTTCCGAAGTTTTCCTGCTCACCCAAGGCAGTGCAGTAATGGAAGAAGGAACTGGAGCCTATTGGCCTCATGCTGGATGAACAACTTGACTCTGACACTACAAACTCCTTTTAGGGGGGCATTGAGAGGGAAGACAGTTTGAAATTCAGATTCTGGGCTGCACTTTCAGAGCAGAGGACTAGAAAAGAATAATTATGAAACTTGATTAAATATTATTCCATCTCAATGTATTTGTGCTATGAAAGGACCAGGCACACACTAGAGCTTAGGTCTACAAACTCTGTGAAATCAATAGGAAGTGAGGAAGCTTAAGTAGGAAACAGAAATGTCAATATTCTGTTGGACCTAGGTCATGGTTTGATAAGGTAAAATATAGGGCAAGATGGCACAAGACCCTTCCTCAAAGAGCTAACTATGAAGAATAAATTGCTGAGAAGTGACAGGACTTCCCACTATCACAGTATTAACTTACAGATCAGCAGGGCCAGAAGGAGTGTACAGAAGGCACCTTTGCTGTAGCAATAAAACAGAAAACTTCAAGGAAAAAGAATCCAAACATTTTCTCTGTAGGCAAATTAAAAGCAGATCCACAGGTTGCCATGGCTACAAAAGTCCATTTACTCTAGTAGTGTTTTCTAGCAGCTAAACACAAGTTTAAGTGACTAAGGAGAAAACAGGGCTCTGGTTATACTGTTCCATTAGGTTTATATAATTAAATCTTTCAAGTGCAAGCCACCACTGGTGACCGTCATCTGAATTGTTCATAAAAACCCAATGGACTGATGAAACCATTTTTAGAACCATCTGTCATATCTCTGTGTTTCTGCAATTGTTTGGGATCAAATGACTACTAGCATGTCACACATGGCAATTTTCACAATCCAGAACCCTCATTTTGGGTTACGGTAATCTAATTAGCAGTTTCCATGGCTGGTCTGAGGGGCACATGTGAAAAGCTCTGTCTTAGACCATGAGGCAAGCAAAAACCTTAGGCACCCCGCCCTATGTGGGAGCCTCCATAGTCCTATCTCAGAAAAGTGATCTTACCTTCCCATGCATGCAGAGAGTTTCTCTGCTTGTGGAACAGGCAGAAGAGTGATTTGTCTTTGTATAGACTAAGCTGAAAAAGCGGAAAGTTCCACCAACAAAAATTGAATGTGTGTGTACGGTAGGAGACTTCATCATTAAAATGTCATGTTGGATTGGTAGATGCAAGGGTCAGTCCTGCCCCTGTCTGTCAGCGCAGTAGTCTCCTCCCAGAGCTCTTGTCTCCAATATTCTCTTAAAAATAATGAACACTTCTAATGTTTGGCAGGCCATTAGGAGGGAAAATCCTGGCAGTGTGCATCAGACAGCTGTGAATGGAACCTGGTTTTGGCGTAAAGTGTACAAGAGTTGGGAGAAATTGTCCTCACTGCAACAAGCAGATAGAGGTGGCTATGTGGGTTTCTCTGGTCACTGGACTGTTCCCATGAACACTTTTGCTGGGAGTCCATCGTGATAAATCTTTTTCTTCCTGGGCTTCAGAGCACTCCTTCCAGCTGTTGTTTTTTACAGAAAAAACCCAGCAAATTTAAAGACATCTGAGAGTCTATGGGCACTTTCATAGAATCTGGATGCCAAGGTGAATTATACGTCACCTGGATGAACACCTCCATCCTTCCACAAGCTGGTCACTCATCATTACCAGCAAGAAAAGTTTTGCATATCCAGTCTTGACTTCCCATCAGGGTATTCTGAAGGCACGGGGTGGCAAGGATCAATTAAAATGATAGCTTGGCCTATAGAGTTGCGATTTCTGGTGACTAGTGAGATGAAACAAACCCAGTGCAATGCCAAATTGCTGGCTAAGTTGGCAGAGCTTGCAATAAAAAAAAATTAAACATCCATTTGTATATAAACTTAGTAATATTTTAATATAATCAATAAGACACTTTTAAGATTTTTCAAAGTAGAAATACAGCTTAAATCTCACCCCTCAAATTACACTGGGCTTTTCTGTTTCCTTAAGGATGCACAGGAGACGGATTCTTTTCCCTGAATTTGGCTGTATGCACTATATAGAACTTCAAAGCTTTAATGAAGTCATTGCAATTTAAAAATACCTAAATAGAACACAAGCTTGGTCTTTTAAATACCTACGGAGTCCAGTTTTTATAATTTTCCATGTTTACTAGAGTCCTTCAGAACCATGAGGACATTAACCTTCCTTTTTTAAAGACAGAAACATTCAGTGCTATAAAACTTGTTAAATCTGTAGCACTACCAGATCTTCGGATCAACCTACACTGAAAGTTTGCATTAAAAAATGCAAATAATATGCCGGCCCCTGCCCCCCTGTAGTGGTTTGAACAGAATCCGATTACTGTTTATTTTGAAAGTGCTGCTGTGAAAGGGTGGGCTCGATAGCTGCTATCGCTGTTGGCAAGAAGGGAGGCAGGGACTGTCGCCTTAATGAGTATTTATACAGTAACCAGCACAGCGGGATGCCCAATAGCAATAATAATAAACCTTGATCAGAGATTTCATACATTCTGGTAACATCAGACAGACTGTTCTGACTCCTGCACAACCGGGGGCCTCAGCAACTGTATGAAATCCTTAGATTACTCCAGAGATACTTCCTAATCATGTTTAACTAACCCAGCTAGGGCACGGGTGTTTTCACTTCCCTCATTTTACTTGTGCCACGGTATTGCTTTTAGATCAGTGGTAATTTGGGAAGAATGGTTACTTCACACTGTACTCACTTCAGAATCCAATCTACATGCCACAGGCGCTTAGCCCCACAACCTGCAGAGAGTTGGATGGGCAGGAGTATGTGTGCCACTCCAGACCAGTGCAAAGCCTCCCCGGAGCCCAAGCCCGGTGGCAGGCCCAGCAGCCAGCGAGCATCTGGTGACAGGTGTCCCACAGTCCTGTGCTCCAGCACCTTCCCCACTTTCCTTCAGGGTCCGGCCCAGCGCGGGAGCTCTGTGCCCTATTTTGGGGCAGCGACATCAGGGCCGCGACTGCTCACGCTCTCGCGCATGAGGGGCTGTGTGGCCCCGGTCGCGCCGTCGGGGCTCGGACCCATCGGGTCAACCCCTCAGCGCCTTTCTGCTCCCAGCCCTCCGCCCTCCCCAGGACAGCGGGAGCTACTGACGGGCCCGCAGGCACCGAGGCCAGCGCTCCTGTCTCTGCCCTGCGCGGCTGCAGCACCGCGGCGGCGGACAGCTCCGGCCGGGAGCGGGAGCGCACCCCCCTCCCGGCGGCGGGTCGCAGCGGCGGCCCCGCGGCAGCCGGCGCTGTGGTTTTAAATGGGCGGAGCGGCGACAGGCGGCGGGCCGGGCGGTGGGCGGCCCGCGCTGGCCCGCGGCGCCCATATAACCCCACCTCCCGAGCGCAGAGTGCCGCGGCAATTGGCTGGATGTGGTACTTGGAGATGTTGAGCTGGCTCCTTCCCCCCATGTCCCTGCACACACACAGGGGCGGGTGGTGCGGGCGGGAGCGGGAGGCAGGGCTCAGCCCCGGCGGCGGCGGCGGGGCTTCCCCGACTCGCTGCCTGCCCGCCGCCGTGCCCGAGCCGCTCCTACTGCTGGGCTGCTGCTTGCGGCCGCAGGACCCGACCGAGCCGGGCCGAGGGGAGCGCGGGCGGCTGCTGGCGGCGGCCGAGATGATGGCGGAGGGCGGCGGCGGGCCGGCGCGCAGGAAGGCGCTGTCTCTGCTGGAGGCGGCCCGATCCCGCTACGAGAGCCTGCAGATCTCCGACGACGTCTTTGGGGAGTCGGGCCAAGACAGCAGCGGGAACCCCTTCTACAGCACCTCGGCCGACTCCCGCTCCGCCGCCTCTTCCCAGGACGAGGAGGACGACGAGGAGGACGAGGGGCGCCCGGGGGCGCCAAGCCCGCGGGGCAGGGCGGTCCGGCGCCGCTCTCCCCGGGCGGCGGCCACCCCGGCGGAGCGGCGGCGGCAGCGGCAGGCCTGCGGCGGCAGCGCCGTCCCGGGCGGCCCCGGCCCTATGGAGGAGGAGGAGGAGGAAGCGGAGAAGGGGGGCTGGACCCGATCGCTACGAGACGTCCCACCCCCTCCCTTCAAGGATGGCAGCGGTACGAGGAGGGCAGGCGGCCGGGGGCGGCGAGCCTGGGCGGCCATTGGGGTGCCCGTGCGGGGTGCCCGGAGCGCGGCCCTCGCGTTCGGGTCGCGGCGCAGCCGTGGGACGGAAAGCGCCGTGGGCCCGGTTGCCGGCCTGGGCTGCTGCCCGGCCGCTGGGGCGGGAGACGGCAGGTGCCTCCTGCCCGGTCCCTTCCCGGGAGCGGCCCCCCCCGTCCGGCCGCTGATGCCCACGAGAGCGGGAGGGCGAGGAGAGGCCGCGTGTGCTTAGTCACAGCCATCCCCTCCCCGGTGGGGCTGTGGTCGTGCCCCAAGCCCGGCAGCGCTGGGTCTGCCGCGAGAAGCAGACAGTATGGGGTGCCCAGGCCCCCGCTGTGGATGTGCTCCGGTGCGCGGGTGGCTCCTCGTCCCCACTCTCGGGTGGGGAAAGCCGCTGGTCAGGGCGCTGCGGGTGACCTGCCCTGCGCCGTGCAGAAGGGCTCTGGGAATGGGACTAGGATTCCCCCTGGCTGCAAGGTGTTCTCTGCAGCCGTCCCTGACCTCAACCCTTCTAGTGTGGCTTTTGGGCAGAGCGAATACCAAGAGAGTGGTGAAATGACACGGCGTGGCGTGCAGTAGCAGTGCACAGCACGAAGATCTCCGTGGACTGGCTGGTGTGGAGAGCTGCACCACTGGCTTGCCAGGAGAACCATTATAACATATCTCTCTGCAGGCCTCGACAGCCAAGTTGACTGTGCAGTAGAGCAGCAAGGCATTGCAAAAAAATGGTTAATGGCTATGAAGAGCTGGGATGTGAAATTCAGCATTTGCATCTGAGAATAGGATGTGATGATTGCTGTCAATTGAATCGACAGTTTGCCTGGTCTAAGGTTGCTTGTCTTTGCTTTATTTCAGTAGTGTTTAATTCCCTCATTTTGCTGTTGAAAATAAATGCTGAGGAGTAGTGTGCTGAAATCTGTGCAATGAGGCAGACAGAAACCTATCTGAGGAAGCAGCTTGGGATGAGGGAGGAAGGTGGAACTAGCACTGGAGCCCAGAGAAAGTTCAGTTGCGTTTCTGACGAATGTGCAGATAAAAGCTATCTACCTCTAGAAATAGGTAGACCCTGTAAAACGTTTAAAAATCACTGTTGGGTACCTCTGTAAAGAACTCCTAGGTTTTATTGAAGGTTCTTATTCATAAGCATATCTAAGATGACGTTTTGGACCATAAGCTTCATAGTGTGATGCTATTTCAGCATCAATTTTCATTTAATTTCTCTGCCTTTGATGACTTATATCTTCATATCATTACTTTATAGTAATATCCTTTTTAACAGAATTGGGATTACTGTTTTAATACTGGTTTGGAAAAGAATTGAGTTGGTGACCTGTTAATCTGGGAATTCATGTTTCCTTTGAAATAAAGGAGTCAGATTTATGGTTGACAGAAATAATATAGATGTTTCGTGAGGAAGGTGTATGTATATTGCTGTGAATATTTCCCCCCGGTAATAATAGATGGAGGAGAGTTTGCTGCTTCCCTTTCATTCTGTTGATCGTGATGATAGATGCTGCTTGTTCTTCATAGCACGCTGATTTGGTTTGGTGGAAGTTCAGTTAGTGTCGAGATTTGATATATGTCAAACATGTACCCTTTGTGATATTTTTATTTTTGACTACTCATATTTTAAGCTGTGGAAACTACTGCATTGCATATAACTGAGCTCTTATAATTCTAGTTTGTAGATTGACTGCTTTAAACCATGCAGATATCATCACTGGAGTCATGCTAAACATACTTGTACTGGCACCCTTGTTGCTTCTTTGGACATTGTTCTGACCCAAAAGTTTGGATTCATACATCCTGAGGAAAAGGTCTCCACTGAGGTGAAGACAGCTGTCCTTTGCAGTGACAGCATGTCTTTCAGTCCCTAATGGAGTACAAGCAAGAAATACGGGGTCAGACAGAACACTGACAAGTCTGTATTCTCAGTTCAAATATGCTGGATGTAAAATGCTTTCTTTCTAGGTTCTGAGATTAAAAGGAAGAGGTTTATGTGAGACTGAGATAAAAAATATCTTTGGTTAGCATCAAAACTTCAGAGTGTGGCCTTTTGGTCAAAGTCTCAAGGTTTGCCTAGTAGCAAGTACTTGATATCATCTGATGCCAGAAGACAAATGTCTCATGAGACTTCAGCCCCACTGATGCTGGAAATAAATCCTTGAATCAGAATAGGATCAAAGCTACTGTCAACCTCTGGTTTGGGAGACTACCCCTTCATGAAAGGGATGGTGTGGGGGAAGAAGAGATTTAAGTTAGTTAATGAGAATGAGCTAAAGGTCCCATGAGAAAAAATAAAGACCCACTTAGAAATCTTGTGGTCTTTTTAACCACAAGTAGAAAATACTATAACTTCTTTTTTACCTTTTGAATAAATTACTTAATACTGCCTTTCCCTTCAAAGTCTCGGTATTAAACTTATGTCTTTAAAAAGAATTGTATCTGTCTCTAGATTTAATCTTGAGCACAGACAGGCTAACTGATACTTCATCCCAAAAATATGCTAGAGACCCAGATGTGCTGGGGGCTGCTGGCAGTGTGTTAGATGGTTCAGTATGTCCTCAATCTGCAGTCAGTCACTGCGTGTATTCATGGTGACGCCTGCCTTCCTTGTGTGGCAGGTTCTGACAAACTGGGAAAGGTCTGACTTGACTTATGTGTGAGGAGATAAGTGACTGGCATTGCAATGGAACACAGTGCTATTTGTGTCCCAGATTTTTGTTTTCTACCCCTTCTTCAGGGATCTCCAGTTACTGTTGTTCCTGTTCCATTTAATAAAAATAGTGGGTGCTTAGACTCCATGGGGGGAAAAAAAACCCAAAACAAATCAGCATTAATAGCTGCAGCTGACTTCCTTTTGTTGAAATCCAAAATAGCTGTTAACTTTAACATAGAGGTTAGAACAGATGGCTTGCTGGCACTTTTTGTTATTTCAAGTTAAGCTTGTCTGCGAAATCATTCTTTTAGTTGCCGAGAAAAATCCCAACCATATTGTGGTGTCCTGATTTTTAAACTGGTAACTTGTGGCACTCTGTAGTTCTAATTAAAACAGATTGAGGAACAATTGCCTGTCACGAATATTAAAGCAGTAATGTGAGTTCTGAAGTACTGGGATATCAGTAATGGATAGGAGATCTTGGAGGCAGTTGCTGAAATGCCTTTCCTTCACAAAGAGCTCCTGGCTACAGCGGGTCACTGTGTGTGTTTGAAAGGCTGATGGCATCCATGATCTAATGTTGGATCCAAGGCTATTGAGCTGGTTGTAGAGTGCAAAAGAATAAGAGAACAAACTGCTGCTAGGATAGGGAAAGCATAATTGAACTAGAGAGAGAGAGAGGACAAGCAACAACTATTACAAGCTAGTATATGCCAGCAACTCAATGCAAACACTTCATTTCTGGTCGCTCCTGCCTCAGATTTAATGGTGTGCTCTTCCTTCAGGAGTAGGGTGGCTCTGGGTGATGCTTTCCCTTGTTAGTTCAGTAATCTGACCAGGAACTGTTTGGTAATAGAGGCAGTATTGGTTCTGGTCTCTGGTTGTGGAGGGCTTAAAAGGTGCAAATATCCTGGTATTGCTGCTCCTTGATTTTCCTGATTTGAGTTAGCTGGTGTTTTCTTCCTAGGATCCAATGGTTCCCATATCCATGTAGTTCAGCAACCAGAGAATTTGACCTCAGATATAGGAGCAATTGATTACTGTTAGGATGTTATGTTATTGTTATGCTTTAAGGTGGCAACGGTAGCAGGGAAGCCTAAGCTAAAGTTAATGTTGAAGTCCTCAAAGTTACGGACAATTAGTTCTACTGTTTCCTTCATTTTCTATGCCCTCCAAACCCTATTCTTAAGCCTATACCCAAGGACAAAATGTTAAGAATGTTCCTTGTTCAAAGACCATAGCAGCTTCTCTTTGAGTTGCATTTAGAGAGTGAAAGTAGCTTTTATGGATTTCCAAAGTATTTCTCCGAAACATTAAATGTGCTGTAAGTTACCACCTTTGAAGAACATGCTCCAGTAGAACAGCGTGCTCTCAGGAAGAGGTCACATAGACCATGTTTAGCAATCTTGCCATCTTGAAGAGGTTTAAGCAAATATTTAAAGTAGATTTTAGTTCAAGAGCATGGACAGGCAGATGGGAAGGCAGCACTCCAGCAGCAAGAAACCTGGAGGAAGAGGTCTTGGGTCAGGCTGGGCCATAAAAGAGGGACTACAACGTGCTACTACCTAACAGTTGGGGTGAATTGGTTCA
Organism: Corapipo altera; assembly: GCF_003945725.1. Lineage (NCBI taxonomy): Eukaryota > Metazoa > Chordata > Aves > Passeriformes > Pipridae > Corapipo > Corapipo altera. The sequence continues at coordinate 36,694,525 of NW_020884874.1, forward strand.
AGTCCAGAATAGAATCTGAAGGTTTTAGTCTTACTATATTGATGTCAATATTTAAAGATTCTAGAGGAAAAAAAGTATGAAAGCTACTTAGTCACTTATGGCAGATTCTGCTTCAGAAATATCTGGGCCAAATTCTCTGTCTGTAAGTGGATAAAGTGACACAGATGTGACTTGTTCTTGCTTAATTATGTCATCAGAGAACTTAGCTACTTTTGACTTGCATAACCATACTGGGAAAAAAGACGTATCTATATAATCTGTTCTTACATTCTAATTAGAAATTACTTATAATGACAGTATCACAACACTTCCAGGAGGATATGATAAATATGTCACAAGGATGTACATTACTACTTTGCAAAGCCTTTATAGGATGACTTAAAGGCTTGAAGTTTTGCTAAATAAGTGAATTATGCAAAGGCTTAATATTTTCTATGTCTTACAAAACCTAGATGTGCCTTTCAGGAAGCTTTACTGACTTTAGAGCACATTTTCCTGCTCCGTCATGACTGAAGTGAACAAAGTACACGTGACAGCCTTATTGATTCTAAAATTTAGTGCAACTTAGCTGTATTCCCTTCTTCCTTTTGCCCATACCTCTGCCATTAAACATGCATTTGGGGAATACCCAAGTGTGTAGATAAACTTCACAGAAAAAACCCCAAACCTGTTCTTCTCTGCTTTTATGAAGAGAATGTGTTTTGGTCAGTGCTTGAGATATGAAGGTCTGTAAGCACTGCAGATCAAGGTCTTCTCCATAGACACCATCTAGCCTTTCACAGAGAAAAAGCATATTTACTCCTAGATCTGTTACTGCATAAAATGAGTCTTTTCTCCTTGCAGCTATTGATGGGGTCATTTAAAAGAAGTAGATCAGTTCCTGCAGCCACTCATGTCCTTTTGTCGACATCCCAGAAACCGTACAGCAAACAATTTCCTTGTCTGCATACCTTTAAGTCAATCTAGAGAGCAAGTCAGCCTCTCTGCTGAGTCTAATGAGGATGCTAATAGTGGAGTTGATTTGATAACTCTATATAGACTGCTAGGTCACAGGAAGTTGTCCTGGATGCCACACACCTTAAAAGAATCTGGAAATGTCTCTTAGGTGTTCTTGTTTATATAGGTGTTTTGTTTCTCTCCTGTGTTCAAGCTTCTAAAATTTTGGAGTAGATGGATTTAGCAGTTTAGAAATACAAGGTACTTCCCAAAGGGAAGGTAATCATGGAAATAATTACACATCCTAACTAGAGGTCAGTGGAGTATAATCACTGAAATACCTCTTTCTTCTGAGTACTGTTAAAAATCGGGCATGTTATTAGAAAACAGAACAGGTGGTCTCAAAAGGAATGCATGGCTAAGACAAGTGCATGAGAATACTACTGTTTGATGTCTCAATTCCTTGTGGCAAGGCATCCTTTTTAGGAGCTTATCCAATATCCCACTTCATATTCCTTAAAGAACAGCATGTTAATCAGTCACTGGCTCTGTTTGATAATGAACAAACACTTAGCTGAGTAGGACTTTAAAAAATTAAACCAGAGTTCCTTGTCAAGAGATTGGGGGGAAATAGGCTAGGAAAGCTCCTGTGCTTATTTTGGCTCTCTATAGATTACTCCTGGATTATCATTGTATTTTCTGTGAAAACAACTAATATTAATGTCATGTGATAGAAAACATGCTCTTGGTTCTGCTTTCTTGGATAACATGAGGGATTCACTTGACCTGTATTGACAAACTATACTTGCTATTAGGAAGGACAGAGAATAAAACCAAGCAACTTCTATTCAGCAAGCAATATAAAACTGTAACTTTGTTTGCAGCTGCAAACTGGGCAAGTTGAAGAGTAGTTGATGGGGCACACTGTAAGGATGCAAAAATCATGTCAGAGGGGGATAAACAGGAGATACAGAAGCCAAGAATATCATGTACATCTGTATGGATGGGGGAATTAGCTGTGTATTGGACGGGAAGATTACTGGACTGACATAAAAGATACAGTGGGTACAAATGGAAGTGTTATTTCTAGTGAAGAAAAAGCAGAAAAAAGACGTAAAGCAGCTGCTGTTGTAACTGTGATTCATTTCTGATTACATATGGCAGGGAGGTGGGTGTGTATGAAAGATTAAACTGAAGCAAAAAATGAGAATATCTTCCTCTTCTTAAGTTGCTTGCAAAATTCACCGTTGTGGAAAGTCTGATCATCTCTGCTTTTTTTTGAAAGGTAGATGCTGGCTAACTTCCAAGTGGGTAGCACTTGTAGGTGTGCAGTCTGGGGTCATCATGTAGCTGTGAGTGTGTAGCTATTTCCACTGATGTCATGGTGCTGTCAGCTCCTGGATGCACCCTGCTGATACAGGGCCTTGGGGAATGGTAATCATGTCAGTTCAAGCCCAGAAAAACTACTTTGAAGAGGTTGTATGTATTGAAACTCATACATGTATGCACGTAGACATATAGGATCATGGAATTGTTATGGTTGGAAATGACCTTTAAAATCATCAAGTCCAACTGTCAACCCAGTACCACCACTACGTTTACCATTAAACCATGTCCTCAAGTGCCATATTCACAAGTTTTTTGAACACTTGCAGGGATGGTGACTCCACCATGTCCCTGGGCAGTCTGTTCCAATACTTTACAACACTTTCCATGAAAATAATTTCCTAGTTTCTAATCTAAACCTCCCCTGGTGCAATTTGAGGTCACTTCCTCTTATCCTGTCACTAATTACCTGGGAGAAGAGACCAACTCCCACCTGGCTACTCCCTCCTTTCAGGTAGTTGTAGAGACTGATAAAGTCCCCCTGAGCCTCCTTTTCTCTCGGCTAAACAACTCCAGCTCCCTCAGCTGCTCCTCATAAGACTTGTGCTCCAGACCCTTCACCAACTCCATTGCCCTTTTCTGGACCCACTCCAGCACCTCAGTGTCCTTCTTGTAGTGAGAAGACTGAAACTAAACACAAGACTTGAGGTGAGGCCTCACCAGTGCTGAGTATAGAGGGACAATCACTGCTCTGGTCCTTGATGCCTGTACTGAGGCTAAAAGAAAAAAAGCTCAGGAGCAGTTAATTGAGGGTGAGATAAGGAAAGGGTTTAATTTGTGCCAAGGCATAGATGTTACAGGACAAGCGCTGGCTGTGCCTGAGATGTTACATTTTATAGTACTATCTGTCCAAACCCAAGCATTTCCACCCCGTCGCCTTTGCTCTGGTCTGCCCCAGGCCTACCTCCTGGGAATTGAGTCTGGGGTGTATTTTGGGACCCCCTCTTCATCATTCTCATCATCCTCAGAGCACAAAGGGTACACAGTCACCTAGTTCTTGACTGTGTTCTGTTGTTCAGGCCAAGATACGAACGTTCTCTAAACAGCATAGGCCTTGCCTTGACAAAAGACTAAACGTTTCTACTGAATTCAGGGGTAGGATTGATACGGGGAGCATGGAATGGGGTAAGAGGGTTGAGGAATGTGTAAACTACTTTTGCTACAGGGTGAGGGAACAGGGGCTGCTGCTTCTACTTCTTATAAAACTTCTAAAGCTTACAAAATTAGAAAAATAAGAAACTAATAGGGGCTTAAGGCATCATCCTGCTGGCAACACTATTGCTTGTACAAACCAGGATGCCATTGGTCTTCTTGGCTACCTGGACACACTGCTGGATCATGTTCAGCCACCTCAACCCACGACATTCACTCAGCAGGTCACCTTGTCACAGGATGAGATCAGTTGATCAAGCAGGACCTACTTTTCATAAAGCCATATAACTTAGAGTGTTCGGGACGGGGATCTGGTTTTACTTGTTCTGCCCCAGTACAGGGTAAACAGATCAACTGGACTGCAGGGCAAGAGGAGGCCAGCCCTTCCCAGAGATAGGGTGGTGGTTCATAAACCTCTTGCTGTAGCAGATGAGTGAAAATGGACCATGTTTGGTTTGGAGTGAGATATTCCCAAGATGATCTTGAAAAATGCAAGATGCTCTTACATCTGTCTTGGTGGATATGTTACATTATGTATATAGATACATATGTGGATATAAATTCTTATTTAGCTTTTCAAAGGACTTGTAGCTTGCTGGACTGTATTCCTGAATAGGATCACTAAATGAGACCTTAAACTGAAGACTTTTTCTCATTTTTTGGCCATTATAGTTACTCCTTGCTTCTAAACTTGTCCTTTTACATAGTTTTTGGTTGGTTTGAGATGAAGCAAAATAATGTTTGAAGGTTTACACTTGTGAGATCTGCATGAATTCCCTCTTGTCACTGGCTTTGAGATGAAAAGAAATTAAGCATTAAAATTTGGGATGTGTTTAAGTGATATGTAGCTATTTTCATGGGGCTAACATTGTTGCAAATAGTTTCAGTCCTTTCTTTTAAGGGTCTTTAAAGAAGGGAGGTGGCTTTAAACATATCAAAAACCTCCCCCACTGGGAAAAGAGTGATGGGTTTTGGAGTAAATGACATCATGCTCTTTCCACTTGATGGGGTTGTAGTTGATGAATAAGGAATGACCTCTCAAAAAAGGCCTTTCTGCATCTGCTTCTGTACTACTGGGTAATGACTCACACTTAAACTGACATTAGAGGTGGTCTAAAACACCTTGTCAAACCTCTACAGCAGCCCCCTGTCATTGTGCCCTGTGGGGCGTGGGGGCTCCCCTGGGGGGTCTGTCAGAGCAGGGCTTGGCAGCCAGGGCCCATCCTACCACCCCAGCAGGACAATTGCAGCCAAGGGCACTGAGGCATCCCCAAGCACTGGGCGCCTCCCTGGGGACAGGCTGAGGCTGGGTCAGGATGTGGGCGGGGGTAGACCTGGCTTGGCGGGGCCCATGGCTGGGCAGGGCTGTGCCAAACTGCAGCCTGGCCCTCATGGGGTGGGGGCTGATGCCCTGGAGGGCTGACATGGGGACCTGGACCAGGAGGGTCAGGTAGGGACAGTCAGGCATGGTGGTGACCCTGGGGCACTGGCAGCAGCTCCTTGAAACAAACTCCTTGGCAAAAGTCATTACTTCTATAATGTCTTTTCCACAAAAAAGATGTTCAGAAGGAATTCGTCAGTGCTCAGTTGGGCCGTCCTTCTAACCCCCTTCCCAATGGCTCTGGGTTCTCTGTGCTCTGTCTGTACAGCTCAGGCTGTTGGTAGCCAGCCGTTCCCTCAACTGTGGAGAGCCTGGTTGGTTCCACAGGGTGACTGGGAGATAGTACAGTCTTTCTGTTTCATAGGTGCCCTGCAAGCTTCTTTTGGTTGAAATTACCTTTGGTGTTTATTTCTCATGTACGAAACAAAGTACCAGCTTGTGGTGGTTTTGGTGCGCGAAGCAGTTGTGCAAAATGAGGAGCTTACTGAGCTTTGCGGAGGCCCACCCTGGTCACTGCATTCCATGACAGACTTACTGCCTTGTTTTCTGTGCTGAATTCTCGAGGCAGGAATCATCTCTGCAGTACCAGCTCCGAGTTTCACGTTGTGCTTTGTTATACCACAAACGTTGCAGAGATTAAAATATATAGTGGGGAGAAGCAGGCAGATGCAGAAACCTCTGATTGAATAAATACTATCTAGTCCCTGTCAGGTATTCTCACTAAAATTGTCATAATGGCAAATGCCTGTTTGTCTCCATTTGAATTGGGTATGTCTGGCCCAGCATCTCCAAAAATGTCTCATAAAAATCTGGCAAAAGCTTAAACGTTCTGATGGAAGAATTTTTATTTTTATTTGAGAATTTGAAAATTCCTTCCTGAATGAAGCTGGGGTTATTGAATTTGTTTGTTAAATGTTTTGGTAGCGTGAAGTTGGAAGTGACTCCATGTACACTGGAGAACAAGCTGGGAATTTCCAAGGTTCTTCATAGCCTGGAATAACCTGGTGTGGGGGGGCATGAGGGCGTGGTGCAAGAGGGAAATGCTTAGTGTGAAGGCAGCAGTGACTAACAGCAGAAGTGGAAAATGAAGGAGAAGAACTGTCTAGGAGAAAAAAGAACTGGACGTTGAAGCTGAACACCAGACAAGTGTGACTCAGTGTCATGTTGTTGTGAAAAGGTGAACATCCTCCCCAGCTATTTAAACGGAGCGTACAAGACTTGAAATGAGACTGGTTTGCCATTTAGGAGAGAGAGTGTGGGTCACCAGCCCAGGTGAGAAGCACACAGTTAACTGTGAAGAGAAAGGACTGAGAAGCAGAAACTCTACTAACCTGGCCATCTTTTGTATTCAGGTTTTAAGCTAAGGGGCTGTATGGATAAGTAAGGGCTATTATAGGAAAGGGAATTATCTGCCTTACCTACTCTGAAAACTGAATATAAGGAATAATGGGTATAAATTGATGGATAATTAAATCAGACATGATAGAAACTCTAAGACAGTGCAGGGCTGCAGAAGATGAAATGTGTCACTGAAAACCTAAGAACAAGTGTCATTAACCTTTTGTATCTGTTGTAATAGGCTGACTCCAGTATGTGCGCTGAATGGGGATAGAGGCCTTGGACTGAAGGACTTCCTGAGGTCCCCTCTAGCACTCTTTTCCTTTATTTTAGATTGGTTAGGATAAATGCAAACACTAGGGAAGCTGCTTTAGTGGCAGGTTGTATGTTGGAATGTTGTAGCTTATAAGAAAGAGCTGTGTGCTTGCAAAAGGCCACCTGATCTGTTAAGATGAACCTACCTCCTTTGCTTTGCCCAGGTAAAGTGGTCCAGGAACATGTGATGGTTACTTAGGGTATTGTTCCCACCCTCACTTCTATGGTAATAAATTGTGTGTTCATGAACCTTGTATCTCTACTCAAAAGACCTATTCTGAGGCTCCTTCTTTATGTTAAAAGCACTAATCTTCTTATGATAGGGATGCCTGATATGACACTATCCATATTTGGGAGATCAGTAATGCTACACTCTGGAAGCAGTTACTGTATCATCCAGTGGGGTCTAGGTTTGTACATGTCTTTGTTTATGAGACTTTTTTGAGATATAAAGAGCTTCCTTGCAAATGAATCCCAACACAAACCTCCGTAGACCATGAGAATGGATACATGGAGGAAGACAAACGCAGGTCTGGAAAAGGCCCAGCTAAATCCTAGTCCAGATGCCTGCAATAACTGATGACCATGTAACTGATGTCTTACTGAGAAAGGACAACAGAATGTCTGCTCCATATTCATGTGTCTTCAGTTCATGGACTGGGTATCAGAAGGTTGTTTCTTCACTTCTTTGTGAGCATTACAAAATTGTTTCATCTTCAAAGACTACTATTGGCACTTAGGTCTTCTTTTTTCCCCTGATATTTACAGCAAATATATTTAAAGACATTTGATTTTTGGTTTTTACTGTGGGTTTTTTTTTAGTTTTCTCTTTGTTTTTGTCTCTTTTTTTTTTTTCTTCTCCCCCTCCTAGGCCAAAAATAAGAGAGTAACAGATTTCTTCACTATCTTTCCTTGCAAGAATACACCCCTACTTCTTCTAGTAGTATTTCTCTGTCTTTTCCAGTGTAGGATCAACTCTGTGTTGACAAATTGAACAGGTTTCTAAGTAAGGTTTTATGGTTCCTTGTTCAAAGGTAATAATATGTCACTATCTCTACAAAAGATAACTACTAACCTACTTAATGCTACTTAGAAAAACACTGTTTTAGAAGTCAATTGTGTATCATTTCTGCAGAATAAGAGATTGTGTCTGATTTGAGCAGATAATTAGAGAAAAAACTTTCAATACTGGTTTGTAAGATTTATTTTGGCCAACAAATCCAAATACTATCTAGTAGGATGATCAGCCTAGTATTCCTTGTTTGTGTTTTGAGCATATACTTGGTTCTAGTTCCATGTCCTGGTAAAAAAGGAAATAAAATCTCTCCCAAAGTCACCTACCTTTAGCCAGATAACTCCTTTAGCAGTCAAGGACCTAGATAAACAGGAGACATTAATACTCTTACTCATCCCTGCTGCTGCCAATTAACAAGTATCTAGTTAGAACAGATAAATTCAGCTTTGCTGTAAGTCATATCTCAGAAGCTTTCCCACTAAAAATGATTTTAAAGTGACCTGTGTATGATACAAATACTGTGCATTTGTCTTGATGTCCCTGATTAATCTTCCCTCCAAAATCTACTCAGTCTTTCAGAAATACTGGGATCAGAGTAGCAAGTTAAAGTCACCAAGGTCTTATTTCTCTTTGAAAGTTTTTGTTTTCACAGCTTAACATGTTACCTTGAGCATGGATTCATTTATGTTCTTGCTATGGGGCTTCAAGTATTTGAGAAACAAAAATATATACTAAACTCCAAAGGTTTGAATTTTTTTATGTCCTTGTCTGTGATACAGGTATTGCAGCTTCTGATGTCCTGTCCTCAGACACCTGAAACTTAGCCTCTTATGAGCTTCAGTATTTGCCTTCAGAATGAAGCCAAAATCCTTGCCCTAACAGCTGAAACACACCTAGGTCATCATGAATCTCTCTGTCATGAAAATTACTCTAGCTTCACTTCCTTGTTATTCCCCTTAATCTCCCTTTTATCTGGTTAAAGAGCATTTTCGATCTTTGTGTACAAGGCATGGCTGTTTCTGGTTAAGAGGGGTGTGAGTACAGCCAGAAGTACCTAAACCTACAATCCCACTTAGACCTGGGTAAATTCAAAACACATTGAACTATGTCAAGTGCAAATAGTAGTGCAAGCACCTACCTGCTTTCTGGGACAGATGGTGAATGTAAAATATTCAGCTATGGATATTTTTGAATTGGTACTGTCAAAGTGGGTACTGAATATGAAATGGTTCTAGAAATACAAAATGGACTTGACACTGTTGATGCTGTTGTTGAGATTGTACCCATTTTTAAATTTCTTTATTTTTTTTTTTTTTTCTGAATGAAAATAAACTAAATGACCATTAGTTTCTTTAAAAGGAGCCATTTGTATTGCATGCTGAAACAGAAATATTTGATAGCATTCTATGGGCAGATATTGTAGTAGAGTGAGAGAGATGTTAAAATAAAAACTATACCTTTTCTTCAAGTCTTTTGCTGAAAGGTTGACTCAGAAGAGGTCTGAGTATTGACCCGGAGCAGCTTGACATCGAGCAGTGCACTGCCAATTGTTCTCATTCCAGCTTTCTTCCTAAAATAAAAGGGAGATGGGATTCTTTCTTTTTAAGCTGAAATGGGCAGCTAAAGGGAGAATCCCTAAGCACAATACTTTAATCAGAGAAGGAGCAAGAAATAAGTGTAACAAAAGCTGTTCAAAACTTTACTTCCAAGCTTTTAGTTTCTACTGAATCCTTTTAATCTGTACGATAACCTCTTTCTAACCTGTTCTTCTCTGCTACAGCATTTAGTTTCTCTAATTGTATTTTGCTTCCTAGAATTCTCTGCTGTCACAAAAATGAACATTTTTCTTATATCTTAATACAAATTCTACCAATACTTCACATTTTAACATCATGTTCTCAGTCATTATGAAACTTCCTTTCTTTTATTCTTCTGGAATTTTACTCTGCTGGACATCATGTCTCTGCTATTCCTGTTAAAATTACAGCCAGTCAGGAGCAGGGATCCATCAAATTTTGCTGCTTAGTAAGCCAAGCTTTTTACAATTTTGCTCTGCCCCACGTGTCCAGGAGAAGGTAAAGGTCTTTTAAGTTCTCACCTAGCTTATGCAAAACTAACTGTTAGGGGCGACAGCCTTTTGAGCTACCCTTGCTGAAAGATGGCTTGCTTGAGTTCAGTCCTTATTAGATAGCACATTTGCAGTGAGAAGAGCCCGTAGGCTCCAATGGCATTTCCTGTGATGAAAAAGCTAGTTGGTGTTGAAAAGCAAGGTCATGTGAAACTAGACTCTGCCTGTTCTTTCCTTCATAGTGTCACATAAAGATGACATCTGGTACTTCTAATATACCAGAATTATGGCCGGATGCCCCTGACCACACTGCTCACACTCTCCTGCTACGGCTGATGTTCCAGATCTGCTTTTGTGGGAAATGCAATATGTGAACAACTGTCACACCCACTACAACATCAAACTTATCTCTGAAAAGCTGGAAGGAATGCAACATGCAGCCCAACAAAATTTGAGTTCAGTTCTAAAAGTGGTGTTTATCTATGGGTTTGGTTATCCCATGATTATTCAATTTTCTTTTGCATGAAGATTGCACTTCTTGGGTGTCAGCTGCCCCTGCATAGAGTTTTGAGTTAGCATTTTGTTGGGTCCAAGATGTAAATGCATCTATGCTCCTGCTGCCTAATAGAAGTGCCAGTGGAAGTTTAGAGGCCAATGCACTGAGTAATAGGCCCAATTCTTTATAGCAAGCATTTAAGGGATATTCTCCCTTCTCCCTCACTTTTATACGTGGGAGTAGAGATTGGGTTTCCTGTGTCTGGTTCTTCCCTTGCTTTGCTCAGTGTACCCCGGAGTCCCTTATTCCTCATACATTGGTTCTAGAATCAGGGGGAAGTGGACAAAACCAAGTGATAACATTTATAAAGAAAACAAAAATGTTATATTTGTTTAAGCAGTTTTGGTGTGGCTGTTGTTTTTCTTCTCTTTGAGACTAGCTGAACTACCTGTTCTGCATACTAGTGGAGCTTGAATGCTTCCTAAAGAAAGGAGACAACACACAGATGCATTTTACGTTTTGCTTAAAACATCCATTGTAAGTTGCCTTGTCTGTAATTTAGAAGAGGGAGGAGAAAGCAAGCAAGCTTTTAAACTGAAGTAAAAAAAAAAAGTTTTTTTCTAAGCGGAGTCTTTAAGCACATCTTCTGCTATGTCTTCAAGGACTCTCTACTGTACTTGTCACTACCCATTCTTTTGCAGTCTGTTTTCTGGGTTTTTTTACAGGCTGCATCACTTGGCATTATAATACTTATGTCACTAAGTCATTTCTTTGGAGCAACCCTTGGCCAGAAGTATGCTTAATCTCACTTTAAAAACTTGCACTTCAGTGTAGGGTTGCACTGATACCTAAGAATAATTTGATCATTGTAGTTTAAGGTTAAATATCTACCTCAGATGCTTTCTGCTGGGCTGGAGCTGAAAAGACCCTAGAAGAGATTACTGTTGTCAATTAACTCCCAAACTGTAGCCTCAGAAATTTCTTAGAAGAGATCCCTTTTGATGTTTATTGAAAGTACAACTTGTTTGCTTTACATCCTTATAACAGTAGAAAGTTTGGTATCAGGTCTGAATGGTAGAAACTAACATTAAGTCCCATGATCAAAAGGAAAAATCCATGTTTCCTGAAGAACACAAGTTTCAATTTGCTTGCCAAAGTTTGCAAAGAGTGGCCATGATCTATGGAGTGGTAGTTGTAAGGCCCAGAATAGGGACAACAGGACTGCAGGATAGACTACAGAGCATTTTTGTAGCGAAAAGACATTCCCCTCTTTTCCTACCGCTACGCATATTGCAGCCTCAGTTTTGCTTTTAAGATTAATAATTTGCATGGCTGACTGCAAAATGAGTTTGTGCTCTGGAAACCTGTTTCCACTAGAGAAAAACACAAGGCTGTTACACGTCCTTTTGATTTGTGAGTGATGCAAATTAAAAAGGTGAATATTGAGGGATGTGAATATAGTACATTATTCTTTGAACCCAGACAAGCGTATGAGCATGTGCTTAAATAAATGCATTTGTGGTACTATTTTAGGGATAGAGTACAGTGACATGAAAACTGTTATACTAATGCAGAAGTACTTCTGACTGATAACACCACTCCCCTGTTCTTACAAGAAGTCAGTTTTCTAGTGAGACAAAGGGAAATGACTCCTTTTTATACTGCTATAAAACCTACAGTACATCAGCTGAAGCTTATAGGATTTGAGTGCACACTCAGCTCTCTGCTAAAGAGAGGGTGAACTGTATCTGCTAAGCTGCTTTAGTCCTGAGTGCAATTACTGAAGAACTCTAGAGCAGTGTTCTCCAAACATTTTTGATCATTCACCCCTATTAGCAGAAGTTTTTTCATCGGGTACCCTGAATCTATGTATATTTATTTATTTCTAGATTATATACATGCACTACTGTACTAATATACTATGTGCATTATAAAGCATACACAAAAATAGAAATTAAACTGAGATGAGATAAAAGTTGAAGTAAGCACAATGTAATTTATTTATTTTGTATTTGTTAACAATACAAAAAAATACTTTCTTTCAGCACCCCAGTAGATTGTCTTGTGCAGCACCCCATGTTGGAAACCACTGTGCTGGAGCCTATGAAAGGATCTTGATACAAAGCTCATGCCCAGGCAGACAGTGCTTGGCAAGCAGGACTGTGGTCATTTGTGTCCTGCTCTGGCAAACTGCTTCAGTCCAGATTCAGAAAGATAATTTCTGTAAAGTGGCTTGAATCTCTCTGCCAGGGGTACTACCAGACCCAGATGTAGCTGTGATGAAAAGCAGTATGTTCGCCTGCTTTTTCTGTCTTCTCTCTCCTTCCCAGATAAATAAGATTCTAACTTGCCTAGCAGGCTTGGGGTTTTGATCATGCAAGGTTATAAAAACTCCAGGCCCAGCTTTGCTAATAATCTGAAGGCTTTTTTATTTCCTGCTAAAACATCAATGGGGGTTATAGCATTTCAGACTTAGTAGTCTGGCCCTTAAGGGAGGAATTTAATAAGTTCTTCATGTGGAAGGTAGAATTCACCTATTCAGAACCATTCACAATAAGCAGGAAAGGAGCTGCATCAGATGATAGAAGAAACTGATGGGGTTGAATGAGATGCAGCAGGTCTCTTTTCTTAATTTTAGTTTTTGAGGCATTCAACATAAATAAAGAGTGAATTTGATAACAAAATAAAATCAAAAGAATAAAATGTTTAAATGAGAGCTTTGTGAACATAGCAACAAGTGGCCAAGGAACTGGAAGGGCCATGTAAAGGAGGAAATCTGTCTAAAACCAACTTCAGCAGTTAGGTCCAGAAGGCTTAGGAAGCGGGAGGCTACCTGTGGAGATGTATATTCTTCTTCTGTATTTGCCTTACTGTTTCTACATACAGAGCCAAGAGAGCAATGAGAGACTTAGCAATGAAAACTTGAGGTTCTTGGATACTCCTTTCCCTGGGGGATTCCATATTCAAAAAGCGCTTAAAAAACCTAGAAAATGAAAGAAGGTTTGGAAACAGGTGCAGTGCAGTTATATTGACTGGAGCAGCAGCATACGCTGATCTCTCCCAGAAAGCAGGTTGACACTGGGGCTTCTGATGGATGAACACTGGCTAAGGCCTTGTCTTAGTGAGGGCATGAAAGAAGTTCTCAACTTTCTATGAAACACAGTGGTAAAGAGACAGAGATGCTTGGATGTCAGTAGCAATAAAAGGAAAAAAAAATTTACCATGTGAGAACAGTGACTTGCTTAAATAACCCTCAATTGTTACATAAGTGGAGGCTGTGAAACATCTAGAGAATTGAGTTTTCCTTGTAGAAAATGTTGTGGTACTGGATAAACACTGATGTGCTCCACACAGATATTGGGCATTTCCTTGCCAGCAGAAACTGGCCAAGGCAAGGAGGAGACTTGCAAGAGCAGCTCTATGTGAATTGTTTCACATCTACTATGTAATTAAATTGATTTTGGTGGCCTGGCTGTCTGAGCTATATAGAAGATTACATTTCTGCCTTTGATCACTTACAGAAGTATGTATGTCACCTTACTGGTGTTTTGGTTTTAAGCCTATAGATTTGAATCCATGCTTTAAGGTTTTCAGTGTTTTCATTATGTTGAGGATGATTGAAGAGAGTGTAGATGTGGCATGCTCATACCTGTGGATTGTAGGAATTGAGGCAGGGAATACAAATTTCAGCACTTTCACGTAACGTTACACTGTCTTCAAAATGAGAGAAGAGCAGCAGACCTCCTTCCCCAGTAGTTATGACGTTTGATCTGTGCTTACCTACTAGTTAGGTGTTCCTTGACAGAAAGAGTTTAACGGAAAAATGGTTTATGAAAGTATGATTGTAGATGCCAATACTGTGTTAATTCACACAGGTCAGTGCTTGGGAGCAAGGGGGAGAAGTGAAACAGGAACCAGAAGGGGGTTGGGACATCTAATCTTTCTTTTTGAACAGCCATAGGCTGGTCAGGCACAGGTGTGGATCTTTATTCTGTGACTTAAAACTGAATATCATACAGATGGACATACTGCTAACCAATGCTGGCCCACCTGTGCTATCTGACAGCTATTCCTTGTCTCAGAACATGTGACCTTAGAAACAGCAGTTGTAGACTTGAAAAATTCATACTAACATAAACCTCATCTCATTACTTCAGTGAAATGCCAATGGAATGGGAAACTTTGAGGTATGGCAGTGTCTCAAAAATGCAGGAGGAAGGGGGGAGAAAGCAGCAGAGAAGTGGAGCCGGGTGAAGGTCAGAGTCAGATAACAGCAAGCAGCTGTGAAGGCTGAGAATGTGCAGAATGGAGCAAAGGAGAGCAGGGCATAGGTTCCAGTACCAACCTGAGACATGATAAGCCAGAAAACCAGATGATATGATTAACCAGAGAGATTAGAGCATATCAGTCACAGACTGAAACATTTATGGAGGCTCACTTCCAGTTCCTGAACTCAGGAAATATTTTCTATATCTTGATGGGCAGACAGTTTGGAAGGGAAGCACCACTTCTGTCTGAGTGACAGTCAAAATTCACAGCCCTTATTTAAATGAAAACTTTTCCAGTTACTTGTCACTGAGTAAATACACTCCATCATATCATGAAATCATAAGCCACCCTGATACGAAAACAGCAGCTTACATCTTTTCACTTTTTAGAAAATCAATCTTTAAGTAGATAAGAGCATGCAAGGCAGGACATGGGGCCAGGATTTACAGAGCAAAAAACATACTGTAAACTTCCTTATTGCTATGTTAGTAAAACTTTACCTTAAACATGCATTTGACTCTGCATGTCTGTGTCGCTGTCTATGGCCTCTAATTGTCATTGGCTTTTGTTCTAGGTAGATAATTTTCAAATTGTGGAGGATCTAGCTCTGGTATAGTCATCCAAAGATCTGTTCTGACCCCTACTGTGAAGACTGTGTGCTTCTTCTGTAAGAGAAATACTATAGCTAGGAAATGTGAAGCTCCAGTCACTGAGGTCTCAAGCTATAAATATCCTAATCTGTGGTTACAGAGTGGGAAGCTATTATTTCTGTTGTGATAATGCCCAGAAGCCTCTGTAGGAATCCTTAATGTGAGGTGCTTGGCACTTTGCAAACAGAAGGACACCCTTTGCAGTAGTTATTCCCATGTTACTAATTTAAATTTACCTTGCAGGTGCATGCTTTATAATTATATTTGCAGATTCAAAGAACTGATGTTTGTTTCTGTTTTATACATAGCAGAAATATTTATTGGCTTTGTCTTCCACTCCACTGCTTAATATGACCCAGATTTCATCACCAAGAACCATTTTTTAATTCTTTTTTTTAATGTTACCACGCTGTGAAGTTCTTTGAAAATCTCTGCTGTATGAAATGTCTGTTGCTGCTAGGTCCAAGGTGAGAAATAGAAGGTACTTTCTCCTTTTATAAACTGAAGTATGTTCTTACAGCAATTAATTCTTGTGAAATATTTCAGCTTTTATTGTTTCACATGTTGACAACCCCCAAGAAGCCTGGACAAGATGACCTCCAAGTATAGCTGTGATCTGGGTTTCTGGATGACTACCAGTAAGCAATACTAGTCTGGTGACCTCAAATCTTTTACCTGCCTAATCTCAGAGTACAGCCTACTAACACTGTGTTTGAAGAGGTAGACTTTGGCTCCAGAGTAACAAAGCATCTTGCCTGTAAGGCCATGGGGGAAGGCACACAATGCTTTTCTTTGCAAACCTAGTTCCATGGCCTGGTTCCAGCTCCACTTGCACCCCGGCAGCTGTATGGCGTGGTGTGGGCCATGGTGGGAGCTGGCTGCTGGTGTGAAGCAGTTCTGCAGGCTGCACAAAGCAGCTGGGCAGAGGGTGCAGGAGCGGTGCTGTGTTGCTGAAGGACTGCTGAGGATGAGTGGTGCTGTGCCACTGAGGATCCTGCTCTGACTTCATGCACTATTTAGCTCTGAGTTGTGCTTCTGGCTCCCTCTCTGCAGATACAACTCCCTGAAAGCCTTCCCTGGGGGTACAGTGACTTGTAAACATGTTGGTGTCACCCCGAAGTTAGCACAGGCAGTACAAGTAATAAATCCATCTCTTTCACAGGTGACTGCCTTTTTTCTTCAGTCTTCATTGTTGAAGAAATGCACTGATTTCTTAAAACTGATGAAGTGTAGATTTATAAGACTTATTAGGAACCCTAAGCAGTTGGAGTGCTGTGGAGTGTACCATGTGTCCCGCGTGTGGTAAGAGGATTAGGGATGTTGATGTACACAGTATATAGACGTCATTTATTGAACTTTCTGGCTGCTTGCCTATTTTGAGTTGAGATGTTCAGACAGCCTGTAACACTGGTCACTTCTAAGGGCAGGCAGAAAAAGAATGGAAAAAGGCAGTCTAACAACAGGGGCAGGAGTAAAAGTACAAAAATAAAACAGAAAGTACACAAAGTGATACTGTGCATGTGTAAAGGAGCCCTGACTCTAGCAAGGATTGCACATATGTGACCTCCACTTGCACCTTGTGTGTCCTAAGAAAATATTTAAACGTTCATCTGCCCCTAAGCCTAATGCACCAGCAGAGAGATGTGGCTTGTAGTTTCTTGTTCTAAGGTTTTTGAGGGTGTTGGGGAAGAACATGGAGGATATAAAGTGAGGAAATTACAAGTTTAAAAGCAGGTGTGTAAATGCAGATGCATTTTGGAGTGACAGGAGCTCCTTTGCCTCCTAGTCTGGGGTGATAGCAGCAGAGAAACCTTGTCTTACTGGTCAGTTCATGAATCATAGAATCAATTAGGTTGGAAAAGACCTTTGAGGTCACTGAGTCCAACCTATGAACACCACTAGCACTAAGGACCATGGCACTAAGTGCCACATCCAGTCTTTCTTTAAACACCTCTGGGGATGGTGACTTCACCTCCCTGGGCAGTCCATTCCAATGTTTAACCCCTTCTGTGAAGAAATTCTTCCTAATGTCCACCTAAACCTCCTCTGGCACAGCTTAAGGCTATGTGCTCTTATCCTACTGCTGGTTTTCTGTGAGAAGATGCTGACCCCCACCTGGCTACAACCTCCTTCCAGGGAGTTGTAGCTGAGCCTCCTTTGCTCCAGGCTAGCTCATCTAGATGAAGCTCACTTAGAAATGCATGTGCACACTTTCCTACAGAGAGTAGTAAAATTTGTGGGAGGCTGGTACAACCCAAAAGAAGCAGGTTTGAAAAAGAGCCTGAATATTATTCCCATGCAGCTCCTGTTATCCGTCTCCTTGGCAGATTCTAGGTTTTGAGCTCTTCTAGCAGGGCAGCAGCAAGAGCACCCTGCTCATCACCCTATCCCAGGTGGGTGCAGCAGTACATGCTTAGTTCTGTTCATGGGAAGTAGCATCAAACACTTTGGGAACTATGTGCTTACCCTGACAACTACTCTCTGTCTTCTCCAGGAAGAGCCTGTTGCTGCTGGGAAGTAATTGCAGAGATCAGTACTGTAGCTACCTTAGCTCAGTTGGGATGGAAATGAATTGTTAGGAGGTTCTGTACTGAAATCAGTGTTCTTGCATGATAAGGTTGTCTCTAATGCTTTTCTAAACTATCTGGATTTCTTGGTTGATTTTTTTTTTAAATAATCAATTTTTGAGCAAAGCAGAAAAGCATTTCCTCATGAGATTTTCTCAAAGCCAGGAAGTTTCAGTGGCATATGTGTGTGTTGCATGTAAATGCAGGTGCTGATGTGAAGGCTTTCAGCATCTCATTAGTTGGGTCATTTGCTTATTGACTTCTATTTACAAAAGATAAATGAAATGTTCTGATTATTTGCTTGGAATACATACTAGGCTATTTTCCCTCCTTCAAACACAAAAGCCCTACCTTTTAAGGCAGGCTCCTGACATCAAGTATTGCTGATGCTTATACAGGTCGATTTTTATTTTAAATTTCTGGAAAGGAGCAAGTTGCATATGTGAACAATGTGCACTAGAACAGCCCAGGAGCCTGGGACAGAAAGATGTGATGGTGGATTGCATCTGCAAGAGTTGCCAGCGCAGCAGGGGGCTCCCCCATGGAACCATCCCAAAGCAGCCTTCTGGGATTTAGTTATGAAGGTCATCCTGCTGGTAGTGGAAGTTGTGCTGACATAAAACAATCCATTCTGCTTTGTAGAGTTATTTCATAAATGTGCACAGCTCTGTTTCCAGCCAGATGTGTAGCTGCTATGTGATCTACTAAAAGCTGTATTACAGATGATGTATGAAGTCAGCACATTGATGGTTGTCTCTAATCTGCTAGATATGCTCAGTGTCATCTGGTCTGCCAGGAGCAGCAAGTCAGCTCTGATGGTTGAGTGCAGTAAAATGTTAATAAAAAACTACAGTGGCAAAAGAAAGTGCAGTGGACTATTGCCAAGGGAGCTGCTGCAGCAGGAGTCCCCCTGATGAGGGACAAGCATATTTAGTCTCACAGCCAAATGAATAATGTGAAAAGGATTATGTAAACTAACACAATATGGTACTGGTGTAGCATTGACTCTGCTGCTTAAAGGTGTTTGGCTTTTTGAAATTATTTTAACCATAAGACTTGTACCAGTGTTTTGGGAGGTTCTGTTGATAATGGTGGTTGGTAGGTTGCAAGATCTCACCAGAGAAATTAAGTATATAATTAAAGATGTCAATATTAGGTGCAGTGGGCTTTTTATTCTTTGTACTTGTTGCAACTTGAAAGCTTTGTAGCTTTAAAACGTGATGGTAAACACAAAGAAATACTTTCTTAATTAAATGGTTTTTTACCATGGCTTTAATCTACAACAAGCCACACCTCCATGGAAGACTGCCACAACATGCCTCATATGTTCTCATTCTCAGACCAATGCTGTTGGTGGTACAACATACATGTGGTCAATGGGAAAGGTGTAAGACCTGGCTGCCTGGTCCACTGAAAATGTCCAGAAATTCAATTATTTTCTACAGTGTCTTATCACACATGGTAATCTACTGACTAATACCTAAAATTCTTTACCTCTGGCATCCCAGTCTTGTTCTTGGGTGCCCCATGGAAGCTCTTCACCTTTTCTGGGTTGAACTGCCAGCTAGCACACAGCACTACGGGGAAGGAGGAATGGGCAGGGTGCCTTGGTTATCACCACGGGTCTTGGGTCACCATCACATTGAGTGGGAAGGTTGTCTGGTGTTGGGTAAATTATTTGTCCCTGACCTATGCCAGATTGACCTGCTTAGACTTGGCTCTCAAGGAGTTTTGCTGTAATGCTGAAGAAAGCTGGATGACAGTCTGGATTCAGTATACAGCAGGAAAACAAGCTGAATTGCAGGAAGTTCCGTGGTTTGCTAAATACTTTGTTAAATTTTACCATTTAATTTAAATTTTACTGTTTGATTTACTAAATAAGTTCTCTATTTAATTTGTCATTAACTCAGCGGTGTCTGCTGTGGGGGCCAGGGACTCTTTTGACCAGAGTCAGCACATAGCAGCTGTGTGCTGGTTTTCAGTCCTCTTTCATTTGTCCTTGGGTTGCTTTGAGACACAGCTCTTAATGCTCTCTATGGATAGAAGTCAGACTGCAGTGTGTGGATCGCTTTATTGCTGACGCTGTGAGGAAAACAATCCTTTTTAATGCCGGGGAGGGAAGAGAAAGTGGCCTTTCACAGAAGCTGTTTGGAACAATTTTTTTGACTACGGTTATTAGGTGCAGACGTGGAGGCATTGTCAAAGGCTTACTTATAAGGTTGGAAGGGTGCAGTTAAATCACACTTTGCTAAATAGCTTGGAATAAACTTAACTGAACCCAAATGTAGAGCAGAAATGCCTCTACTGAGTGCCCACGCAAAAGTGCAAAATAAGTTTCCAGGGGAAGGTGACCTTGTAAAAACTTAACCAGAAGCATGGGCTACTGAGAGAGAGCTCTTATGGTCTAAGAAGAGAAGCATCTTCATAAGGACTATGTCCAGTTTCTTCTTTCTAAGCCAATATAGTGTCTGTTTGGGAGTTGTCGGCTTTTTTATTTCATCTTCATAGATTGGCTCTCAGCTCTAAGCAATGCCACTGTATGGATCATGTTTTCATCATTTATATTGAATTTTTGTGCTAGGCAGTCCTAAAGGAAACTAAGATTCATCTACCAAAATAACAGATGCAGACATCTACTTGCCCTAAAATACTGATCAGAACCACAGCTGGTATAAACTAGGATGACTCCTTTGACTTAGCAAAGCAGGCTTGTCACTGAAGCTTTTGTAGCTTTTTCTAATGAAGATGAACAAAATACATGCAGCATAATATCCTGAATATCCTGAATACTGCTCTCCTGTAGGAACTGGGCAGCAAGTAGCAAGTATGAGAAATAAACTGGAATAAAACTCAGAAGAGAACTGTTACATGCACTTACTTTAAGCTGTCTTGACAGGCTTGTCATAAGGCTGTCAAACTGGCTATGGTTTGAGGATGGTCTGATACACATTTCTTCCAGGCCATTAAGAATAGAGCTTATAAGAACTGATATTCTGGAAAGTCAGATAAGCTCCAGTGCTTCCAAAGCTTACGTGAGGAAACTTAGTGTGAACAGAAATTCTGAAAAATCTCACTTGGCAAATATTAGAACGTAATTTTTGATTTTGTTGCTATTTTTTTAGCTCTTTGTATTCCTCTCTACACATTGAAAAAGATGATAAGTTGTTTTAACTCTGTCATATTTCATCAATCAACACTTTCCATGAAGGCATCATGATTTTTTTGATGAACGTGTATTTTCTGACAGAAGTCTTCTGTCAGCACTTTTTAATGTTCTCTAAATAAGACCCAAAAATCCTATTGTACTTTTGCAAAGGTAACTTCTCGGGAATATGAAACAGTCTCTAATTATCTGGACTTAGGAAGGAGAAATTAATTGTCTTTTCAAGCCTTGGTCTTTGAAAGCTGTGCCATATGTTGGAGGAGAAAGTACTTCGCTATGGCCAAAAAATAACAGTTTCTGCATCAATTTTTCTTAGGTAGGTATCTGTGTTTAATATACTTAAATGTGCTATCCTCATGAGTGACTTAAAATTTTTAGATTTTTCCTCAAAGAAGGCAATAAAATTACTTTTAGATTCTCAAACTGATGCTTCTACCCACTCCCGTGCCTGATTTGGGAGTATTGGGGTCTGCCAAGTTGCAAATGAAGTTACATTAATTTCAAAATCAGCCCTGCACAAGGTTTGTTTCCAAGCCATGCAATTTGGATTATCATTTGTAAGGTAATACCTGGGCCTATCAACATAATGGGATATTTTATCATGAACCTCCATTACATTTTGAGTAAGAACAGAGTTTTTTGCACAACAGAGCAAAAGGAGAATTTTCTTTCACTGTGTTGTCTTCTTACCAATCTGATTTATCTTGCCCAAAATGACAATGCTCTTGACCTCCTTAAGAATTATATACTATGTTGTAAGCATTGATAGGTTTCCATCTTTTATCCATCCTTTATTCTGAGTCTGTGAACTCTGAGCTACTAAATTACAGGTTGGTAATCAGAACAGAAAAAGTGAAAAAGGATACATGAACTTCTTAAAAATGCACTCAAATTACTTAGTTCTGCAAACCAGCTAAGTAAGAAAAAGACAGTTAATTCACTTGGAGTTCTTATTTTTTTGTAACATGTTGCTCCATGAGGAAGACTAGAAACACTGGTGGGATTGAAGTGGGGGGAAGAATGTGACTGGTGGGGACCCACTCAAGAGAGAAAGCAGAGATTGTAGAAGGACATGGAGGGGCTGCCTGAAGGATCCTCATACGGAAGTTTCATCTGAACTTTTTCTTAAATCTTTCTGGTTTTCCTCAATGTCTTTGTTTGATGAGAGGTTGAGCATGCAGCCTGCTCTCTTGCTGGGCATCGGACCCAGCAAGGATGCTGCAGTTTGCCCTGAGCTGAGTTGAACCAAAATGGGCTCTGCAATGCACACAGCTGAAGGGTGAGGTGCCAGCCTCTGCTTCACAGCCATATCTCCAATATGGAAACAAAAATAGCTTTTCCTGTTTAGTTTTTTTCATTTATTTTGAGTCTATTCTTACAATTTGAAATAGCTGTGGCCCTGTAGGAGACATTTCGAGTGCAAAATAGAAGATGGAACCAACTAGTCACAGTAGCAGTAATGACTTGCAAGCTGGTTGCTGCAGATTGCACATGCGACTTTTTGCTGGCAGACAGGATGAGAAGGAAGAAGAGCTTGAGTTTGTATGTTGTATCGTAGCAGAAGTTGTTTTTTATTTTCCATGTTCTACAAGGTCACATAAGGCAAACCCAAAGTGGTAGTGCTGCCGTGTGTGCTACCCAGTCAGAGGTTACTCAGTGGAGCTCTGACCCTGTCCTGAGTGTGCACAGAATACTGGGTCTAGCTGCATGTTTGGACACTCCAAGAGTGCTTTTTCACTCTGACTCTATAACTTGTATTGAAAGCCCTGATTGGCTTTTAGAGCAAAAAACCCTATGTAAGTAAATATATTCTCCATGCACACCCTTTATGGCAGAGGAGAGAGAAAAATCTGAATTTTATGTACATTCGTAATTGTATAATTATTCTGAAAATAGACAACTAGGCAAAGCCACTCTTTCATTTGACTGAGTAAAGCTTTGAAAAGTAAACAGTGCATGTATGGAACACTTTTCATGTCAGTATTTTCTGGATGTCATTTAAGTCGATGTAAAAATCCTTAAAAAGTGCAAATTTGCTATTTAAGTTTCTTGTGCAGACAGTTGGCTCTCTGTATGGGATATATTTGTGTACTTAGATAGAAAGTCATATTTAAATAATTTATTTTAGGCTGGTCATTAACTATGCATAACCCAATTCATGTTAAAATTCAGTTCTTTTCCTACTGAAATTCGGTGTCATTCTTGTTATATTGCATATCAGTAGATTATGAATCAGTTGTACTCACATTGCCAATAAAGGCTGTTTTTTAAGACAATGAGATTATGCAGGGACTTTCGTAATTTTATTTAATCAACAATTAGATTGACGTTTGAGTCAGAAAGTGATTCAGCTTGCTTTTTTAGAGCTGTGTGGGTTCTGCATGACCAGTGAGACACCAAGCCTGCATATTTATTTCAGGAAGGAGAGAAGGTAGCAGGTTCTGTGTGGCTGGAGCAGGACTGCTGGGTAAGAAAGGATAGTCCTATCCAGTATACTTGGCAGTTTTCCATACTCACTTATCAAGACAAACTTGTGCAGCTACTGAAAATTTAACTACACCAAACTGCTTTTTTTGTGCTTCTGACTGCTTTTGTCTCCCTAAAGATGGAGTCCAGCATGTACCTATTGTCCATATCAACGTGTCTCAAGACCAGCATATTTCACTTCATAAGACTTAATGCTTTATGAATTTCTGTTTGCTGTAGACAAGATTTAAAATGTTACCCCCACTCCCAGCTTCTGCTTCTGAAGGCAGGAATTTAAAAACTATCTCTGCACTCTACCTGGAAAGTTGCCTGAGCACTGGAGTTGAATTCAATAGCTACTCAAGATTCCATAAGTGGGAATACACTCTGTGCTTTGTGTTGTTATCAGAAAGCCTTTACTACTGTAGAATATAAAAGCCTGATTAAGTTGTGGGGAAGAAGGAAGTGAGGTGCTATAAGTTGTTCATACAGAATCATTTGTAGAGGATTTTATGTCAGCTATAATACTCAAGTGGGTGCTAGCGGAATATAAATCTCCTTATCAGAATAAGAGAACTTTTTGTTAAGAGACCTTATTATTGCACTAGCAGTTGAGGTTAAGTTAGTATATCTACTCTAGCCTCATAGTTTTCACTTGTTAATGAAAACCTTCTATCATTTAAACTGAAATTTTCTTCTCTGTCCTTACTGAAACATGGTTTGTGTGGGGCTCTTTACTCTGGTCTTACTATGTAGAGGAATGTGCTTTCAGCTGAAGTGTTTCACTTCCATTTTCTCAATCTCACTGATTAAAATTGGAAAGTAATCTTTAAATAGATATTTTTTCACCATTTTTTACAGCTTGTAAAAAAAAAATCCACTTTTGTTTGGTTTTTTTGGCATTCTTTGCAATCTGAAGGTTTACTGTTTCAATGTCTTGATGCTATCTTTCCATCCTTCTAATAGCTTGAGTTCACCAGAGTTCCCTCAAACAATTAAGGCTTAAGACAAGTCCAACCACAGTATTTGTGTAGTTTCATGGAAAATTTCTGCAAGCTATAGTTGTTGCTGTAACTAAGAATGTGAGCTGAGACACAGGGGTACTGGAGAATGAGACCTGATTGACATGGTAGTGGATCTTTGGAGAACCAGACTGTAGAATGGCAAATCCCATGCTCTGATCCAGGGGGAGAGCTGATGCTGAGATCCAAGCAGCCACATAGTGCAAGGAAGACTCGCTCTTGTTAGGCAGAACTTCAAGTGAGAAGCTGTGTGCCTCCTGCTTTTGATCAGGAAGGTGTTTTTCAGACAGTCCCAAGGCTGAAGACTGCTGAACTAAGGTGCGGTATTTATTTGTCCAACTCTTGGTTTGGGATTATGCGCTTGTCACTGTCTTTTTCACAGGGAGGTGAAACTACTCTTAAGTACTCCCCTGTCCATTGGGTTTGTCCATGCTGCTCTTCTCAGGTGTATTGGTTTTCACTGCTTCTCTAGGAGAATAGAGAATGTCCCCTGCCCTTACCTGGTGACTAAGACACTGCCACGAGGTGGAAGCATACACTACCGCTTTTAAAATGGAGCTTAATTAATTTATGGAAGGGATTAGAGGAGAGAGGCTTGTAAGGACTGGTGTCTGTGTCCCTGGTATTGCAGGCTCAATGTTCCTAATTTGGCTTGATGTAATCTGGTGTCTGACTGGCTAACCTCGTTACACTGATACAGTGCTGCCAATCCTTAGAACCTTCCCCCCCCTTTTTTTTTTTTTACCCCTCCTCTTATGGAATAGTTGAAACTGGCAGAGAATGTGCAAGATCAGTGAAAGGCTCGAGTAATGATAGCGTGGGACTGCAAGGCTTATTACATTATGGGAGGAAGAGGACCACAGTATATATGCATTGTACTGCTAAAAATATTCCCTGTGACGTGGGACAGAAACACTAGCCACATGGTAGCTGTGACTTGTTCTGGTAACGTACTCTCTTGGGAGTATCAGAGTGCAGGATAAGGTTCCAGGTTGGTGGCAGAGACACAGAACTCAGAAACACATAGACATGACCTGTGTTACTCTGTGTGGAGCAGAGGCAGATTTGAGAGTCACAGAATTAATGAAAATGAAATGGGCAGGGATTAGAGCTGCAAGAGAAAAGGTAGGATCAGGTTCTAGTGCCTAGGAATCATGTCATATGGGATGAGGGCAGCACTCTCTCTGGAGGACTCAGGCACTGTCCTTCTGGGACATTTTGAGGAAGGCACTGCTTCGACAATGGTATGGACATATAAAAGACTATCCGAAAAAAGCTGCTGAGGATAAAAGGTGCAGGTAGTGTATAAGTGGAGAAATTAAATGCATACTGCCCAGAAGGCCTGCTTGCTACAAACTAATAAGTGTGAAGAGCAGAGGAAGAAACTTTTCAGACTGTGTTGTATCATATAAGAGGAAGACACAGAATATGGGGGGAAGTTTCCTGGTGAAGTCTGTCAGACAGACACTTTGGCCATCACTTTGGCCTTGTTTTTTCGCTCTAGGGAAGTTAATCATGCTTTAAATTTCTGGTGTTAGACATGCCTTGTGGTCATCAGGAGTGTGCCTATCTTCCCTTCTTGCTTTTATCCTAGGTCCAACACGAAAAATGCCCCTGACTGCCAGTGCCATGGACTTCTTTCAGCTCTTTGTCCCTGACAATGTACTAAAGAATATGGTGGTCCAAACCAACATGTATGCCAAGAAGTACCAGGAGAGGTTTGGTAGTGATGATGCCTGGATTGACGTCACCTTGACAGAAATGAAGGCCTTCTTAGGCTACATGATATCAACCAGCATCCACCACTGTGAATCTGTTCTCAGTATCTGGAGCAGCGGCTTCTACAGCAACAAGAGCATTGCACTTATCATGACGCAATCACGGTTTGAGAAGATCCTGAAATACTTCCACATTGTGGCCTTCCGCTCGAGCCAGACAACACATGGCCTCTACAAAATCCAGCCTTTTCTGGACTCTCTGCAGAATGGCTTTGACTCTGCTTTTAGACCTTCACAAGCCCAGGTAAGAGTTAACCTGTTGGCAGGGAACATCCAATCCCTGCGCTCTTGGTTGTCTCACTATGATGGATAGTGCAGAGCACCACTGCCTGAAGAAGAGCTGGGGCTTCACAATGTGAAGCCATGCTGTGGTGCTACCATGAAGCAAGAGAGAAAGCAGCACTGTCCTATGTGAGTGCTCATCAGTGTCTGACTGCAGCGCTGCAGTGCATGCACTAAGCATGTTTCAGTGGGAATAGTGCTCTATGAGCTGGAGCTGTTTGCTTTGTGGCCTAAACATGCCTGGAGACTTCTCAATGAGGCTGGCACTGCTACGTTTTGCTATCCTGAGGATGGGAGAGTGCAGGCTTTGCCTGTGAGGGAGAGTGGAAAGGGCAGAGCTGATGCAGCTGAACTGGAAGGAAAGCTGGTAGCTGCTCCTGCTACAGGCTGAGGATTGGATGGAGGAGCTGAGTTTGCAAGGAATGACTGTCCCTGACCTTAGCAGAAGGTGCTTGCTGTATGTTCCAGTAGCAGAGCCACCTCCTCACAACTGAGCAAGGGAAGATAAGTGGAGGGAGTGGTGAAAACCTTTTCTTAATATTCATCATACACTATTTAAACTTTGTTCCAGTATAAGTGATCTGCTTTTGGAGCTGTTGCTACTGATCATGTTCAGAAGTCTGAAAAGAAAATGGAATAAGCGTGAAATATATTACTGCTTGAAATAACTTCTCAATCAACTCTCTGTTTTCAGAATATAAATATTTCACTTAGACATTTGGGAAGGGTATTGTGCCCATGGTCCTCTTTTTCTTCCTATTTCCTTTCTGAACCATCACATTTTTGCCCACTGCACAAACTTAATGAAGCCATAGATGCATCACATCCATTAAAGTGTGCCTAAAATAAATGGGGGAGTGATTACAGCTTATTTTATAGACAATAAAAATCAAACCTGTATAACTCATGAGAACACAGCTGCCTAAAAAGCTGTTAAGGTAGAGAGGGGAGGAGCGGATGTTCTCACTAAGCCATGCCAACAAGGTATGTTTCTATTAAGACAAAACAGACAGTGAGAGACACGGTATTATTGGGATTGAGCTCTCATTAAGGTATGAAATCTAATCTTTATGGCTGCTGACTTTAGTGGGCAGAAGATAAAGGCTTCAGAAATGTGATCACTGTGTCTAATGTAAATGCTTATAATGGTGTGCTGTGGGACATGCTGTGAGTGAAAATCCATTAAAGGATAAATTTGATTTGCATGTATATCCTTTCTCCCATTCCCCGTCCTGAGCAAGGTTTGAGAACTGAATTGACAAAATCACAGCATCCTGTTTGCAGTGGCAAAGTATCTAAATCTCCACAAGCAAAATGTATGTTTGTCCTGAGCTTCGTAAGGAGATGCTGCTTAAAAAATATGGGGGAAGAACTAGAGACAGCCAGTTCTCTTACTTCCCCTTCCACTTCTCTGCTCCCGTGTCAGTGTTTACGTCAGTGAATTCTGTGCAGCATGTTTCAGTGGTATTGAGTGGAACAAAAAGCACTAAAATACAGCATCAAAAATAACCCTGTGAGAAAGAATAAGGTTTTGAATCTGTTGTTAAAAATACCCCAGTGTACCTCCAGTAGCCTACTGGGGGATGTTCCAGGCGTCCTCCTGAAAGGAGCCTTCTGTGTAACATCCTCCTGGGTGCCATCTATCAGGGCTGCACACTACCTATCTCAAGAGATGAGGACCCCATCTGCTTAGAACAGCAGGAAAGACCTCTCCCTGCAAACTGTCTTGAGTGCAGATTAGCAGACTGCAGTAAACACAAAACCCAGAATGTCAGGTCCAGTGAGAAATAATAAAAATAATTAAAAATAATAACCCAGTTGCACAGAAACAAATGGAAAAGATGAGGGGAAAGAGCCATTTAGATGGGCTTTTGGATGTGCTGCCTCTGAAAGCCCAGCTTTCTGTAATCAGAGATACCCGAAATCCCAAGTTCAAAATGGAATTGTTGCTTAAAGTACACCTGTATCTTAAACATGAAACTTTTGGTACCTGGGTGGCTTGTGTTCAAGCTTTATGCTACCATCTTGTAAGCAACATCAAGCAGCTGAATGACTTGTGTTCCTTGCTGTTGAATGCAGCAGGGCTGTTTGGGCTTGTAGGTAGACTTGTTACTGACCTTCTTCCTCTGGCAGTGTGGACTCACAGAAGTTAGGAAGATACCATGTTTAACTCACCCCTATGGACAGAGCAGAGACAATCTGCATTCAGAGGCAGTCCAACATCTGCCTTCACAGTTGTTTCTTCTATAGATTTGATCTTTTCTTTTTGGAGAGCTAGAAAAGATTCTTCAAGTGGAATTTCTATCAGAAAATGCTTACGAAGTTTTTTTCTCATCTGTGAGCCCTCGCCCCCTCCCCAAAATGTGCCTGTAAAAATAACACCACTGTTGCTATGAAAAGAAACAGGGAGAGAGAGAACTATGCCAATATACCAAAACAAAGAAAACAATCTAGTGAATTGTAATTATTTTGCTAAATATACTGAGCAAACAAAAGAAAATAATTACGCTCCAGCTTATGAAAGAATTGAAAGCCCAGAACATTATAATTGTATATCACCAGTGCTAGCTTCAGTTTCTGAAGTAAAAAAATGGTGTTCTGACCTAGATTGGATAAAAAAATGACAGGAATATTCTCTTCATCTTATCCTTCCTCAACATCTGTATGAATAAGTGCTGCCTCTACCTGAGCAACAAGAGGTGGAGTTTTGAGTCTGTTCGTGTAATCAGTGTTGTTTCTTTGCTGCTTAGCTTGGTAGCTGTGCTGCTGCTGTCTGCAAGCCTGAAGGCAGGGAAGATGCCTTGCCTGCGCTCAGGAGGTATACTGCACCAAATTCAAGGGTACTTGCCTGCCAAGAATATACACTGAATTCCAGAAACCAGAGGAGTTCAGGGAAAATAACATCGCTGCTCAAATATCCTTCTGTGCCTGCTGAGTATTTATATGCTTGACACCAGGATGTGACTAGACAGGATTTCTGTCTTTGGCTACCTCTGACTGGTGTGGGAGGGATCAGGAGCACAGCTCCAGGTACTCTCTCCTTCCCTATCCCTCCAAAGTACCTTCTCTTTGGCATCTTGGAACTAAAGAGTTTTGCATCTGCCCAGTGAAATGTCAGCTGGAAACGTTGGCTTAAGTTCCTGTCTCTAGCTGGAGTGAAAGAGAGGTGAACTGAATCTCTTGCTCCAAGGGCATGGTGCTAAACTTTGGCTTATTACTAGGCAGCCTGTTTGTGTTTCACTCTTGGTGGTATCATAGGGTACAGCAATTTCAACATATTTCTTCCAAACAAGCTCACAGATTGGATGACAGCTTCTTTGAAAACATAGAGGGGGAAAAACAGGCTGATCAACTTGCTTTTGTGTCCTCACAAATAAAAGTTCATTTGGCATTGAGCATTTCCAAATTATAAGATCCTGCTCATGTCTTACCTCTGTATTTCAGATTTTCTGTTTTCAAAATGATTCTGTAGGAGTTGAGGGTGCTGGTTCCAAACCAGGACCGTTCTGTCTTAGGGCTTTTGTGAGTATGACACAGATACATAAATATTCAGAGAACACTGGCCAGGCACAAGATGTGGAGCAACGGAAAGACAGACTGAGGAGCAATAAGAATATTGAACAGGAAGGTAAATTTCTGATGTTCTGTAGCTCCTGACCAGTTGATCCTTTGGTGAAGCCAGATTTTAGGCACAGTTTGGCAAAAGAAAATGATGAAAATTTATTGCTATTTTTAAATTACCTAATGGTAATGGAGTGCTGTAAAAACTGAGTTTTTGTTTCTTAAAAGCATTGATTGAAGACTGAACAAATGGGCAAAGGAGCATGTAATCATGACTCCATTGGAGGTGGGAGTTAAACTTTGAATGAGGGCAAAGAGGATCCATAAAATGTGGATAGGTCAATCAAGACTTTGAAAGTGAGAAGAGAAAGAATCTTTGTGATATACTGGAGGAGAACTATCAGAGGGAATTAAAGAAAAATGATGTGGTCAGAGTGATGGCATAGGAAAATGGCTTTCCAGCAGCAGTCTCTAGGGCAGCACTAAAACTGTTGCAGGGTGGTTGTGGGCTTGGATGTGAAGTTGGCTGGGTGAGTGAGTTGTTACTCTAAAATGAGTAACATTTTAGAGCTCTTACTCAGAAAGAATGGAAAATATAGGCATTACCTGGCTGAGAAGACTTTGCAAGGAGTAGGAGGTAAAGAGTGACATTCAGATTCACTGGCCAGTGAGATCTGCAGCAGGAAGAGAGGGATGTTAGCAATGACCAAAAAAGGAGATAGTAAGGGGCTTCTTAAGGGAGAGAGATGCTCTCAAATGTAGCATAATGAAATCAGAACTGATAGCTAGATGTACAAGCAGAGATGTCAGATACCAGCAAGAGAATTTAGTTTAGACAGGAGGAGCTTTGGAGCAAAGAAGTAGAAGCGCAAGCTACTACTGCAGAAGCAGTGACTGTCTCTGTGCATACAGGTGCAGTTACCCAGAGGACTGTTTGCAGCTGGATGGTACCCACCAAAAGCCAGAGACAAGGCAAGCTGAGGGAGTTTCTCCAGGAGACGGACTGAAGAGACAGCCTGTGCTGTGGATGGCCATGGAGCTAAGGAGAAGATGAGCTGTCTCAAGGACGTGTTGGTTCATTATCTAAGTAAAAGGAGTGCAGGAATTCCAAGTACAAGACTTAGTGGTCCTGGGGCTTTGTCTACAAGCCTGTTTGGGCTGTGGTGAGGGCAAGATGGGTGGAACTTTGGCATAGCAAGAGAGTTGGAAATTATCTAAAATGGAGAAGAAAGGCACTCCTGACAATGGGCTCTCTGTTTTGTTCTGTGAATGAAAGATGTTGCGAGGTGGA
This sequence comes from Corapipo altera, assembly GCF_003945725.1. Classification (NCBI taxonomy): domain Eukaryota; kingdom Metazoa; phylum Chordata; class Aves; order Passeriformes; family Pipridae; genus Corapipo; species Corapipo altera. The sequence goes on from NW_020884874.1 coordinate 36,725,661, forward strand.
GCAATTGCTGGAGTCCCATCTTGGAGTCTTGCCTCTCTGTCCCTTGGAGTGTATGTACATATTAAGGGGAAAACAAAGAGTGAAAGTTTAGCAAGTAAATCTAGCAGTGATGAGGATGACCATAAAGCAGACGGAAAAAATGAGAAACCCAGTGTGATAGCTGTGGGGAAGCAAAGCAACTGGATGAGGAGCTTCTCAGACCTAAACAGAACTGGGAATTTGAGAGAAGAAAACGGGGATGATTTGTATGAAGAAATCCACAAGATTTTCTGGCATCAAAGGAAGTCAGGAAGAGGGGAGGGCTTGGGGAGTGAGTCAAAGATGGTGAAGAGGCGGCCAGGAATATGTGTAGGAGTCAATTAAGCCTGAATGTAGATTTTTATCAAGATGAGAAGCAGGAAAGAATATGCCATGGAGGCAGTAAGCTCACTCCTGTAAAAGTGTATATTTCAGCAAGAAAGGGGAATAGGGAAGGAGCGAATATCACTTTGCATGGAGATTTGGCAAATACATGGATTTGAGATTACAGGAGGAGCAAGGAGACTGAGAATGCAGGAGACTGAACAAACTAATAGTACTGGCCAGTGGCAACAGGGCTAACTTTTGTCATAATAAAACTATGTCAGTGCCAGAAGGAAAAAAATTGCTCCCTTTGAAAACAAGATGGGGATCAGCTGTTCCACCAGCAGGCACAGCCCATAGAGCACTCTGCTTGCAAAGTTCTTTACAACTGTTGAAGGAGTGGCTGCGTATGGAGGGGTGACAAACACTTGTCTCCCCACCCTCTCTAACGGAAGCAGGAAGAGCAAGCCTTCAGGGTTTTCATTTCATTTTCCTTGCCTGTCCACATTCCTTCTTTGCAGCAACAGCAAATCTTGCCCTACTCTGTTTACATTTTTGTTCCCTCTTCACAGCCATTCAGAAGGGACTTTGGTGGAGCATTAGTCTTCTTATAGAGAAATAACTTAAATGTTCAGTACAGGGAAACAAAGGAGGGGAAGCTCTGGGTCCTAGAGGAAGGCAAGACTGAGCATGGGTAGGGAGAAGAAGAAGATGGGGAGAGGTTTTAAAAATTCAGATTTGCTTTCTAAATTTGAGGCTGACAGGCCTTACTGTGTCATAGAAGGCAGAAAGAGTGTGAAGGGTAAGCAGGATGCAGTAGAGCTGCTGTGAAGAGAGCTGATGCTGTGGTGCAGTTGAGGGAGAGAAGCTAGACAGAGGGTAAAAGATGTCCTAAAGTGATACTTACACAGCCTTTTCTTTATGCTGCTCTCCATCCTACAGCAGGGGAGATTAGTGGAACACCACTCAGTGGGATCTGGCAGGTAGAAGGCATTTCCAGAAGTGAGAAATTCTTAACTATGTATCTAACCCCATCCTAAGGGATGTGCTCCCTCTCTCTGCACCAGAGAGGCAGAAAGGCAAAAATGCTGATGAGGGCATGTTTAATATTTGCAAAATGCCGTCAGAATCCTCTGAGGTGGAAGTGGGAAATGCCCCAGGTGGCCTTTAGAAGGGAAGGGCCGTGTTATGTGTGAACCTTGAGAGAAGAAGATTTGGCTCCAGTGGGGAAGCGGGGCAGCTGCAGCTATGAAAACAAATAGCTTTGTCTGCAGCTCTCCTTTTTCACATCTGCGTTTTGGTGTATAATTTGAACATTTCACAAGAGTGCTTTCAGATGGTCCTGTGAATGTTTTATGAGTCGTTAAGAAGTGCAGTGCGTATAAATGACAGTGTGCAGCCATCAATTCGTGGGGAGGGCATGGGTGCCTATTTTGGGTTGACAATGATGTTCAACAAACATCTTGTATTCAGGAGGCCAGCAGCTGCTCATCACTGGTGCTTAACTACTTACCCTTCACATCTCTCCTGAAAGCATTTCACAGGTTTAATGCAGCTTTGTTCTCATTTCCATCACTGTGCACAGATGCGCACAAAAGCAGCGCACATGCAGGCATGGAAAGGATTGGTCTGGGGCTGAGAGCCTCTGAGCCTGTCTCCTGGAGGGATGGTCACTGGAAAAGAACGAGCTCCTTTATATATACCCATATATACATATATATGTGTGTGTGGGGGTGGGTGGGTGGGTATATATAATCCATCTGACTTAATTTACACCCCTTTACAAGGGTATGAACTATGGCCTGCTGGGACTGCTTTCCCCTCATGTATTAGGAGGGAAGCCTGGAGTTACTTGCTCTGATTTAGATGTAGATGTCTGAATTTGGTCAGCATTCATCAGCTGAGATCTTTCAACAGTTTGCAAACCTTTGCCTTTTCAAAAGTGACTTGCTAGACAACTCGCATGCCGTGCAGTGAGGGATGTGTATGTTATGAACAGCTGCAAGGAGGTACTAGTAATTTTCTATAGGTGAGTTCCACAGTGTAAAACCTAACAGTTTAGCTATTGAATTAATGAAGTGTAACAAAACTGTTAGAAGGATCGGGGAACCACTTATATTATCTGGATGCAGAATGCAGATTGCTACTTGCTCCAGTCTGCCTTGTCTTTTTCTATTCCTGCCTCTGGTGCTTTATCTTTGTCTCCTTTTGTCAAATTTTTCAGCTCCTGAGGGAAGAGAGACTTCCCTGAAGCTACCGCCACCAGGAGAGCACCACCTCTTTAAGTGGCAGCAGAAAATATCTTTTTCTCCCTTAACTTTTCCCTCTCTTTGATGTGTATTTTCCTTTACTGTAACCAAGGAATGTACTTTACAATATATTTTAGGGGATGTTTGGATGGAAGACATTCTGCCAAACAAGATGAAGCTTATGATGAAACTTGGATGCTGTTAACAATCCTTTCTCCTTGCCCCATCCCTTGCATCGTTTTGGAGGGATGTTGAACTGTAGCTGATAGTAAGAAGTGAGAGCCATGCCTTGCAGTGTTTGCAAACCACATGTAGAGCAGCTATCCACAATGGAGTGTGCTTGGCTAGGCTTTGGTTTTCGTTGGGTGGTAGCATGGAACAAAAGTGGGTTTGCTTCTTTATATAGGGTGATGTGCACAAGCACAGTGCAAGGGTTGTATTTCCTTGAAAGAAGTTAAAGCACCTTTTTTTTTCTGCAGTTGTGTATTCTTCTGTTTTTTCCCCATCTCTTTTCTTGTCAACTGCAGGTACTACATGAGCCCCTCATTGATGAGGATCCTGTTTTCATTGCTACCTGCACAGAGAGGGAGCTGCGCAAGAGGAAAAAGAGGAAATTCAGTCTCTGGGTTCGGCAGTGCTCATCCACTGGTTTCATCTGCCAGGTGGGTTTCACCTCTTCAAATGTCTTGATTCAGTTCCAGCAGGCCCTTAAATGTATTGCAGGACCAAAGATAACAGTCACTTCTCTTCATTATGTTGCCGGGGGCTACAGTCTGAATGCAGCCAGTCTCTGACTCCTGCAGATAGTAGATCCAATGGACAGTGATGACATGTTCCTGATGCTCTGTTTGCTGTATGATTTAACTGAGTGTCTGTCTCTAGTACTGTCCATCTGGCTGCCAGCCCTAAGCTAATTAAATTGAAATGCAGTTAAAAGGTCTGTGTGTTTGTACATTCTAAATTTATCTAAATGACTAGGTACTGAGACTTCTGTCATTTTTAATGAGTCAGCTTCCCTCTCTCTAAGTATAACACTGCATCTGCAATAACTAGTGATGTCCAGTGAACTAAATCAATTTTTCTTTGAGAAACATATTAATGGGGGTTCCTATTACGTATCTTTTCACACATCTACTTCTCGATCAAAGAAATAAAATTTGATGTGACTTCGAGGTGAAATGTGAGCTGGAGAGGGAGACATGCTAAAAGGCTTGTTTTTAGTGTTGTGAAGCAATGGGAAAATCTTTTCAAATTCTCGGATTGCCCAATTGCTGATTTATTTTCAGACCTCTTGAAAAATCTGGTCATTTATTTTGAAACCTAGAGGTCAGGAGGCAGATGTTTTCTGATACTTCTTTTTCCCAGGAGCTTTTGTGAAAAAAGTATATTTCAGAGTGGTGGTTGAGATGCAGGTAGCCCGTGCACATTGCTTGTTCAGGCTGAATGCATGTCAGAACTGCAGGGCCTGTGGATTTGCTACAGTTGGACATTTGCTCAGAGTAAAGTTTGGTCGGTGAATCATTACAACTGTTTGAGTAGCTGTGCAAGAAAAGAGGCTCGCTGGGAACAGGGGTTTGCATTTTCAGCAGTGCTGTTCACTCTGAGAAGAAACTTAGGATCATATATCTTCCATTCATGTTTTAAAGCAGCTGTTTTGTCTGATACAAAATGGACTCACCTTGTGAAGCATCCTTTAAAGTTTCTGCTCTCAAGGCTCTTGGAAAGTCATTTTCTATACAGAGGCAGTGTTTTTGATCGCCAAGGAGAACTCCACTAGTCCCACACACAGTTTATTACTGAAGCATATTGGGTATAGCGAGCACAAAATTTGCCCCTCTCTCTTGCCATGGACCCCCCAGCCAACTGCCACCAAACTAATGAGTCTTCAGATATGCCAGACGTTTCAGATTCTGAGCTATAATTATGTTGCACCTCCCATCCTGTCTATTGAGAGAGTAAATTATTGGAATGCAAAATTAGACAGAATAGATGCTCAGCACCACCCTAATTCTCCTGTTCCCTTAATGAATTAGATACACATGCTTCACTTGCATCCGGATGATATCCAGGATTATCTTACCAGCTGCCTTCTATTCCATTCCATGACTTGGCTGTCATTATCAATATGCTAAAATGATTGGGTGAAAGGGACCTTAGAGAAGGGTGAAAAAGAATAGATGGGAACATGAACATTCATGCTAAATGGAAAAACCTAGTCTGGGAAGGATGAGCATCTTCAACTTTATATGCTAGAAATACTATGTTCATTTTTGTGTCACACTTATGAGGGATCTTGCAGAATCCAAACCACTTATTTGATGGTTGTTTGGTTTATTTACAGTATTGAAACAGAGGGGTTTTTCACTGTGTTTAACATATGGAGAGAATTGCTCTAAACTGGTAGAAAATCCAATGTTTTCCCCTTTGTGTGCACACCCTCCCCTTCATCTCTTGTGAAGCTACCATCATGAAGGAAAGACTAGTTGCATGTTAGTTAAGGACTGACTGGTCTAGCACCTGTCTGCTGTTACAAAAACCTTACAGGACCCACTTGGAAATATGCAGAAATTCTGTTATACTGCCTGGATGAATTCCTTCCCTCATTGTTTCCACATGGTGACACTGGGGTCCTTTCATTCAAGATAAAATACGACTATCAATACTTGAGAAATCAGGCTAATGCAGTTTCAAAAGTCTGAATAATGTATATCTATAATAAAGTGAGACACCCAAGCAGACGAGAGAATCGAACTACTTATGAGTGGTTCTCAGGAATGGAAGGAACCTCAAGAGGCCTATGATGCTCCTGGCCAAAAACAAGGTCCCCTGAACCTGATTGATAAGCCTGATGTTAAAGAAATCTCCATTTGAGGAGACATCCTAGTTTTCCCAGTGTTCTGCTTTTCCTACGATGAAAAGGGTTTGTTGGTCTGTTTTGCTAATGTAAAATGGTTATCAGTGTTTTGAAGCCATATGCTGAGCTACTCTGTGAACTCTGGTTGGCAGCTCACAGGTCAGTTGTTAATGTCAGGAATTTCAGCTGTTTGATTCCCCAAATTCCTCTTTCTGCTAATTCTCATGAACAAAACTGAATCGTGTTTTTGGGTGTGAGTAAATACTTCTGTTTGATGACTCATCCTTTACTTTTTTAAGCAAATGGTGTTTGGTTAAAAATCCAGCCCAATAAACCATACATGGAACAGAAGTGGCATAAAACCCAAGTGCTGCTTGTGGATATAGGAAGGTGTGTAAACTTATATATGCATAATGCAAATAATGTATATATATTAGACTACTTTTCTGTAGTACAGGTAACCTGACTCCACTCTGACAGTTAAGTCTCTGTCTTAAGATGGGTGCACAATTTCAGACCATATCTCTGCTTTGGAATTTCTCAAGCAAAGCATCTTGTTGCAGTGAATAGCTTTGTTGCTGAGTATCTTTTCACGGTCAGCTGACCAAGTGGGAACATGCAGGAAGGACACATCATTCAGACAATGTAAATGTATGTCTGCTGCAGTTGGGAACATGAACAAAACCTTTCAGAGGGTTCGAAAGGGCTCCAGGAGAGCTGACTTTGGAAAAGCAGATGGCAAAACTGCCCTGATACTGTTGCCTTTTTCACCTGCCCTTGATACTGGACATCAAGGTGTCAGCAGCTGCTGCTGCAGGAGAGGGCTTGGACCTTTTTATTTCTTTCCTTCTAATTCAATGAGAACAACAAACTCAGCTTGCAGGACCTCAGGTGTCCCTCTCTGCTCCATCTTCTCTTTGCTTTCCTTGTTTCCCTCCAATCTATTTCCCTATATACTGGTTAGCACTTATATTTCTTTACTTACCACTAAGACACTTTTCAAACCAATATTTTTATGTCTTGATTGCAGTTTAAATGGTTGCAGTACCTAAGAAGTCTTTCTTTCTTAGACCATTTGCTGAGTAAGTCATCCTATTTAAATCAAAACTTCAGTTGTGTCAGGTTTTTGTCAGTTTTTATTTCTCTCTTTCTCTCAAAATCTGGAACTCTTGCTTGTAAAAGATGTTCATAAATATGATTTGTAAGAATCTTTTTCATTTTATATATAGTAATATTGCTCATCAAAAAATGATGAAGTGAGTGGCCAAATATCTAGTCAGGGCTAGTTACTTTGTCCTTTTTAGGGCACACTGTGCTCTCTCTTTGCATTTTTTGTGTGTGGCTTAAAAGGAATGAGTGTGGTTAAGAGTAACTGTTACTAAGGGATGCCTAGTCCTTGCATAGCTCCACTTGCACAAGAAGGTTTTCTGATTATTTTGCAGGAGAAGGAAGCACAGGATGCTGGTGAACCTCAGCACTGACCCCATGGAGAGTCAGGCAGAACAAACCTATTCCCATACTGCCTCATCCTGAACCACAGATACTTAGCACAAATGTAACCCTAAGACAGTCCCTGACCCAAAGAGCCATCAATCAACAAAATGGAAGGCAGTGTGTAGATGGTAGAGAGCACTGCAAAGCGACGGTCAGGCAATATTAGTTACTGTGATAGGTGGTAATGGAATTAGCTCATCAACGTAATTATTAGCTTAAAAAAACTGATATCGTGGTGAGAAAGAAATTACTTTATGGATGTGTATATCCTTCTCTATTTATTGAGATGAATTTTATTCTCTGAGGCTGTACTGTACACTTTTTCTTTCCACACCCCCTTCCCTGCCCCCATGTATATGGGCTCTGCACTTGCTTTTATTCCCCGGGCAGAAAATTCTTGCAATACTGCATTTAATTTTCACTAATATCCTTGTGAAATATGTTGCTCAGATTTATGAAGTCCTTCAGGTCCTTGTGCTGGGACTGAATTTCCATATTCCACTGCTTACCCTGAAGAAGTGATGAGTCAGAACAGATTAAGGAAAAGTACTGTGTATCTGCAGCTTGAGTCTTTCCATGTTCCTGAAGGATCAGTGACTTGCATGATAGCTATGTTTAAAGAGTGAAACTTGGATCGAGGTGGCCCTTGCTTGACAGGGTAAGAAAGGGTTCTCTCACCAAAGAACAGCAGTCTCAGTGAAGGGAGATGTTTAAGGTAACTCCACAGATCAATGGCAGAGCTCTCAGTTGCAGCAAAAAAACCCCAAACAATGAAAACACCATGCTTTTATAATAAATGCTATAGTTCATTTCAGACAGGGTAAGTACAATCAGTTTGAATACTTTGTAACCTTGTTGATTTTACAGAGTAAGAATTTACTTCCAGAATTTAGAGAAACTGAGATTGTGCCCCAAAGAATTTATAATTTCCCAATACACCACGTAAGTGTATTTAGTCAATGGGAAAGGGAGAGGTAAATAAACCTGGAGTGAGTTTTGTTTTCAAGGTCAGAGTTGCAGGAGAGTTAACCATCTGTGCATTTTTTAGATAAAGCTGCTCAGAAATGGCAGTGTTTCAGCCTATTTAAGTTTTGTTTAGAGATTAGTCTGAGCCCTTGCACTTCTTTAAACAGTGCACTGATAATTCCTCTATTGCTGGAACAGTTGCAGCTGGAACACACAGATGTAGCAGCTACTTTGAGGACGTTCTCAAGGTCAGGCTTTGGCTGGAAGGGGATCCCAGGAAATCTGATTGCCTTCATTTGTCAGTCACTGTTAGCTGGAAAATCCTATCTGCTTTCTTCCTCTGGCACCCACCAGGCTCTGTCTTTTTATTGCATGTGATTCTGTATCATCAGCATCTGAGAATCCTAGATCTCAGTGAAAAGTCAATTATCCTCTTGATCACCGGTTTTAAGTGGGAAGGTAGTTTTGCAGATGTATGATGGGCCAGTTCTATTCATTTTTTGGAGTTTACAATCTTACCATGTTTCTAGATGAATGGGAAAACCAAACATTTAAACGTGACCTAATGCTCTCACAGAGTTTACAAGCAATCCTAGTGTCTATTTTCAGGTGGGAATGAAGGTTATTTTTCAGTTCCTGTTTGAGGTGCTTGGAGTTTATGGCAATAAAACCACCTGTATAGTTGTGTCCTTTCTGCAGCTCTTCTCACTCAGTGCAACTCTGCCTGGGGAAGGAGGCTAAAAGCGCCAGAGCCTCCTACTCTTCTGTACGCCATAGGAATGCCCCTCATGGATCCTATCCCTTTGTGCTGGGTGCTGTAAGCAGAACAAAAAGATGATCCCTGCCCTAGCAAGTTTAGCATCTAAGTGGAAGATGGAAGCTTAAGCTTCCCACAGCAAATCACTTTAGTTCAGATACATTTTGGCTGCCCAGAGAACTCTGGAAGCAGGCTGAGCGCATCAGTATTTCTTGGCTAATGCATACAGCAGAGTTGGGACTAACGCACTGCTAGGCACCGGTATATATCCTACTCCCAGTGAGCCTGCGTGGGCCAGGTAGTCATCAGCCTTGTTGCTCCTCCTTGGAAATGAGCTGGGTCCTTGATGTTACTGATTTGTCATCTACTGGTTGTATCTTAAGACTTTACGCCCTTTTCATGTAAGTATATTCCTCCTTGAGCTACTATGTGTTATCCTCTCAACAGTAACAGCACTTCCGATAGTTTATACTTTACTTTACTTGCATCACTTCTCACATCTCCTCACTTACACACCTTCTCACAGCTCAGCAGTAATTTTCTTAGAAAAACTGAGTCAGTGTTGTGTAATTGTGTGGCACCAGAGTGAAGCCTCAACCATGGATCTGAGCTGGGCTGCCAGTTACATGGAAGGAACCCGGAAAAGCAGCATTAAGAAGCAGCAGGACCAATACATTGATTAGCAATTGCCTTGTGGGGATTCCATGCTTTATAGGAAAGATCAAGAGGAAAGAGCTCTGCCAAGGTTAATGGTGATTTCCAACCAGGCAGGAGAAGGGCAACATGGAAAGAGGCAAATATGGGCTTCTTTGACATTACTGGTTGGATGCCTGGCTTCATGGGGCAGATGCGGGCAGGAATCAGTATACTGACAAGGTATGGGAGGAGATCAATAGGGAAGCATAAACCATAAAGGCTTGTCTCTATTTTCCAGCCCTATTTTCATTTAATGCTGCAAAGAAGAGGGAACTGGTGGAAGGCTGATGTGGTTGAAGCACAGAGTTAGGCAAGTGATTTGAGGGGCAGAGCACTGTCTGGATGTCAAGATACATTTCAGCAGGGCCAACGAAAAGAAGGATGACTGCAGTAATTGAGAGGAGAGCCAGTCAGTTCTTAGGTATTTGGTAGAACAGGAAATTATTATATTCATAATAATGAATCTGCCTGACCTAGATGTGGCTGCCTGGGAGAAGGTACAGAGAGAAATCTGTGTTTGGTGATCTATGGGTTGTTGGTCTGCCATACAGGTAAGATGTTGTAGTGCTCTCAGTGGTAAGGAAATAACATGGAAGAGGGATGTCATGACCTTAAGCCATACTGGACTTGCATTGTTAACTCTACCAACATCTTTTTGCCAGTCTCACTAAGATCTTTTTAGAAACTTTGAAGAACATGTGCGGGCAAAACAGACATTTGTCAGTCCTCAGCACAAAGATATTAGCTGGATTTTTACCTTCATGCAGATTGAAATAATTCAAAATAGGATGCAGAGGGAGAAAAGAAGGGGACCAAGGAAAGAGCTTTGTAAGGAACACCAAGAGCTAGCTGGGTACAGATTGGGAAAACTATGTCTCTCTTGCATACTATTTTGAAAGTAGTCTTTGGAATAGTAGGAACAGAATGAAGAGAGACTCAAAAAAATGAAAATATATGGTCTTGGTAGAGCACCATTACTGGTACCAACAACTGCTAGACCTAAGAGCTGTCTGGGTAGAGATGATTAAAGAAGGGGGAAATGTGAACTGCAGCAGGTTTAGGGTGAGACTGGAGGGCAGAATCTCCCAACAGTGTTGGTAATGGCAGCCGTTAGAAATGAGGTTTAGAATGAGAGGGGAAAACAGATTGAGGCAGAATCTAGAAAGTAGTGCTAGGAATTAGCAGTTGCGTATTTGGCTGTGAAGTCTATAGAAAAAAATAAAGGGTTTTTTTGATAGCTATTTAGGATCCAAAAAGTGTGACTGCTTTTCTTTGTTCTCTTGCTTTTATAATTGTGTCATCTTTCTGTTTTGTGGTTGTTTAGGATCTGCCCTTTGTGAGATATTTTTGCACAATGTAGCTTTCAAAGTCTTCCTTCTGTTTATTACTACCTCTGCCCTTTTTTTTCTTCCAAATGCCATCTATTTCATTTGAGAATTGTACCCTGGGGTGCTTCAATTATGTATGAAGGTGGAATATTTGGGATGTGCTATTCACAAGTGCTTTCAATATGCCATCTGAACTTTGAATATGAGCAGAATCACTAATATTTTAGTTTCTAGGGCACATTCTCTTAAATGAGCAGTCAAGATGCAGCTTTTGTTCCTAAGTGCTCAGTATTTTACTCAGTCTCCATGAGACCTTACGAACCTTCCACATGAGGATGATGAAAACATATTGGATTGAATGTATCTGGTGCCGTAGGGCTGCCATAGATAGAGACGTGGTAGAATTGACCATGTCGTTGTTCTGATAAGAAACAAATAGTTGAGGGATGATAAAGGTCCATTTCTGTCCCAGTACTGCAGGTTAAAGATCTTCAACCTGTAGTTGCCTCCTAAGATGTATGATGTCACATCTATAGAGGTTATCCCATTTGGTGCTGTAGATAAAATGGATTGGTAGCCACTAGAAAAAGATACACAGTGAAAGAGATCTCTGCAGATATTCAAGAAGCATTGCTTTGACTGTCACCTGCAGAAGCAGAAGATATTGGCTGCCAGAATCTCCATCTGTTATCCAGCAAAAGTTGTTCAGCCTGTACTTCCGATGATATATTGCTATTGGTGCACATGGAAAGGGCATAAAGCTCTAACACTGTCCCAGGGCAAACCAGAAAGTCTAGTTAATGGTTTAACAAACATTTTTGAGGAACAGCTTCTGCCTGTGACTGTGAAGGTCTTGTAGCCAATTTCTGGCAATTTGTGCTTTTTCTGCAGACTACTTATTCTTAAATACTACTAATGTATTACAGAAAAGGAGGGAAAGCTGTGGGAGGTAGAATGAAATAATCTTGATGAGAGGACAGGGAGAGGGGAAAGTAAAGGCCATATGGGATCTTAGGCATTTGCAAAGATAATTGAAGCTATGCCTTTGTCAGTTGTCTGTACCCAGCCACTGTTTCACAGCAGCTTTTATGCCTTCCAACATTGTGCTGCTGTCATCCATCTTCCCAATAGAGCTGGACATGATAAAGCTTTGAATGATGCTTCTCCAAAACAAGAAATACTGTGCCAAGAACAAAGGTTGTTGTTGGATAGGCAAGTAAGTGCCCAAGGAGAAAAGAAAGAAGTATATTTAACATCGAAGAAGGAGGGAAGGTTTTAGCAGTGTGTATGGATGTTTAAGGGCATTGGGGAGGTGAACAGAGCAAAGGGAGATGAGAATCACAGCCAGGTGCACAGGGAATTCTGCTAACAAAACCTATGGAGTTTGTAGCATCCTACTATGAAAGTAGGGGCACCTCAATGGACAGTTGCATGGTGGGCATGCTCTTTAAAGTAGCTGCTTGCAGACACATACAGTGAGGGACCAGTTGGCACACCAGCAGTGCCAGAAGACTGTCTCATCCCTTAGAGGGACAGCACACTATAAGGAACATGGAGTGAGCATGGTGCAGCAGAAATTCCCGGTTGGTTAAGACTTACTGGATTAGGGGAGGTAAGGTGTAGGAGACTTTTATAGACTTAGAGAGACTCCTGCTTTGTTTTCAGCTCAACTGCTAATCCAAGGTCAAAACTAATTGTCCACATCTTCTGTCTTCACTGCCTTGTCTGTAGATTTTAAGAGTTTGATGTATAGTCTCTGTGCTGACGTACCAGTACCTTAATCTTAGTTTTGTTGCCAATAATCATGAAACACTTTCCCTGTAAATTTGGAACAATCTGCCCTTTGAATGCGTTCCACTGTTAAGCTGCTCTCTGAATCCCTGATTAATAACCTAAATGACTTATCATAATTAACTAGTCCTCAGCCTTAAAATTGGGCAACACACAAATTTGACAGCTTTCAAAAGTAAGTGGAGCAGGATCAGGGAGTCTACAAACATTTCTGCCTTTGTCCTCATCCGGAAGTTGTTTCTATCAAAAAGGGGATTTAATTTTTTTTTTTTTAAGCACTGTGTATTTAAGACTTCCTTTTAATACATGCTCTATTTGTTTTTTAAATTAGTGCACATTTGTCCTTGCACCAACTTTGTTCTTTAGCATGTCAGTACCTTCAAAATACAAATTATGTCTTCTCATTTCTCAGAGATTTCATACATAACAGACTCTGATGAAGTCTATTGCACAATGCATGAATTGCTAGGGAATATTACATAAAATATATATAGAATGTCAGTGCTGGGAGATGCACTATCTAAAATAGGGAGAAACTGTTTAATTGAATTTTCTCTAAGATCATTGAGTTGCAAATTCCTGGGACCACTACTGCAAACATGAACATTTTTGTTCTCTGAGCATTGCAATGAACTTTCATTTATAACAGGGTGTGTGTAAGAGAAATAGACTATACAGGAAAGCAATGCTTCATGCTTTGCATGGTTGAAGTTTCAAACAAATTTAGCAAAGTTGTTGTGGATACATCACTCCAAAAAACAAGGCAAAATTCCTTTTTCCTGCCCCTGAATACTGAACAAGTGTCAGCTTTTTCTCTGACATGTAAAATTCTCTGGAATTCATAAAACTTCTGAGTACTTCAGAGCCAAAGTCACGAAGGCAGGCCTGTGCAATTTTTTCAGAAAATTTGCATTTGTGTTTTTTTAATCTTTCCAAGTTCCATGGTGTTAGAGTACTGTTTTAGTGACTGAGCAGTGTCTGCTTCATCTCATTTTTCTTTCCAGCAGGTTATTTTCGCTGACTCTCAGAATAAGATGAAAGTTAGATGCCTAGTTGGCTTTTTTGGGTGTTGAACTTTGGTAAAAGTAATACTTGTAAAATACTGTCATTGAAATAAAATGGGAGTACAAATGCGTACAAATTTGTATACAAAGGAAGGGTTACACATTTTCTCCCTCTGCATGGCAACGCTGGAGACTCCTCTCCTGGAGGGGTCTCTGGTACTAACGAAGCAATAGCTTGACTTCAGTGCTCTTTCAGTTGTTGGGACTTTGTTTGGTTAATTATAGTTGCATTACTAAGGGGTCAGTGTTCCTACACTCCAGCACAAACACGTGTGTCCACCTACACCTGATGGTGACAGCTCTTGAAATGCATAGCCCTGTGGACTGACTGTAGCAGGGTATGCGTTAAAGCTCCTGCAGCCTGCTGCGAGACAGGCATTTCCCTGCTAACCACAGTGTATTGTGCTGTACCCACCTCTGTTTTGGTGGGTTGTCTCCAAATCATGATCTAAGTAAAGGATCTAAGAACTAGCACTGTGCCTGGAGAGTTTGATGATGATGTTCTGCCTGGTTGGGTATGTGTTTAGCTGGCTCCTCTCATTTATGGGGGTGCAGACACACTTTCATCACAGCCTGACAGTTGCTGCCTATGGGAAATAAATCTGAATATTAATGCAGTGAAGGTAATGGGCCATTTCCTTCTGGTCATCTTGTACTGGCTTTTCGTGAAACTGAAGTTCCCATGCTCTCCTTTTGCTGACAGCATTGAAATCTACACAGATTCCGTACAACACATAATCTCAATTATGACTGGAGTCTTTTCCTGCCAACTAAACAATTTTCAAACTGCGCAACAGTGAGAGGAGCCTCAGGAAGTCCTTAAGATGAGATGAAGGATGCTGTATTTATTGGTAACTGTGCCAGCTAACCCGAGGTGGTTTTAAAGCAACAGCCCCTTGAAAGGGACTTTAATCAGCATTTTATAAAAAGTGTCTGCTGCTTTGATTTTCAGCTTGTCTTAGATAGAGCTGTATAAGTTGCATCTGCTCTCTCTGGATTCCTTATAACCTTCTGACTTTTCTTACCATTTCTTATTTAAGATTTATGTCCATCTCAAAGAAGGGAGTGGTGCCGATGGGCTGGATGCTTTAAAGAACAAACCACAGCTTCACAGTATGGTGGCTAAAAGCCTTTGTCAGAACGCCTCTGGGAAGAACTACATCATCTTCACAGGCCCAAGCATTACCAGCCTGAATCTCTTTGAAGAATTTGAGAAGCAAGGTGTGTATTGGGTGACTGACTGGGTTTTAATGGTGACAGACCTAGATACCTCCTGCCAAAAAAACCTTCCTAAAACTTTCTAAAGTCTTCACTGATATTTTGATGCCTTGTATAGGTAAGTTGTTCATCACTAAGAAATGTTCTCATTCATCAGAAGGTACTATACAGAGGACTTTCTAAGTTGTTCTTTAAGTCTTATGCTTTAAGTCTTCAAAATGAGGATATAAAACACATTTTAAATAAGATTATTTAAAGCCCTTGCTTTTGACCTTTGCCTTAGAAATGGGAGGTCAAATCTATATGGCCTGGGGGACTTTTCAGGAGATCTCCTATCTGCTTGTGATTTTTCTGTTCCCGTTGTGAAAGACTATGGGTGGGATGAATCCTTAGGGATGTACCTTAGAAGTCTTTGTTGGTTTAATATCTGTTGGAGATATAACTTCTCTAGATGATATTCTGTGCCACTGCAAAAGCCCTAGAAAACTGGGGTTTGTTTCTTTGTTTGTTTGGGGGTTTGTGGGAGTTTTTTTTTGGTTTTGGGGTTTTTTTGCTGGTATCAACATACAGGACAGTTTTTAGTTTTGGAAACATAATAAACTCTACATTAGCAAAAGCACACCTGCCAGTGGAATGATGTCTCTCCCAGCAAGTTTCATGCTAGTGCAGAGTAATCCCAGGTCATCCTTTATGTCAAATCCCCCCTCACCTTGGACGTGGAAAAGCCACATGTTGCTTTACTTTCAGCAATGCTGAGAACTTGTGACTCCCCTTAAATTACAGAACTACACTCTTGCCAGTCACTTATAAGTCATTCCATGTAACTCTTGGCTTGTTCTTTGGTCATCATGGCCTTACAGAGTTGATGTAGAATAGGTCCTTCATAGCAGTAAGGCTGGAGGCTGCCAATATGCATCACAGCAAGGCCATTTCCCGTTTCAACACACCAGTGATGTCCAAGTTTTGCTTTTGGCATTGCAGAAAATTAAACTCACGCAAACCATTATATTAATGAAACATGGCCCAAAGCAGGGGGAAGGTCTGGGAATTGAGACAATATGTTGATTCTTATTTAAAATGAGAACATCAGTGAGCTGCACCAGTGCTGTAGTTGAGCGCTTCAGACTGTGCTGGCACTGAGGGCTGTCTCTGTTGAGTTCCATGCATTCCTACATTCTTTTAGGTAAGCTGAAAGCTCACTGAGTACAGTGGAATACCTGCATATTCTTGTAAAAGAGCCATGGTTTCCCAAAGGCTGCAAGCAGCCAAATGGGAAAGAAGTCAAGCATATTTGTAGCGCACTGGAGTTTTTCCTCTGAGCAGAGACTGATCTTTAGTAAATAGTTTTTTTACAGCTGATTATAAGCATTACATCTTTAAAACTACTAAATCAATGATGCAAAATGTGAGTTTAAAAAAATGGAGACAATAACACACATGCTCCTAGTACCTGAGATTAAATTTTAAGGTTTAAATACAAAGACTGACAGACAAAAACTTGACTGTTGAGTTGCATCCTTTATGCTCAGCTAGGGAAGGATAAAGACAATCTGGTGTGATCCAGTTGATCTGTAACCCTGGTGAAAAAGATGCTTGGCTACTAAACCAACTGAGTGTTTATTACTTGCAGATAATTCAGATTGTTCACAGGGTTGAATTATTCATGGGCTTTACACTGCCCAGATCATTCAAATTAATGATTTCTAGCGGGTAACAAATTCAGTAGTCTCTTTTTAAAGCATGTAATTTTTACTTACTATCTGATCAAATATGCTAATGCAATACTGATTTTAGTTTGGTTCATGATTTGTTATATAGCTTCATGAGACTTTATGATCTTTGACAGCTGCCTCCAAAATTAAATTTCAGATCTAGTACACACTATCACCTTCCTAGGGGTGAAGTTATGAGGTGGGTGGGGTGTTAACAGTAAGACAGCAGGTTTATTGACTTTGCAAAATAGCATGGCACTCCTATATCAAGAAGATCATGGGGAACAAAGCATTTCTGTGTAATAAGGTGATGGGATTGTCTGCATTTGCCAGGAGTTACAAGGGGCTAGCTCAGAGGTTTTGCAGGGGGGTGTTGAACTGGAAAGATTGTGAGACACTGGGAGAGGTGAGATGCTTGACATGCCAAGCTGTGATGAAGTCAGTAAGAGCCTTGGAGGAGACGGTGTTTACTGACTCTCTGCAAAGCAGATGGTGTATTGCCAGCACTTGCTGGGATTCTACTGCATTGGCAGGACACTCGGGAAGAGGCAAGGAAAGAAGCCTGGACTGTACAGAGAGATCTCTCCTGATCTATCAGAGTAAGTCAATGTTGGGGTTTTCTGGTAGGTGGCTTAGCCATCTAAATCTGAAAAGGGCCACACCGTGACCAAGATGTCTCATGAGAGCCTGTTGAAAAGCAGCTATGCTCAGGTGCTCATGACAGTTCAAGACCCATTCTTAAACTGATGAATTTACTTTTTTTGTTAAAGAAAATTTAGTTTCTGGGCTAAAGCAGGATCAGCAGTAGAAAGATCTCATGGAGAACTGAAAAAAAATGATATTATCTGAAGTGCTTTATTGTTTGGGGTTTCTGTGGCTTTTTCTCGTGACTGTCAACAGAGAAATAAGGGAAGATTTAAATAAGCTCATGCTTGGAAGCTATAAACTTTCTGGGAACATAAAAGTTTAAGGGAACTAAAGGGAATTCTGGAAAATCTAGAAAGAATCACCCACTAAAACTATATTAGTTTCTCTCAAAATTCTTGATGAAAAAGAATCTGGGGTCTTGGTAGCTAGTGAGCTGAACATGAGTCATCAGCATGCCCTGGCAGCAAAGTTGTCCAGCACTGTCCTGGGCTCTGTTAACAGGAGTGTAGCCTATAGATCGAGGGAGCTGATTATTGTCTCCTATGGTTTTGGACAACATACCCCCCAGTAGAAGAAAGGCATTGATAAACTGGAGTAAGTTCAGCACAGGGCCACCAACCTGACCAGGGGCTGTACTACAGGCTCTGCTGTGGGGAGGGAACTGTTCTTGTTCAGGTTTGGAAGGAGCTTTGTGGGAATGCAACAGCAGCCTTATGCTACTCTATTGAGAGAACAGAGCTGGCTCTTTACAGTGGTGTATTGTGGAAGGACAAAAAACAACAGACACAGGCTGAAACAAAAGATGTTCAGGCTAGATGCAAGGTTTTTCCTGAGGGCAGTGAAGCAGGATGTCCAGACAGGTTGTGCAGTCTCTGTCCTTGGAGGTTTTCAAGCCCAGACAACATAAAGCCCTGAGCAGCACTGTCTGGCCTCAGAGCTGACCCTGCTCTGACAGGGGATGGGACTAGAGACCTCCCAAGTTGCTTTTCAACCTGAATTGTGCTTTACTAGATTGGATTCTGTGATCCTATAAAAACTTTTGTGGAATCTTAACTATCATTCACTTTCCCTAACCCTAGCCCCCACATGATAAAAACACAGTGTTCTTTATTGAGAGCCTGCTGTGTAACATCTTCACTGTACCACACTAGACAATAATGTGCCTAGTAATATAAAGAGATGTCACTGAACATTATTGTAAGATCTGTGAAGATACCAAGAACTGAGAAAACTTCAGAAAATAAGGCAGAACACTTTGATCTTTTTCCAAATCAAAAACCTGAATAGACCTCTTTTTTGTTTTTCAAGGGATGTACAAAGAATTTCTTTCTCTGGCCGCTGAATAGAACTGGAAACCTGCACTGAAATGCCCCAGATTCTCTGTTCTGCAAGCAGACAGCTGTCACTGCTATTTACTGTGACATTCATTCATAGTGCATGTCCCTTTTTCCCTCTCTAACCAGTGGTGGTATTCTTTATAGAGGACAGAACCTCCTAAAGCCCTGTGTCCCATGTTTCCCTTAAACAAATGATTCCTGGAAGTCCCTTTTGCACATTCTGAACCAGGAGAAACAGCTGGCTTTGTCCTGCAGAGGGGCTGGTGTTGGCAAAGCTGCAAGTGCTATCATTCTGGGTGACCATGGCATTCCCACAAGCTTTGCAGGATCCTGCAACTCCAGCACATGGACTAAAGCACAACCCCACAACAGCCCCCCCAGCTTCTGACTTGACTCAGTGTTTCATGCAGAATAAATGATTGCAGAATGTGTATTTTTGCCAGAATTAGCTCTAGCCTGATATCCTTTGCGAATGGTACTAGTGAAGAAGTGGTGAAACAGGCTTCAGCACAAGCTCTCTGGGGACTGGTGACTCTGGGAATGAGTTTTGGTGACTACATCTACATTTCCTCTTCTTTGCTAAACTGTCTTAGGCTTATTCATTTATATTGCACTTCCAGTTTAAGAAGTCCAGAGAAGGACAACCTGTCTCCACTGACTCCCATGTGTGTGGCAAATACCTGTTGTGATTCTGATTTAATTACACACAAAAACTTCATTGAGCCAGATGGACATAGTTTTTATTGCTTCTATTGCCATAGTAACTGGGTGGTTTTAACAAATTCTACAGATTAAGGGTGTCATCCACGATGAGACATGCTAGTAAATCTGCAGAAGTGCTGCACTTTTCTAGGCTGTACAGCAGGAAGGTTACACAATGTGTTCCTGAGAGAGAAAGTGGTTCCCATTATTCTGTATGAGGAGTGAAACATCTGCTGGAGGCTTTCTGCAGGCTTATTCCTACAATAAAAGGAAAGGCTACAATTAATTATTACGGGCTCTCAGAGGTGGCTGTTGCTGTTTTGAAACTCCTACCACAATAATGTAGTTATTAGCTTGGTTTTATACCATTGCAGTCTGCTGGAGAAAGTATCACGTTTTAGTGAATCATAAACTTTAGGCAGCTAAAGTAATTCTTCTCAGGCTCGCTTATCAGAGCAGGGAGATCTTAATATTGGCTAGAAGAAAGCTCTCTAAAAGTTAGCTATGTTAATGGCAAAGTTTGCAGGTACGTGACCTGCTGTTCTCGCACCTCAGCAACAGAAGACATTAAAAAAAGGCCCCACCTTTATATTGATTGTTGTCATCAGGCTTCTCTCACTGTCTTTTGTGGAAGGAACTTACTGATTTCCAAGGACTGATTCATTCATTAGAAATAACCAATGGAGTGCAGGTTTCCTCCTTGAGGATGAAGTTTCCCCATTGCTGTGTTAGTTACCGCCTTCTGACATAAGTGGCTTAAATTTCTGATGGAAGAGCCGTAGCTCCTTGTAGATTGGCCCACAGCAACTGGACTAATTAATGAGTATTTTCAATTATTTTGTTAGTATTCCTGTAGTATCTGTGAGCTCTTGAGGGAATGCTCAGCATACCAGTCATTGTATGAACCAAGGACAAAAGCTTCACCTGCACTCAAGAGCTTAGGTCATTCCAGAAAGACAGAGGCAGAAGAGCCACATAAAAGGAAACCCAAGAACAGAGATAATGTGGTTAGGGGAAGCCAGACACTGTATTCTGACTTTGCGTTTCCTCTGTAAGGATACCATGCAAAATTTGGCATGATGGAAAATTTGATCAAGCAGACTTAGCTGACAGATGAGCTTTAAACCACCACAAGATGTGCACAGATGTCACCTGCTTCCATGCCCATTGTTTTTTTCCACTCAAGTGGGTTAACATAAAACTGAGGGAGACCGTGGAAATTTCCATCCAAGATTTCCTTGGAAAAATTTGATCAAGATCTGCTTCTCTTGGACAAACAGAAAGATGCTGTTATTATTTCACAGCCTAATGACAAATTCAAGCATTGTTATTAATATTGTTTCCAAATCTTGTTTGTGCCCACCTGGCTGCACTGAGGTGTGTTTTGTGGTGTTAGATTTTATTCATTGCCTCTTTCACAGGCCAACAAGCTGTGAGCAGCAGACTGTGTCGCCTGCAGAGCCTATGATGTCTGTGCAGGACAAGATCAGTGTTCACTCAGCTAGGGCGCTGTGTGGTTTATCTCCTTTCCCTAAAATCAGTTTTCACTGAACTTGTATTTCCATCTTCTCCATCCTTCTCGCATACTCATTTTTTAAATCAGCCAGTGGTTTCAGTGTTTTTTAACTGCTTAAGCGGCATTTCCTTAGTAAACCAGATGATGCAGGTGCAAGGGGTAGTGAACTGAAAATGAGGAACTTGGCAGCACAATGAAAGCAGTAGATTAAACCAGAGTTTGTCACCTATGTATATTGTGATTAAAAGCATCATGGGAGTCATGTAGGAGAATTTATTTTAGTTATCATCTAAGATGCTATAGCTTCCTCTACCTCTCTGCTCCCTCCACAATTTATTCTCTTAGCTAAACATCAAAGACTCTCTGGGTTAATAAATTCTGATTTGTCCCATAATGTGTATCGCCGTTGGAGGTTTTTTTCAGACCAATTTTAAACATGTTGTGAAGACTATTACACAGATTGTAGATGTTATTGCTAGAAAGATACCCTGAATTATTTTTCTTGTCATTTCATCATGACTATGCATGACATTTAATCAAGAGAGCAGACTTTCTCCACTTGTCTCTGTTTCCAGAGACATTAATATAGGACACAAATCTTTCGTATTACAGAAGAAAACCAGTTGGCTGACATATCTGTTCGACTAGAATGTTGTAGGGCAAGTTCTTTCTCTACTTAGGTCACTCAGACTTGCTCTTCTGTTTTTGCTCTTTGCGTCCATGCAATGAGGGAATATGTTTGTTCATATGCAGAGATTTACTGCTGTGGGTTGCTGAGCACCAGGAAGAGTGACTGCACAGGCCTACCTCCATCCATGCTGAACAATTCTGAAACTCCACAGTCCAGAGGGCAGTACAGAATAAGAATGAAGGGAAACATGTCCTTGATCTGCTGGTACAATAAAGGGCACTTTCGTTTTCTGACCAACGCCTATTCACCGGTTCAACAAGGTAAGCAATATTCCTACTTCTCATCTCAAAAGTGCACATGCTATATGTCACAAGGCAAAATGAGTCACTGAGTTTGATAATAAGCCTGAACAAAGAGCTTGATCATAATTGGTCATAACATTCTAGATAAACAGTAGCAGTAGTGATTCCCTTTTGTGTCTTCCTACAGCTGTTCTTTTTTCCTATACAAAGGTTAAAAGCCTACTGCAGCCTCCTTTGCCTGAGCTGGTGGAGGCAGTATCCTTTCAGGTAGAAAGATTATGTCTTTGGTGATAGTCAGAGAAGGGAAGATGATTATATAAGACTATATAAGACTTATATTAGACTATATAAGACTATACTAGCCCCATTTGAAAGCATCTTCTAGGATTGCTGCTAAAGAAAAATTAGTACACATCATGATATACTTAGAACTCTGAGCAGATCCTACAAATAATTTATCTTACCCAGTAAAAACTTAGTCACAAACAAACATCTTTTTGCCAGAAGTAAATATGATTAAGGTTTTCTGTTGTATGTTAAATTGATTTTAGCAGTTGATGAAAAGAAACTAAAACAGATAATTTGGATGGTTCAAATAATGGCAAGAGAGCTTCTTGTGACTGAAATCTTTTCCTTTTTGAAAGTATACAGATGGTATTAAGAATGTTTGGAAACTTCTGTTAAATGCAATATGACTAGCTAACTCCTTAAAATTAGTTTTTCAGTGAAAATATTGTTTCAGTTTCTTATAATATTTATTATTCAGATTTATGTATAACTGCTAGAAACAAATAAGAATAACCTAAACCTTTAAATGTAAAGCCACTAATTCAAAGGCACCTTCTACACTCGTTTTCTGAATCCCAATCAACTCTCACATGCGTGTACAGAAGCAAAGTTAATGCCAAAAATGATTGTATGGTAAGCTGAGAAACTGACTTAGTGTGTTGTTCAATGCCTTCCCAGGAGGCTTATTACCTTAACAAAGTATGGCTCACCCAGAGGAATTCTGCTGGGCACCCCAGTGGAGTGACAACTTGGTGACTCAGATGGGCTGGTGTCTGAGCACAATGCTGAAAATATGTGAAGGAAATTCGACACTTTGGAGACCCTGCTAAAGTCAGTTCCTGGAATAGTGTTGCTTCCCATGAGGGGCATTCACCGTCAGAATTTGTACTGTTTTCCTTGTGCATTTTGCTGATTTAGATTATTCAGCTACACTAACTGGACAAGAGTTATCACTACGTCACCTGTTTTTTATAGACAATCATGGAGCATTTGGCTATAATTCATAAATATTATTAGAAAAATACTCTGTAAACATCAATGTTAAGTGGCCCATTAAAAGGGGGAGCAAAAGCAAACTGTCCTTACAAGGAGCACATGGAGGTGTGAGCTATTGTGCTTGTGATTGACCTTGGGTCTGTTTTGGCATAGATGGGATTGTAGGCTCTATGTGTGAGGTAGTTTAACATCCACCAATTAGGACCTCTGTGTGTGATGGACAAGGCCTGCCCAATACATTGGTCACCAAATGCTGGCTGGGACAGTTGACATAGTTCACAGTGAATCAGAGCAGAAAACAGAGACTGGCTTTTTAAAGAGTGATGCTGGGGAAAGAGAGTCTCTAGTGAAGACCTAGGAACAGATGGAGACTCAGTGGGAAGGCAAGAGACCAGATTGCCTGCCTCTGATTTGGCATCTCTAAAGTCAGTGCAGCAGAGCTAGTTTAAGCCAACTTGAAGCTGGACCACAAAAGTCTCCTCTAAAGTGTGTAAATATAGAGGAGGAAGGGGAGGAATGTATGCTCCTTGAGGCAAGCCTCTAATGTGAGCACATGTGAGCACCTGCTGAGCACATGTGTTATATGGGAGAGGAGGTAGGGACAAAGGGGATTAAAACCCATGCAGGGTAGTTGAACTGAGAGTGGCACCAGTGGGATTGCCTTGTGATGCATGGTGTGTGTTTGCACTTGGTTGAGCATAAATGTTTGCAGGCTGCAGGAGTCTGTAAGGTGAAAACCTTAAAAATAGAAGGCAAAAGATGGTCAAAAGAACACTTAGGATAAGAAAAGGGGTGGACATAGCTAATAATTAGCTAATATTTATTGCAATTTGGAAGAAAGTCAAGAAGGTACTTACCTGTACCTTCTTGTACAGGTAAGTAGGAGTAGATTTGTAGGAGTGCAAATCCCACCCTAGCCAGTGCCATCAGGAGGGCAGTACACTTGTCAGAGCTGATCTAGGAATACTATTCTTAGATGCAGCAGGTTATTTATTATGGATGTTTTAAACCCACATGTCATAAGGTATCATCTCAGATACTAAAGGATGAGTCTCATTCCTTTAGTCCTGCAAAAATGTCCTCCTTTCTCTGCTATCAAGTATGTAGTTTCTGCCTAGAACAAATATCTGATTGGGTTTTTAATTTCCCTTAAGCTTTAACTTGAGTTTAATTTTGAGTTGTGCCTGTATTGTAGAAAAACTGAGAAGTCAAAAGAGATTGGGACCCCTAGAGAGTAAAAAGTTACCCTTATTCTAAAGCAGGTGATCTATGTGCTGGCCGAAACCTCCCCATCTGTGGGACAAAGCTGCATTTTTGTTTTTTCACTCTAGATCTGGTGCTCACTTCCCTAGCATCTCCATTACTACCTTCTAGAAATGTCTACAATATTTTCTATTTTTCATATGTAGCAGGATGGAGCAGGTAGCAACCTCACTTGCTGCACAGCAGGATGACCAGAATAATGTCTCTATCAAAAAACTGTTGAATCCAAGATCTTTTTAAGAAGTATATTCTTTCTGAGAACTGTCACAGGTGCTCTTCACCAACTAGCTCTACTTAAAAGCTGAACAGACAATAATTGAGGGTAGAAAACAAAGCGTGGGCCACATATGCAAGGACTAAAGAGCTGTAAATGGAGTGTTGGCATCTTACAAGTGACTTGTGAGAAGATGGGAGATGCTGTGGAGCCATCACAGTTGTATGAAGCAGTTGTTTAAGTCCCTGTGTGGTTCTTAGCCCAGGAGAAGCTGGAGTGAGGGTTGTCTGGTGACAGTCTAGTTTCCTGAAAAAATCAGCTTTTAAGATTGGCCCAGAATTGGGAAGTCTGGGGCAAGAAGCATAATGTTAAAAAGTATGTTTCAGGATGGATGAGCTTAGGGTTTCAGCTTTACATTTCCATGTGCCCTTTGTAAGCCTACAGTCAGGAGGTTGTGTCCAAGTATGCTGACAGTGGGGAGGGGGCCAGAGGACCCTAATGGGAAGACCTTGAACAATCAGACGTTGTGCAATGCTGACTGTCTGCAATTCTGATCAAGAACTGTAACAAATCAAAGTCCTGATAAAAAGCCACATAGCGCTTGGATCACGCAGTGTTATATTGCTATGAAATCTCAGTGTTTGCCAAGTTGGATGCAAGTGCTGGTATTAATGAGACTCACATTTTAAAAAAAACAACTCATGATTCTTGTAAAATCACAGATAGGCTTAGAAGTGTTTTGAGGAAACAAACACGTCTCAACAAACCTTTGTCTTTCTCCTTGTTTCATTTGGAGTGGTATTTCCCAAGCTTTGCTTGATGAGCATACAGTCTAAAATTTTAAATAAAAAAGAAAAAGGGTTTAAGAAAACCCCAAAAGCTGATGCCTTCCTAAGGTGACAGCATGGAAGCCAGAAGCCGGCAGCCTTTCCAGCATGGAGGCAAAGGCAGGCTGTAGCTGCAGCGCAGGCGGTGCATTCACTGGAGTGCTTCCAAGAATGGGAACACAGTGATGCTGGGGGAGGACCAGGAGGGGAAACAACTCATCAGATGTGCCAGTGAGTCAGCTGGCTTGGGGCTGGCTTTGGACCGCTTGCCACAGAGACCTGCAGCCAGGAAGGACCCAGCTCCAGCTGTTGTCTTCCATGGGGAGGTGGCATATGGCTAAGAAGCAAGGCTATGAAAGGCCAAAAAATAGTGTGCCTATAAAGCTATTTATATTCTCAAAACAAAGGAATGTTATGTGGAATATAATAGAAAGTGAGAGGGAGTATATGGTACCCATATAGCTGCCACTGCAATGCATTCTTTTAAGGATTATGAATACTAAGCAAATTGCAAAGGAAATACGAATCTCCAAAGGAAGAGAAAGGAAGGAAAGAGAGGAGAGCAGGAGAAGAAAGAAGGGGATTTTATTTTTTTTTTTAAACACTGGTACCAGAACATACTTGTCCTTTCCTGAACTGCCCTGGTGGGATGGCAAGTGATTTTGTGGCACTGATGCAGCAGGCTGGTGATGTATCAGTCCTCTTTACCTCATGCTGGTCAGATTTTGTAGTACTAATTAAAAGGATCAAAAACACACTATAATAATTATGTGAATGTAATGAAGGATTTATTTATTTGATTGTTCCTCTCCCCACTCCTCTCCATTTATAACCAGCTTGGGTGAGGCAGAGGTGAAAGGAGAGTACATTGAACAATTTAGAGGTGATATCATTTTGGACTCTTGAAAAATCAGACTTTAAAGACCCCAAATAAGTTGCTGCATGGCTCAGCTGTAACATGACGTTTAGTAAGTGTCACAAGTCTTGCTTCAAAATAGCACAGGGGGCTTGGCAGAGATAACAGATTGAATGAGACTTCCAGTTGAAGGAATGAAATGGTGAAGTCTATAATCAAAACGTGAGTAGCATTTTAGGGATGATTGTAAAAGAGTTGGCAAAAAGAAGGCAATGAAAGGTTTTTTTGAAGGCCTGAGAAATGAGAAAGCCCAGAATTGTACCTGTACTGAAACAATGCTGGAGAAAGGATGCAACGAAGCCTATGCTTCTCTAGACCAGGAGAAATTTTGCTGGTATATATAGGGAGACAGTACGGATCCTCACTAGACAGTGCCATAGAGATGGAACAAGGGTGGTCCACACCTTGGAGAGTTGA
The DNA here is from genome assembly GCF_003945725.1 of Corapipo altera. NCBI lineage: Eukaryota > Metazoa > Chordata > Aves > Passeriformes > Pipridae > Corapipo > Corapipo altera. Next base: position 36,752,189 of record NW_020884874.1, read on the forward strand.
CAATTGAACCCTTTGGGGACATAAGTCAAAAGTTAGGGAACAGACTCCCATACTGTAAGTTTGTTTTAATCACCCTTCCCTCCTACAAGGAGCGTCCCCCAGGAGTGGGGAAGGAGGACAGGAACGGTAAATCAGAAAATAGCTAGGAGAGTTTCTTAGGAGAGCTTCTGTGTTGAAAAAGGCCAGGTCAAAGATAGACCATGTGAGGGAATGGGGCCCATTTTTGGAGTAACCTACTCTAGGCATCACATCTTTGTCAATGCAGAGAGTGGTTCGTAGGTGGCTGAAGGTGACCTGTTGCCTTACCACGGACTTCTGCAGTAGGCAGCATAATCGTCCCCCGTGATGTGCTGAATTACCAAGCCAGCTGATCAGGCAGGGCAGGGAGCATCACTTACAGGCAGAGAAATGTGTGCTTAGCTCCACTGAGCAACCTAAGTGTACATCTGAGCTCTGGCTCCCCACAGCAGGAATCAGGCTGCTTTCCATTTCGGAGATACTGCGTGGCTCCTTCAACTCACACACTAGCATCACCTCTGTCTTGACTGGGTTTATCCAGTTGATTCCTTCTTATTGTATTTTCTCTTCTGTGTCAATTAGCATCTGGAAAAGTGGAGGTAATGTTGCTCTTGGTCCCCGTGGGTGGAGACAAGCAAAGGATTTAATTTCAAGAGACTCATTTGGGACTTCAGAATTCAAAGCATGTAACAGCAGGTCACTACTCTAGAGGTGACCACAACTTATTGTGAACCAAAAAAGGAGAGACTAATACTGTCTGTAAGGGGCTACTGTGGATCGACAGCTATGTATGCTTTTTTCTGAATGTATGGCAAAGATGTTTGTGTCTAACCTCTCTTCATTTCCAGCTGAAAAATGATCCCTCTTCTTCTCCTTCCACTTGCTCAAGGTATTACCAATGGGAAAAAAAATCAAGTGAGCATCTCTGTTACAGATAACTTCCCAGTATTAGGGCAAAAACTGTCAATAAGGTTTATTTTATAAAAAACTGTATATAGAAACCATATCTTTTAATTGCTAGACTTACGATGTTAATTTGAGACTGTTATGTTTCTAACTGATGCAGGAGTTATAATTAAGAGAAAAAGTGGAGAAATTCCATGTCCACTGGCAGTTGAAGCCTTTGCTGCTCACCTTAGCTATATCTGCAAATATGATGACAAATACAGCAAGTAAGTAAGAATATGTGCATGCATGTGTGTATTCCTTTCACACCTTCTCTCGCTGCAATATTTGAGTTATCCATGTTGAGCTGCAGCTGAGGGCCCAATCCTGCTTTCACCGAGTCTCAGACAGAACTTCAGTTTAAGTCAAAGATCAGAAGCTGGCTCTGCACAAGGCTGTTGTTTTGGCTCTATCTCCACATCCGCCAGTCAAAAAGAGATGTTGAGACATAGGTCCTTAGCATCTTGTAAATGACTTTTGAGAAGTGTTGGGAGGATAAGCCAGCAAGCCGATGCTCTTGGCCGCGTCAAATTGAAGGCTAAATAAAGAATTCAACAAGGGTCTACTAGCCCCACAAGTCTCTCAGGCTAGCTCAGCTCTCCACCTCTAGCAATAGATGGTGTTTACTTGATTATCTGTCCTGGTGATATTTGTGTCACCTGGAGCCAGAAGAAAAAAGACATTCAGTTGTGCCTCTAAACCTGATCTACATGATCTGAGAGGGCAGAATGTAGAACTTTTGTCTTCTGCATTCCAGTTGGGGTCTTCAGTGTTAGCTCTTAATGTAGTAGGGAGAAACAGAAATGAGTAAGAATAGCAGTGGTGAGGCTTGGTTGTGGGAATAGTGATGAGGTGCAGAAGATTTCAAGAACTAAAAACTGAAGAGAGAGAAAGAGCAGCATGGATTTTTAATGCCAGTTCTGGGCAAGGCAGCAAGAATTCAGTAGAATATATGAAAGAGGAGGAGGTGGTTGCTGGAGAACGGTACTGGGATCTGAGGAAATCAATTCGGAAAAGAGCTGAGGTAGTAGATTTAAATGATTACTAAAAAAATGCAAGTAGGAAAGTGGGAAATCTTATGACTGAAGAGTGAATATTCTGGCAGTCTTAGAATGAGTCAGAATCTAAATATAAGGATGTCAGTCCTTTCTAGTTCTGCCTTATGGAGCAGTGCTCCACATATCACCACTGTATGCTCTGGCTCTACCCCCACATCCTCCCACCTACTGTTGACAGCAGCAGAAATCATTCTTTGCTCACAATAAACATGAGGAGAAGAATCAGCAAGCTTCCCAAAACTGTAATATAATGTGCCTGAGGCTTTTTTTAGTTGCAAATTGAAGGGATTCAGACCCACAGCTCCATTCATGTGGATGTTTGTCATGGGCAAGCTCTAGGAATCTTTATCGGTACTCTTATTTAAATGGAGTGGTACAGAGATGAGAGTGTTGCTGAAGCAAGCAACTTGCAACTTCTTCAAGCTCAGAAGAGCTTCTGAGAGCAAGGAAGTCTGTTCTTTTAGACACTACTAGAAATTTCCAAAATTGTGCGAATTAGCTGTAAATGACTGTCGAATACATTGTACAAAATTTCTTAAGAAGATACTTGAACTAGGTATGAAGTCCCAGGTTTGCTTCTCCTTTATGACTGCAGGATCTTTGTCTGAGATTATTTCTTGCATCCCAGCTGCAATTGTTTGGCTTAACAGTGCTTTTCCCTCCTCTCTTGGTTTTTTAGGTATTTCATTTCTCACAAACCAAACAAGACCTGGCAACAAGTATTTTGGTTTGCCATCAGCATCGCCATAAATAATGCCTACATCCTCTACAAAATGTCAGAGGCCTACCATGTGACAAGGTACAGCCGTGCACAGTTTGGTGAGAGACTTGTAAAGGAGCTTCTGGGCTTAGAAGACACCTCACCCTCCCATTGATGCATTGTTCCTGGTGGCGTAGGCAGAGGCTGAAGGGTAAGCAGAAGATACCACACCTGGAGCAGCAAAGCAAGGAACCTGTGACACCACCAGTGCTGTCATCCAAAAATGCCAAGTGATGCCACTAGAGAGGTGGAAACTTTGTTCCTAATAGCAGCTGGATGTAGACATGTTGTGCAGAAAGTGCCACTGGAAAAGCTGACACACAATTGCATATGGGAATGCCCTGTGGGAATCTGTACACCCAAAAAAGACTTAAACTAGTTGTCATCTCAATACTATTTGTTGAACAGGGTCATCTTGTAAAGTTACTCTTGGGCCAAGAGCTTGTCATAAGCTGGCATAGCTCAGCAGCCCTAGACAGGTATTATGGAAAACTCTATAGTGTACTTGGAGTTACTAAATTCTGGGACAAGCAATGTAAGTCTGCACCATGGGCTGTGGCTGGGAGTGCCTGCCATCCTGTAGGGCGTTGCTGCTGTCCTCCCAGTGTGATAAACGGAGCAGTTCAGATACATGAACACTGAAGCAAGCATATTGACAAACAAAACCTTCACAGGCAGGCAGCCAGGAACTGAGGACCAGTCAAGATTTTTTCTTTCTGTGTTTTTTTTTTCTTTTTCCTGTTTTTATTAATGTCACCTAAGGCAATTTGATCCCAGTTAGTACACAGAAAAATTAGGAGAAACCAAATACATTAGTGAATTTAAAATGAAAATACATTATATTGATTTTCTTTTTTAACCAGGACAAAACCTTTTATACACAAACACACAGTGATTAATACTGTAAGTGTTAACAATGAGTAAACCATTAAGTAATACTGCCTCACATCTTAACTGCCACGGTCAGTGTACAGGTGAGAAATCAGAGTATAACATCTGTATTTTTTCTTGATTTCAACTGTATCTTAAATGTTGCTTAAAAAGCTAATCTAATGGACTGTTAAGGTTTTAGGAACAGCAGTTTCTTGCTTTTTTCTTTGTAACTGTCAAGACTTTTTTGGTCCAGTTTAGAACTCTATTTGACACACAGTTGGCAGGAAAAAATAAGTCACTAATAGCCGTGTGTTTCCCATTATCACTGTGGTGTGTTCTGTAGGAATTCTTTTAGTTAGAATTCAGGGCTTGTTACAGTAGTTGTAATTGAGCAGATTACATGTTTAGCAAAATAACATAGCATTGCGTTTTACAAAAAGAAGTCCAGTTGCAACCAGACCGCAAACCTCACTAAAACAGAGCAAGCCCAAAGAGTTCTTCTTCTGTTCTTAGTAACACTGTAGAGGACAAGCATCGTCGTGAGCTGGTGGCCAAGGCTGAAATGCCACATTTTGGTGCTGGTGGAATCTGAAGGCTGCTGGAGCTTCAGAAAACAATACCAAGAGAGAGAGAGGTATGACTGAAACAAGGGAGAATCAATACTGAAGTGAAATGCTACCCTGCCCTCTACACTTTATTGATTTCAGTCCACAACTCAATCAGCAAAAAACTCCATGTTCTAAAGGTTAGCAGTGACAAACACAAACAGAATTGCATTATGGGGCAGAAACCATGTTGCTTAGAGGACCACCTGGTTTTAGGTCCCCAAGCCTGGAAAGTTTTACTGAAGAATGACTTGAGTTGATTCAAGAGGAATGGAGTGATCAACTGATTTATTGATTTATGATTGTAAATCTCACCAGGTTATATGTATCTATCTGGCAAGAGGCAATAGAGGGTAACCAACACGAATTTGAAAACTCCTGAGATTTCATCATTATGCGATGTGCAAATGCACAGCATGAAAATAATAACAGAGAAAGAATCGAACAGGGCTTACTAAATTAATGACTAGCCCATAGAGTATCCTTGCACTGATACCTTTCTGTTTCCACCAAAGTCTTATTTTTTGGAGCAGACTTAGAGGCAGATCTCACCTGGTTGCAGGGAGAGTAAGGGAACGGCCAACTCCACAGTGATTCTGCTTGTCATACAGCCTGGAGCCTATCCCGCATGTCCTGCTCTGCCTGCCGGCTGCACAATGTACAAGAGCGGGATTCCTAAGCATCCCTTTTCGCTTCTCAGTCCACAAGGTCTCCTCCCAGGAAACATGGGAGAAAGGACAAAATCTTGTGCACTGAGGCCTCCTAGCCTCAAAAGGAGGGAGAAGGTTTGCACCACTCTAGTCCTTGGCAATGCCAAGCTGCATAGGAACCCAAGGATGAGTTCGGAACTTCTTAGCCCCACAGAGAACTGAGACCACCCCTCTTCAGACTGTGTGTGATAGCTGGTTATTGTCAGTCTTCTAAGTATTCAGAGAGAGGAGCTAGCCTGAAGCATTAAAAACAAATGTTCAGCAATATAAGCCCACAGTTTCCTTTTTTCAGGAAATTTCACAGAGGTACAAAAGGCAAATGGTGTTCTTATTGCTCCCTGCTTCAGACAATGCCAGCTGATATTGGATTAGGAAGAGTAGCTAATAGTTCATTATATCCCGTAAATTGATGTGGTAGTTAAAATTGGGGCAGTAAGGAAAGGTCTGGCTGGAACTTTGCTGATGGGATGGCTTGAATGAGCAGTATCTGCTTCCTTGCATTCCCTTGCCATGCTGGAGCATTTGCAGGGTACCTGTACCCCAGCAGAGATGGGATGGTTTGCAAGACCACCTCAGAGCCACTTGGCATTTCTGAGGAGTAGGAAGAGCACTCTCCAGCTGTATTGTGGGCCCCTGGGATAAACCTGGAGGCCTTGGCCAATTGTTAAATTACTATGTATGCTTAAAGGCCTGGATCTAGGCCACCCCATACAGAAAATGCCTTTTCTTTTTCAGGTGAAAGTAGGTCTGAGGCCTTGGAATATTTAATTTTTCACTAATGTATGCTGTTAATTATGTGGATTACTTGAGCTCAAATCATGAGGTCCTAGCTTTTTGCCTCAGGGACTGGGTCCTGAGTAGTTTTCCCTAGAATTGGTGTTGACGGGGGATTACGCAGTGGCTGACTATTACAGGGAAGATGCTTTAGTCTCCTTTGTAAAGGAGAAAAATGAAAACAAAATTATAGCTTTGCAATGAATTTCATTTTCTTAGCCTTAACCATCCCTCATCATTTTGAACTGGTGTTCTAAACATGCACAAACATTCCATAAGTAAGCAAAAATATTTATATATATTTATATGTACAAAATGCTTGAATTTTGGCTCTTGAAGCCAACGAGCAAAAGTCACCAAAGCATAGCCTAGATCTACAGATGACTCTTCCCCCTCATCTTTTGTTTTTATTGACTGGAAGTGGATAGGGTTGGGGAAAGTTAGGATTTCTGCTTGTATAAAAGCATCTTGCACTTTCTCTGTTACTACAAGCAAGGTAAAGTAATTAAGGAATAAATTAAATAATTTTTAAAAGGCTAAAGTTTGTTAACTGCAGCTCAGCCTCTGTAACATTTCGTTTACTGCAAACTGGCTTTCTCAGATTTGGTTCCCCACCTGCTCATAATATTAAAGCTTCTCCCTAGTTAAAGGGTGGGGGGAGGGAGGGGAAGTTAGTCTCAAAGTAGTGCAAGGATGCTAGTTATGGTGTGTGTGTCTAATTGTGCAATGACTTGTGAAATGATAGTTTGGTTTGTTTGGGGGGCTTTTTTGTAGCCTTAAGACAATCTAGGTAAGATCGTAAAACTCAGCAGTAGATTAAATGCAGTGGAAATGCCAGCTGGGTCACAGAGAAATGTCTCTAAACTTTCTCAAAAAAAACCCCCAAAACCCAACCAACAACAACAACCAAAAAAATCCAAACCAAAACAAAACAAAAAACCCCCACCACAACAACAAACTTTGATGCTGAAGAAGCCAAGGGAGCACAGCATGGCTCATTTCTCTCCTGCTGAATTGAATTTTCATTCACATGTACTTCTGAAAACTGATAAGGACTTATTTATGGTATGCAAACTTTGTTTCAAAGAACTGAGAGCATCGGTAAGACATACTGGTCACCTTCTATGCACAGTACTTTCAAGAAATGTCTGTCATGCCGCGATCCATTCTTGGAAAACATTTCTTTTCCCAGTGTGTGATATAACGCTCACTAGAGCTTGGAAGCCACTGTGAAGTGGTTTCCACTGTTGTCTCAGTTGAAAAATGCTTCAAGGGCTTGCAGAAACTCTGCCACTTTTTACTTCAGCCCATCTGTGCACTTGACAGTAGGGCACAGTATAAAGAAATCTCATCTCCATTTTCCATTTCTATTCTCTATCCTCAACCCTTGTATATTTACAAGTAGTCCAAGAATCCTAATTTATAGAAGTACAACTTCGTTTTCTTCAGGTAATTCCTGGAGAAAAATGAATTTACCTGTTTCCAGACTGACATTAAGGACAGTAACTCAAACACAGCACTCCCATTCTTTACCTCCAGCTGTATTACTGTGGCCTTTTTTTTTTTTTTTGGTCTAGAGAGGGTACTTTTTACTTTTCTTCTAACATTTATTTAGGAGTCTGTCTTGAGCTGGTGAGTAGTGAAAGAAGCCTCCAATATCTTATTCTTACATGCCTTAGTCCCCTAGTCCTAGAGCTGATTTTAGGGATTATGCTGCACTGATAATTCTGCGCATCTGTGGTAGTTTCCAAGCAAAGATTGCAAAGTGCTGTAACAACCTCAGCACTCATGAGGCATCATTAGCTTCTCAAACAGGAGCTTCCCCTTTCTTAATCAGACACCAAGGCACAGCACAGATAAAGGGGTAATGAAACTGTAAAATGGAGTTTGCACTTCTGTGATTAAGGCCATGTTCTATGTTTTCAGCTACTTGGTTCTTGTTCAAATCTACTTTTCCAAACTAGAAATGAAAGCATGCTAAATATCATTCTCCCGCTGAAGTAAGGGCTGTGGGACTTAGCACAGGTTCCTTCATACAGGCCAGCATGAGTCAAAACCAAGTTGCACCAAAGGTAAGAAAAAATGCAATAAACATAGGAGTGCAACCAGTTCAGAGGAACTTAAAGGAGATAAATGGAAAATCTGAAGCTCTACGATAGTCCAATAATGAGTGTGAAATTCAGGCAAAGAATTACTGAGTTGAGAAAAGTTGGTGAGGCTTAGATGGAATATGAAGTCTTCCATCCATCTCTGTTGTGGAGTTTGCCATGCCACTTTCTTCTTGGTATGACTGGTGTAAGATTGGTTGTAAAACGAACTCATCTCAATCTGGTTGAGAAAAACATTCAAGTGTTGAAGGGCTGTTGTTTCACAGAGGCAAGGAACTCTTAAGCTCAAAACAGGTATATATTTGGCCTGCTATTAACTAGGATATTTGCATCGACAGATCACATCATCTGCTCATATGCAAGCCTGTCACCAGTGCTACTTGATATATATTCATTCTTGTAACAATTCTTCCCTAAGCTACCTTTGTTTCCAGAAGCATTATGAACTGGAAGCACCCCTGTATCATCATCATATCACTGTTGAAAACAGGTAGGAACAGCTGTGCTTTGTTCAGAAAGGGTATCTTCCTCTTCTTTTGAGCAAAAGCTCTGTCTCTTCAGAAATGTAGCCTTGGAGAAGTTTCCTGCCCTATGCTTTCCTTTGCTTCCCTCATTCCATGCATTTAAAGCACATCTAAGTCATCCTGCAGGTTCTTGGTCAGTCTGGAAGAGTTGACAACACAGAGTTGGCCCTTCAGTTTATATTTATAGCATTGCTTTGCTGGTCCTTTTTGCTATTTTGCAAATCTCAGATGAAACAGGGTATTGTTTCTGAAGCCTGTACTGATTACAATCACTGTGAGGGTGTTGCCTGCTTTGCCCCATTAGTGCTGCGCTGTCAGGTTCCTGTGGACACAAAACAGGCATCAGCACCACCACACCCACTGCTCCAACTGGAATGGCTGTAACATTCCTCAGCTCTGGATCACTGTCAGAGAGGGGCTTTGACAGGGTCTGGGGAGTCTTTTGGGGTTTTGTTTTGTTTTTAAACCCTTCCACTCTGATGAGTCTGGTGAACAGGTATCACAAAAAGGCCTTAAGTGGTAAACTCCTTTTGTATCACTTTGCTGAAGTAATAATTGCTTGTATGACATGTCAAGGTGGTCCACATGATCAGTGGTGCAAAAATCTTTCCCATGAAAGCATCATTTGCTGTAACTGAACAACCCTTGAATGCCTGGGTGACCTGGATAAAGAACCCAGTGGGAGCGGACCATCATGCCATGCTGTAGGACCACAGTGTGTACAACCTGACCAGATACACAGATGGGGGAAGGGATAAGTGTAATTTAAGATCCAAGCTCCTTGGACAAACAGACTTCATAGTCAAGATAATCTCAGATGTTTCTCTAAGGCAGGGAAGATGCCAGGCCTATGCAGTTTGCTCCCAGCCCTGGCAACTCCGTTTCAAAAATAAAGAATCTGGCAAATACTTTCACACTTCAAGTATTTACAGTGTGCTCTGGACTTCAGAGTATTTTGACCTGTTTCCAGTAGTTCCCCATAAAAGCCTAGAAAGTGAAAAGCAAAGCACCATCCAGAACCTAAACCCGCTGGTGTCAAAATAACTTTATGGTCTTGTTCTCAATCTGTGTCAAGGTATATGCAAAACATGACTGCTGAACAGTTTGCATGTCTCTATGAAATGGAGTTACTCATTTGATGGAAAACAGTTTGCAGGTGTTTTGGACTTTCTTTTCCAACCTGGATTTTTCTTCTAGTTATAAGCCTGGCATTTCAGTACCAAAATAAAAAAAAATAGCTTGACCCCATGGTCTGGGGGTGAGATTAAAGATAACAAAACTCAGGTTTAATCCAGAGATTAATCTGATCCTGTGAGGCTAATCAGCATGGTCTGACACAAGGAGGCATTCAAGAGGAACAGTGGGTTTGAGGAGGCAGAGGAAACTTCAGAGGCTGAGTAAGTGGAGGGAGAGGACCCACATGATCCCTTCAACTCTCATCATTCCAGCATGTGTGCCCCCCTCCCCTGCTACCTTTGAATTAAAAAGAAAAGGCTGATGTTTAACACATACAGTCCTGCACAGCTGCTTTAGCAACATAAACCCTGCTTTAGCTACATCCCTGGCCTCACTCTATGCCTTTCCTTATACTATACATGATCAGTAGTCATCAACCTTGGAGTCACAGCGCTGCTGCATGTCAGCACAGCATGGAAGTAACAGACTGTGGAAGCACCACAGTAGAAACAGGAACAATGGGGATTCTGGAAAAGGAATCTCTCCCTCAACATTTTTTTTGCATTTATTTTCAATGTGTGCAACTTACATTCCATCAAATGCAGTGACAGTACCAAACATGAGGATGGGCCTTAGCTGGCCAAGGGCTTTCAAGACTACTGGGCTGTGCTCACACCATCAGCAACTGCAGTTCTGTTGCAAAGTTCCATATTCTTTATAATTCTAAAGATTCCTGTTGAAAGCATAAATTCCAGAGGTAAACCATACACTGCAAATTGCTTTTTTTTTTCTTTTTTTTTTTTTCTTTTTTAAAACTTTCTCAGAGCAATTTTATAACAGCCAAGTCTTTCAGGAAATGCAGGTGTGTGACCTCTTTCCAGTAAGAGATACACAACTGTATTTCTGCACAGGACAGGGAACTACTTTTGTGACACCGGTTTTGTTCTACACAAAGGCACGCTTGCAATAAATTTTTACAAGTTTTGTACACCATGAGCTAAATTCTGAGTTCCAAAAATGTGAAGTGTGGCAACAATAACAAAATGGATTTATAGTATCACTCTGATATCTTGTCATGTGATTTTATTTCTTCGACAAAGTTTGTTTACAATCAACAACTTTGAAATACAGTCAGATATATTACCGGTTGTTTTTCTGTCTTGATCTTTTCTGAAATATGTGGGGAAGATGTTTGGTTGTGCTCTGGGTGTGTAGGTGAAGGGATGTAGAGAATATACTGCAACATAAGTTATAGGTTTACACTCTAAGACCATTAGAGGCAAAAGCCAGCATCTTTATCCAGCCACTGAGTATAGAGCCATTTTGTTTAGAAAGAACTGAATTTAAAAAGCCTTTCAATGTAGTCTGCACACAGGCGTAGGAAAGGGGACCACTGTCCCCAGCATGCCCCCCAACACTCACAAGCAATGCTCTCCAGCCACCTCAGGGCAGGGTGGGCTGGACACAAGGACATGGGTGGCTATCACAGCTCTCAGATAACTGCTGAACAGTACCAGCCCTTTGTCCTTAACTGCTCTGGCTCTTCCTGGCAAGGTTTGTCTGTACCACTAGTGGTATTCACCGAAACCATGACCTGCACGCCAAATAGGTGGCATTTGCAGGCAAAACTAGGTATGCGTGATCTGTGGATGGCCACTGTTTCACAGCTCCAAGTCAGCAAGTTACTAGGACCTGGTTTAAACCTTAATCACTTAGGGAGCAGAAGTCTCACAGCAGAACATGTAAGTGGGGGTACAGTGGGTCTCTGTCAACAACCACAGTCCCCCCACACGTTGGGCCTGTGTCCCTCATTTCCCTGTGGCTGCAAAGCCTCTGCTGGGGACCAGGCTGCCTGGCACCTCCAGGTGTGCACAAGTGTGGCTCAACACTGACCCCTTGCCACGATCTGCTGGGCAGCTACCATGTCTGATTTGCTCAGAGTGTTTTTTCATATCATTTTGTGTTTTCCACATGAAGAAATTTAGTTTGCACCTAAGTTGTCCTAAGAAAAAGCCAGGTTTTCAGGGAAAACAAAACATCAAAAGAAGCAACCAGTAGCAAACCGCTTGACCTATTTGATATCTCTATGGATCCAGTACCCAGGAGGGGACTATTTTTCTGTAAGTTGCTCAGTATCAAAAAGGTGAGGTCAAGCTGTTCAACCAAGCCAAGATCTCAGAAATTGTATCAGTTTGGCCTGGCTCTCCCAAGTCCGGCTGTCTCCTTCCCCCTCCCGCTCTCCCCAAGCGAGGGAAAAAAACCTGGACAACAGAAAAAAAACCTGAAAGAAGTCTGAACAAAACGGGATTATATCAAATATATATATTACATATATTTACAATTATGTATACAATTTGAATATATTATACACAACAGGGAGCTCCCGAGGGGGAAAAAGGGAAAAGGGAGGGGGAAACAGGGATAAAAAGAAACCTAAAAACAAATATCCTCTAAATATACACCTTCAATAGCGAGCTAGCGAATAAGTAAAAAAAAAAAATGGATTAAATACTTCTCTGAACGGGACAGCAGAACCAACTCCCCACACCTCTCAATGGAATGGAGATAACAGCAGGTCAGAGCAGGCAGGTTTTGGCCCATACAAAGCAAATACCCATACAAGCAAAACCGCCTGCAAGAGGGACCTGTTGTCTTCAGCCACCGGAAGAGCGAAGAGGGCGAAGGCCTCTTATCTGTGCCCTTTTATATGTTGTGTTATTGAAAGAGATGATATGGAATACTTCCTTAGATCTCTGCCCTCGTTGCTAAGGAAGGCCTAAAAAATCCCAAAAGCCAACCCGCTACAGAAATCTTTTCAACATGTAAGTAGCTGCATTGACAACTCTTAATATGCTGGTCTGAAAGACAGTCTGGACTTTTCATACAATCAACTTCTTCAACAAACAGGCTCCTTTTCTCCGGATTTTTTGCACCACAACAGTGCCTGATGAGAAACCCACGGGTTTCTGCTGTGAGATATCACATCCAAGATCAAGAAGTGATCAAACCGCAGTGCTTGCCTTCAGCACAGAGTGAAGGCTTGCTCATCCCAAATGAGTGCAGGAGCTGGAAACATAGATGTGCATAATCAGGGTGATGGATTGGCATGAACATGCCCTGGGGGGGCTGTCAGGGCTCCCTAGGATGTGAACAGCCACACACAGCACAGCACCTGCACAGCAGGTGTCTCCACACATCACTCCATAGACACACACAGCAGGAGGGACCTGAGGACATGATTACAAGCCCCTGCAGTGAGACCAGCCACACATCAGTCGGGATGTTCAGCTGTGCCATAAACCAAATGAGAATTTCTGTGAGTTCCCTGTCATGGTTGGAGTTGCCCCCAGCAGCACAGTGCTTTGCTCCCTGGATGTGCCCATGACCAGAGCTAATGCTGTGTGTAATCAGGCCAGAGGATCAGAGTTGCAATAAGCAATGTGAATCATCTTTAACACACTAACTAATTATGAAATCCAGGATCTGATTGACACAGACACACACACACACAGATGCATAACCTCAACGCTGTCATTGAAAACATTGCCATCCATTCAGATCAGGCCATGGCCTGCAGTAACTCAATCTCTCATGAAATTATTCTCAAGAGAATTTACAATTAATAATTCCAACAACTTGGTCTTTCTTAATTAAGCCAACCTTAACATTCCCTTTTGCAATGTTTTCTAATATCCTGTTCCACTTATCCCTCCATCCCTAGAGAGAACCAAAGAGAAAAAAAATGCCAAGTTGCAGACACTGCAGAAAAGGACATCCCCAGCTGTTACTAAGTCAAAGCAGAGGCTCTCTTAAGGCACCTTCACTCGAGCCTTGAAAAAGCATGCAGTAATGAATGGCATCTCATCAGACCCCTGCAAAGCAAAGCCATCTCCACTCTCTTCAGAGACTGTCTCCATTCTTCAATTTCCTTAGATTACAGCAAAGCCACAGTTTTGTTTTTAGTAATAAGAGTTTAAGAAATCAAAATGCAAAAGGTGATGAGAATTGAGGGGCCAGAAACTTCTCTCTGATGTTTGCACTTCCCCACGTGAGGGATTGGGCAGGATCCTCCAGGAACACTTGCACCAGAGATACTGGCATGGGATTCATGAATTTTACCAGGGATTTTTTGTAGAATATGTTCACTGTTACAGGTTTTACCTGGGAACCTGCAGTCCTTCCTTCATACAAGAAGCAAGAGCAGCAGCAAAGCAGGTTTTTGGACTCATGGGAATTAGCAATCCACAAACTTGCATGGGAGTCACCTCCCCTGAGCAGAGAGGTTCACCTCCTGCAGTGCACTCCTTGTCCCACACTGGCCTGGAGGCAGCTGGTACCAACTGTGATGTGAACACACTGAGGTGCAACAAGCCAAAATATGCCCTTTTTTTTTTTAACTTCCATGAATCAGGGCTGGATTGCAACCTCACCCTGAGATTAGCTCAGTTGCTTAAAACTTGGTGCTAATAGTGCCAACGTCAAAGGTTCAATCCCTGCATAGGCCATTCACTTAAGAGTTAGACTCAATGATCCTTGTGGGTCCTTCCAACTCAGAGTATTCTGTGACTCTGTAAAAGAAGGGTTAGATGCTCCTTCTGCCAGATTCAGACTCCCCAAGAACAATAAAGCAGGATTTAAGATGGCAGCATTGTATCGCCCACTGTAGGGAAATGGCAAAGCAAACCTCTTCAATCTCTCCTGAACAGACACAAAATTTAAAACCAGCCAAAGACAACGATGCCAAACAGTAATCCCAAAAAATGGAAAGTTATGAAGGAAAGTGGAGGAGAGGAAAGATTTATTTGCTGTGAATAAGATTAGCATCTGCAGGCAGACACACCAGAATAAACTGCAAATCACCCTCAGGAATTGGAAAAGTTCATTGCCTACTAATCTATCTGTATCTCAAAGCCTTTTAACATTGAAACACAGGAATTACTGTACATAGTCATCTCAAACATTTGGGCTGAAAAAGTTGGTCTCTAGACATAAGCAACTGTATCTCCACACAACCACAGAAGAGAGTCCCCATCCAACACTCACAAATTAAAGTGTAGTTCTATATCTGTCAGTGTCCCTTCAGTGTGTGTGTGCTGTTCTTCTTCACATTGACTCTCCAATTCATCTTTTTTTTAGTCTTCTCCATTATTGTGCCCAACAACCCTGTGCCCAGCTATCACCTGGCACAGAGTTACTTCTGAGATCGGATGGAAGAGAGACATCTCACCAAGTAGCTTAGCATAACATCAGTATAGCATTTTTGTGTTCAAATAATCACCTGTTTTTTTGCTCCTATTCCATGATTAATATCAAGCATGTAGAGCACTGCTGTGTTCAGAAAAGCAATTTCAAAAGTGCCACGGCAGAGTTCCACAGTTTGTCTTTTCAGACACCAGATAATGTCAGGTATTTACTAAACTGAATACGGATGATCACCCACAGTTTGCAGCCAGACTGAGCAATCACTAGTATTAAATACTGCATGTCAGGTTTAATAAACTTACTAATATAGGAGAAATACTTGCACTTTTAATGAAGAAAACCTGCTACTGCAGCCAGGGGCTTGGTCTATGTGATCCTGGACTAGAGAAGCTCTGAAGTATCTGAAAGATACTTCAGTAGGACTCAGACCAGCTGCTAAACATCTGTAGCCCTTACAGGGGTCTTGGCTAGTGCAATAAACTGACTAAATAGATAATTATATGTAGATAATTATTATAGATAATCATCCATATCCATTCTCTTGCCTGGGATGACAGCAGCCCATTTCAAGGCATGGTGCACTAAAGTGATTTTAGAAGCTGCTTTTACATTGAATAAAATATATCTGCCTCCCCCCTGGCCTGGGGTGGATACACACACACCAAGCACAGACAAGCACTCAGGTGGACTCAGTGTGTGCCAGCAAGAGCTGTCTATTGCTCATGTGATAAGCAAAAGAAATTCAGGAACTTTTTCTCAGTGGCCACCACATATGATCTGTTTCTCGTGATTTGTCCTATAATGTCACCACCAAATTGCAATGGAAACATCTACAGAGCGGTGGTTCAGCAGGCCAGTGGTAAATCACATATCATGAACAGTTTGCAAAGCACTAGGATGGAGTGCTTTGATTGCTTTGCAGTGCACTGATTGCTTCCCCAAAGAGCAGCCTGTCGCAGGGATGACCAGGCACCCACTGATCAAGGGAGACCAGGTGCCAAACAAAACTGGACTGTAAGGGAGCTGCCCTGCTACAGCCCAAACCCTGGTGGTGCTGGAAATCCTGTCCTATGCTATGTAGGTGGGGACCCAGTCTCACACCTGTGCATCACGTTTAACTACCAGAGATATGCCAGATCAGCCAGACCATGCTCTTCTCCCCATGTGCTTTCCCTGCCTGTTGTCTCCTTGGGTTTATGTCCACTGGGCCCAACCAGCTCTGCTTTTGTGCTGCAAATAACCAAATAGCTTTCATGCTACTCAAGAGGGAGAAAACTGGAGCAGAAAAGACAAAAAGAAAGAACTTCCTCTTACTGTTTCTTTTCGAACAACGAGGAGCTATTTATAACATGGTTAGGTTCATTGTTGCATGACAGCAGTGCCCTTTCCCAGCTGACAGAGCCTCTCTAGCAATGACAGCCTCGCAGTAGCCTGCAGGATTTTATTGCCTGAGGTAGTTTAACCCAGTTTCTCATGTGGATAATGAAAATCAGCAGTGGATGAGATTTAATGTGGCTGCTGTTTTTCAGGATCCTATGCAAAGGTTGAAGCAGCCAGGAACACATGAGCATCTCTATCTCCTTAGGACAGATTTACTTTAAAATGGATGGTTGCAAAGCTCTCTCCCCTCATCGAAAACAAAGCGTAACACCTTATCCGGAGTCCGGGGGATTTACAATTAAGTTCAAAAGTTGCCCTTCCCTCCTGTCAGCACCTCAGGACTGTGCAATAGAGGCAGTCAGCAGAGAGTAAACTGCTCCCTAGGCAGGTGACCTAAATCCTGCTTTGCCCAATGATGCTGCAGGGCACTGAGGATGTGTGTGTGTTGCCTCCCCTCTCCATCAGTTAGGTGCTCTGGGATGCTTTCACCCCCAGGCAGGCCATCCTCTCAATTTGGAGTAATGCAACTGTTCCACAGTCCCCAGGGCTGAGGAGAAGTCTCCCCCAGAGAGGGACAGCCTGCAGAGGCACTGGTAACATGCCCAGTGTCACACATGCCAGGCCCATATCCACATGGGTCATGTCCACACAGTATGGCTGAAGGGTCCAACTCTGCCCTTCTCGTTGCCCTCTACAGTGCCAGGAAAAGTACCTGGAGGTTCTGGTGGATGTCAAGTTGAATATGAGTCAGCAGTGCCCTGGCAGCCAAGAGGGCCAACCGTGTCCTGGGAGGCATCAGGCAAAGCATCGCCAGTCAATCGAGGGAGGGGATTGTCCCGCTCTGCTCTGCACTGGTGCGGTCTCACCTTGAATATTGTGTGCAGTTTTGGGTGCTACAATATAAGAAAGATATTAAGCTCTTAGAGAGCATCCAAAGGAGGGCAACAGAGATGGTGAAGGGCCTTGAGGGGAAGCCGTACGAGGAATGGCTGAGGTCACTTGGTCTGTTCAGCCTGAAGAAGAAGAGACTGAGGGGAGACCTCATCACAGTTTACAACTTCCTCGTGAGGGGAAGAGGAGGGACAGATATTGATCTCTTCTCTGTGGTGACCAGTGACAGGACCCGAGGGAATGACCTGAAGTTGTGTCAGAGGAGGTTTAGATTGGATATTAAAGAAACATTCTTCACCCAGAGGGTGGTTGGGCACTGGAACAGGCTCTCCAGGGAAGTGGTCACAGCACCAAGACTGACAGAGTTCAAGAAGTATTTGGATGATACTGTCAGGCACATGGTGTGACTCTTGGGGATGGTCCTGGGCAGGGCTAAGGGTTGGACTCAGTGATTCTTATGAGTTCCTTCCAAGTCAGCATATTCTGTTATTCTGAGTGTCCCAAAGAAGCAGCAAGAATAGCAAATCTGTAGGTCTCTGAGCTGCTCAAAGCAGTGGGGAGAAGATGGAGCAGGAGTGTTTTAGGAAAAGGTGATAAAGCATCACTATTGTGAGATGTTTTAGACCTTTGGCACCTTCACACAGGCCTTGAGTTTCACAGGATGCTCCTTGGATGCACCCGAGCCTCCCAAGTCAAGCTATGGCCAAAGAATTTTGCTGTAACATTGCAGCAGTGGTTGGAAAAAGACGCAGGAGTTGTGTTTGGCATGGCTGCCAAAAGTTAATTAAAACAACAAAAACAAACTGAGGAGAGGGCTGTGCATATGACAGAGTTCATCAGTCGAATCAGGTAGAGCTTGTGCTTATTACATGCGTCAGACCAAACTCCCTGCAGTGAGCTTCCTCTACCTTACCACCTCCTCAGGGCTAATTTAAGAGCTGTTCTTTGCAGCCCATAATAACAGTGAGAAAGAAAATCAAATTCTGTTCTGCCACAAAGAAGAAACTGGAACAAGGGAACTGGCAGGAAACTTGTTTTGCTGCCATCTCTGGCTTTCCTAAAGAAACTTGTGCTCCAGGGCACCCAGTCACAGAAAACAGAGCTGCCAACAGGACACACAACTCCAATTCTCCCCACAAGGGAAGCCAAGCTCATGTGCTGGGAAAGGAAATGACATTTCCCACAGATAAAAAAGCAAAGGGGTGGTATTTATAGGTGAACACAGAAATAACCATAACATCCAGACAAGCATTTTCTCTGGGATTACCTTATGCTCAGACAGCCTCTTTTGTATGCACAACCCCACCCAAATCATTCCTGCAAGGGGCAGGTAAACCTCCCCTGTCCTAAAAGGCAACCCATGGCAAAACAGAAAACATCATCACACTGACAGAGCTCTTGAGACATTACACCCCCAGCTCAACAACACACGCAATACACATTTGAGGCTACTCTTGCTCCAGCCTGTGTGGGCACAGGGAGCAAGGCTGATGTGAGTGTCATCTCCAAAGCAAGTATTCAGGCAAAGCCAGAATGGAGCAAGCAGGCTAAAAGGGATTTGGGCCCACCCTTTGTGTCCCCCCATGAAACGATCTTTTATTTGGCCAGATCTAAATAAGCGAGTGCTTTTCTTTATTTTTAATTTTTCTGGAAAGCCATGTGATAGTGCTCGCTACAAGGGTATCACTCACATCTGCCAGGCTCAGCTCTGCTCCATGCATGCTGGTCATGTCTTCAGCTTCATGCCAGAAAATGTTTTAATCCATACAAAATGGATCACAGAAATACAGTATTACTGGCACTCCCAAAACAATGGGGCTGGTTCCCACTAATCCCACAGTGCAGGGGTTCTCCGGGTAAAAGCCATTTGCCCTTTTTGTCATAACGTGTCTAGAAATGGACCCAGAGTACCCCATCTCAAACCAAGCCCCCCCTTGTGCCAGGTGAAGATATTCAGAAGTTCATACAAGCCATTCTCCAGGCACTGCTAACAAAGGTCGAAATTTAGATGCAGCATGAAGATCTTTGCATCCAGGCTAATTGCAAATCCCATGGCATGCTTTCAGAACTCTATAGAACTTGTTTTCTTCAGAAGCTCTCAAAGACCCTCCTTAGGGGCTTGTACAATGAAGAGACACCAGAATGTCAGATGCCATCTTCTACCTAAGAGGCTATTGAGAATGCAAATACTTACGGATTTATATCTGTGGCAGTTTTGAATAGGAATAAAATTCTTAAAATGGTGTATGGAATTTGATCCCCTATTCACAACAAAATACAAAATTATTTTCCTAATCCTTTCTAGACTCATTTTTTTTCCATATTTACTCTTTCTATATGAAAGCCTGAAATCTAAAAACTTTCTGCAGCCATTTTCCATTATAACATAAAAATCAACCAGAAACCTTTTCACATTTTATGGAAGAGGTTAAAGGACACCACTTTGTAAGTAAGCTGTAGCAAGAAAGGCAATTTGAAATGAGAGCTGGAGATGGGATTCTCCACCTAGCATATTAAATACCAGCTGCTTGGTCATTATCTACTGTTGCTTATGTAGCCTGCTGTCCTCCAAGGTGCTCCGTGCATCCATGTGTTTGTTCAGCCTCCAGTATGAGCTACTCAGCACACTTCAGCTGGAAACAGTTAGCCAGCATGGGCCAAAGGATGAGATAACCCCTTAACCAATTGCCTAAGGAAAAACCACAGGAATGAGATTAAGACCAAATAGTATTTCCCCCACCTGCCCTTCAAGCTCTTATCAATCTCTGACTTAGAGACTTCCTCTGGTGCATGTTTACATATTTGCATGTTTTACAGTCCTGTTTTCCACTGAAAGGGCTCTTACATCCATGGCAGAATTCTCAACAATATGAAGTTCTTTTGTCCTTCAATCTCATACCTGAAAACATCTTTTTTCACCTTCTCATTCGCTATTTGCTAAGAGCAGCCGTATGTTAACTCCCTATCCATATACTCCTTTCTGTTCACGATCTAACCTCTTCTTGTCAGTCAGCATGCCTTTCCAGCTCAAATCAGATGTAGCAAGACATTTCCTGCTACTTGCTGATACAGAATTTCAAATTAACAGGGAAAGGAAGTGGGCCATGGCATCCACTCTGTGCCACTTGGCTTATAGTTGAGCTACGTCTGCCTCCCTTATTCCATTTTCCCTGTCTCTCAAGATTTACCAGCACGCTGTGCAAATACTTTGATATATTCCAGGACATAATCCTGCTCTGAAAAACAGGAATCACAACAGTGATTCTCATATGGACAACAAATTTTTGGGATGTTCCCTGAGAAAACTGACAGAACCTCAAGAGCATTAGTTCAGAACAGCAGCCTGCAAGCACTGCTTGTGGACACCTATCAGTGTTTTCTTTATTGACTTAATCCAGTAAAAAACCACCTATAGGCCCAGCATTGATTTACCTTGCCTTGCTGGAAGCAAGATATACCCCTCCTCAGGATCATTGATTCAGAGCACTGCCTGGCTGTCGTCAGAAAGCCCTAAGTACAGCGTGAGGGACAAGCATCAGCAGGAATCTTGCACAATTAACAACCACAAGGGCCTCAACCTATTTTTACTGGGTTTGAGAGGAGGACCTTCATACCTCACCATCCCTCCATCTGCCTTGAGGACAGAGCTCAGAGAACAGCTGTAGCAATGCATGGTCTGAAAAGCCTGCTTCTCACCTAGTTTAAAAGGCTCAGTCTGTAAGGGGAAAATTAAAGAAATAACAATCATATTCCAGAAGTTCTGATTCTATAAAGAATATTTTAAGGAATCAAACATAATTAGCAGACAAAATGGCTGGAAGCTGAAGCTAGACATTCAGCCTGGAACCAACTATTCATGAAAGCAAAGGTATATTGGAAGAGCTAACAAAAGAATTAGATCAGCTGAAGAGTAAGATTTCCTAATTCTCAAATTCATCTGTTACTCAAGATTTTAAATTCCTAAATTTTATTTTTGAAAACTGAATGCCCTAAAAACTTCTTAAAATTGTATCCAGGATATAAAAGCTGAGGACTTGTCACAGATATCGCTGCTGAAGATGTCACAGCTTATGCTGTAGAGCACAGGAGAGTTAGATCTCATTTTACCTTAAACTACGAATTTACTGACTTTGAAATACATTCTAAGCTGCACTTCTGCAGCTGCTTCTCCACATCCTCTCAACTTTGCATCTCTTTCTCTTCCACTTCACTTTTTCCCCCATCTTTTCTACCTAGACATAAAGCTAAGAGTGTGTGTGTCATTTTCTTTTGTATCTCCTGCCATGACAGAAGCCCTGACCCTCACCAGTGACCCAAAGATGCCACCCTCTCTCAACTCATTCAACAGTGAAAAGCAAAAGAAACATCTCCATACAATTCATACCAGCTGGCAGAGAGCGTAACACTAGTATGGTGTGCTCCATACCACACAAACTACATGTAAGATAGAGCATTTTCTTTCTCCAGATTGTCTAAATAAAAGCATTAAATCCCTTTCTAGTAGGAAACTCTCTACTCAACATCAGCTTGATGTTGAAACAAAGACCTTCATGCAACTGAAAACCTTTTTGTCTCTCTTGCCCCATTTCTCCTCTCTTGATGGTATAGGTGTTGCTGGCTTTAGACTCAGATACCAGCAGTGAGGTTGTTTTGGTATAAGTAATAATAATAACTATTATTATTATTAAAGGCATCTCAACAGGAAAGCAAACTAGAACATCCCTCAGCTCAGGTTCTGTCATGAAAACATAAGGCTTGATTTTATGGTCTAGTTAAGCCAAGCTCAAAGGGCTTTCAGCTACTGAAAGTAACACTTTCCATGTTCTTTTTTGTTGGGCTTTTTTTGCCAACCTTCCTTACAACCTCCACTGCCTCACCACAAGGCATTCCTAATGCTCCTTTACATGCTGCTAGCTCACAGATGAGCACATGACAGTGACAAAACTGTACCCAAAATCTCACAGTGACAAGCAGGGAGTAGCAATACCTGAAGAGATGCTATATCCCATTGCTCCACAGGATGGACAAACGGCTTTTACATTCCACTTATGCTACAGGGAAGGGAAGTTGAACATCTTCCCCCCTCAGCAACTTCTGGTTATGACACCCTGCCACTTTGTGCCAACTCCACCTCTCTTCAAAAAGGTCACCTCAACTCTCCAAGACTGACATTTTTTTTCTGTCTATCTTGGTCTGCTGCTTTATTCACTTAATCGTCTCATGGATTTGGCACAAACGCTAGACCAAGGGAGGAGGCAGGATCAGCATCACAGAGCTGCCACCTAGGAATCTACCTCACGTTCTCTCCAAAAATAACCTGTTGGACAGGAAGAAAGGTGGCATAAAAGAAAACTCTTTTGCACAAGTGGTGCTCACCACACTACCAGAGCACAACAGACTCTTGGTAGTGATTCTCTAACCCTCTTTTTACCAGATTACCAAAGGTGATGTTCAATTAATATAGGTTTGACAGAAAGCATAGCTATTTGCTACTTCCAGATCCTTTTTAATTAAATAAATAAAAAAACCTCAAAAAATCCTTGGATTAAAAACATCTGCTGGGTAGAAATAGGAACTTGAAATCCAACAGGTCCATCTCCCTGCATACAGAGCAACAACATGCTGCCCTGCTGCAAGAAATCAAATCAAATTAAGAGTATTTTGCACCCATTCAGACAACCTCTTGGAGAGCTCTACAGAGAGACCATCTGTGGACTGACTTTATTCACAATTTTTAAGCTTGATTACTAGCAGATCTTAAAATAGCTACTGGATGCTAAGCTGTAAATAAAATGTGCACTCCAACAGAAGATGCAACCCTGACATTTGTGCTCATTCTGTAATCATGGCTTATTATTCCAGACTTTTTTTCAGTGGCTTCTATTCATTTGAAATCATTCTGTATAGGAACAAGCGTCTTGCTAGAGCATTCTGTAATGAGCTATTGCTATGAAATTATTCATTGTGTTTCAGGCATGAATGAGGACACAGGTGATGCACACATGCTTCTCAGGGCCACGTAAACTTTAGAGAGAATCTACATTTAAAATAAATATAAGTAAGGCAAAGTAGATGGTGGTATTTATATACAAAAATTGAACAAAATAACTGAGGTTATGGCTGTAATACCCCAGAAAGGAACTGAACAATGCTCTACAGAATCCACTTTAAACAAGACAACAGTCCTTACCTCAAGCAGATCACAGCCTTTTAATATCTCCCAATATTCACTTTCCTTTTCAAACACACAGAGGCATCTTCTTGAAAATTCAGAATTTAAAATATGGGGATTTTAATCCACAAAGAGCAAAGATTAAACATGACCTTATAAAGGGGATATAAACACATCTGCTTTTATGCACAGTGACAAGCAAGCAGAGTAAACCTATGCAGAAAACCGGCTAAGAAAAGCATGACCTGAAATTCCAGAAAACAAATGGGGAAAATTTTTTTCAGTTAAATTTACTTGGGTAAAAAGGAAACAATGGAGTTTTGGTCAGCAGTAATGCAAAATTTGCTGGATGGTTCATTCAGTTCTGCTACTATACTAAAGTTAACCAAGAACAGTAGGCACAGGAAATATGTAAAACTCTAGGCAGAGACATTAGAGATAGACTTCTACATTTAACATTGGATTAGATTAAAAGCTTCTATTGCCAGAAGCCTGTTGTAATTATCTCTTAGTATCACCTGTCAGATCCTGGGTGTCAAAGGGCATTTAAGATGGAGAATCCTCATTTGAATTCTCAGATACAATCTGCAGATGCAAAGGTGTTTCTTTTGTTTACCGCAGCTTGACAAGGCCTTTTTATTTTTGCCAACCATAAATATTAAAGACCTATTTCCTTCATTAAATTTAGATTGTGAAAGTCACTAACTTCTGCTACACAGAGAGGGTAAGTTTGTACCCAAGACCTCTCCTTTCCTACAGCTTGATAGGTAAGAATCTTCCTGTCAGTACAACTAAAAGAGTGGAAGTGTTTAAATCTTTCCTAAAGATGCTTCTGCAGGTTATGCTAGCTGACCAAGTCCTTGGGGCCAACTGTAAAGCTAAGTTTGTTAGACCAGGAGCAAGGATCCTAGTCCTGTATGCCACAGAGTGGGAAAGAATGAGGTACCCTGAAAACTGACCTGAGGTATCTCTGAGGCTGGACAGATCACACATTTTTTCAGCATCGTACGATTCCCATCCCCTTCAGCCTGCAGCCCACCTCTGCCAAGGTGATGTTGAGACTGAGCATCAAGCCCTGGCTGCAGCCCCACTCACTCTTACGACAGCAGGAGAATCTCACACTTCACAGTTGCCCATCATCTCCCGTGGAGGATTTGCTCCCTCCCCAGCTGTGCTGGTGCAGGATCATTTGCGAGGTCTCTAAACTAGATCTGTGGAATCACTGGCACAGTGATTTCTGGCAGCAGAGAGAGGGACAGTGGAAGTCTCAAGAAGATTAGGCCTAAAGGGGCAGGAGGGAGGAGGGCCTTGACAGTATATTTTCAGGTGACTATACAGTTGGCATTAACCCACTCTTCAATGTAACAGCTTCTAGAATAAGACAATTACCTCAAAGTTATAATATTACATACAAAAGAAATCTCTTTTCATAAATAGATATATACACCCATATATACACACTTCTAGAACAGGAACTTTATGAAGCTACCAAGCGAACTGAAGCATTTGAAAACTACTTGAATGTACAAGTTCCAGCCAGTCTTTTACTGGTTTTACTCAGTTGTATCAACTAGCACACATTTATCTATAAAGCGTTGTTCTTTATTTAAGTTAAACAAATTTTCAAGGATGGTTTCCATCTATAAAATGAACAAGTACAAGCTCTGTACAGCAGACTTTTCAAACCAACTGAAAAAAAACAGTTTTCAAACTATGTTTTGAAAATCTGCAAAATAAACAATATCACCATTCTTGTTCTGAAGACGGTAAGAAAAGTTCTCAGGAGACTCCATCGCAATTTCCTTCAAGGGCTCTTAATTTATCTTTCAAATGGGTGAATTTCTTCAACATTGAAAACCCCTAAAATCACAGTAAGTAACTTTGGCACACTGTCATGTAAACATAACAAAAGGATACCTCTTCTTGTCCGTTCTCTCAAAGAAAAGCGACACACAGCTCCTATATTAAAACCCCTATGAGCAGCACCCATGGGGACTTGAAAAAAATACTGAAAAAAATATTCCTACTTTATGATTGCTGCTGTCATTAAAGACTAAAGAGATGAAATATGGATTTCTTTTTTTTTTTTTAAAACTAGCAATTCTGATTGAGAGATAAGAGGCAGGTCAATATTCAGAGTTGCAACTGCTCATGTCAGTTAGTGCTACCCTCACTTTGATCAAAGTAGCAAATGGAAATACCTCCATGGTTGAAGCTGAGTGGCTGGGCTGGTGTTTTTTCCTTTTAAATTCTAGTTCTAAAAACCTGAAACAATTGGCTTCTGCTGAGCCCGTATTTCAGCATTTGTATTTCCAAATCATGAAGGAATCTATTGCTATGTTTATGAAACATCTTCAAGTTCTCAGCTAGGTTAAAAGGCTACAAGGAGAGACTAAACACTGAAAATAGTTTAACCACTGCCTGGCCTCTAAACAGGCAAGTTTTTGACAAAGTGGACTGTGAATGATAAGAAAAAAGTATTAATTATTCATAAAAAGAGTCAGATAATGGATGGTTAAAACTGGATTTAACACCCCCATCCAAATCCAAACCCCCATGCAGGTACTTGCAAGTCTTAACTTCAGACACACAAGGTGTCTGTGGGCTCACTGACTGGCACCGTTAAAGCCACGTTGCCCAGAAGAGTACCATCCCCACACCTAATGCACAGATACAGCCAAAGGAAAATGAAAAATCAGGAACTACTTTACTCCCAGGACAAAGAAAGAGGGGGACTGTACCACCATTCTACAGTACAGCACATATTCTTCATCTCCTTACAATCAACCATTACATTTTTCCAAGATCATCATCTTTCCAAACCCACTTCCCGGCACTTCATATCTGCACTAATTTTTGTCAATACTGTCTCATTTATTAGTACTTATTTACTTTGCCTTCTCATTTTAAAAGCTCATTGAAGCATTTGCTTTTAATAGAAAAGTATATAGTCTATGCAAACATAAGAAAGGACATGTCAAAGTTGGGGTTAACTTTGACAGTATTATTTTATAAAAATGACATCAGCTGGACCGAAGCTGCAAAATGCACAAGTTCTATGGTTAAAAACACAAAGGCTATGCAGGTATCCAGGCTGACTCCCAGAGCCAACCCTGAATCCACTCAAAAGCTCCATTTAAAGAAACAAAATGGAATAAAATTTCCCAGTAGTAGGTCTATAGATTAAGCAAGTGCAATTCAGAGATATTACATAGTTGCTCATCCTTGCAAACTAAAATTCAGATCCTGTGCTGTCATCAGTGATGTAACTTATTTCTACAGCTCAAAAGGGGAGTTGGAGACAAATTTTTCTCATTAGGGCCCAGAATAAAACTGTGCTGAATGAACACCGCTGCATAAAAGATCTGTGCGGTTTATATAATTTTATAACAAAGGAAGAAGTATTTTAAAGACTAAGTACTACAGAAGTGATCAACACAAATATCAAGTACAAGTTTAACATTATCCAGAGCACATGTAATGAATTTCCAAGTTGGAATAAACAATCCAAGTGATCATCTGGGCAGAGGCATTGACTTTTTCTGCTATTTTCTTTTTCCTCCTGAGTTTCATGATCTCTCTAGTAAGGGTGAAGTGTTAAGAAGTAGATCCACTTTGCAAAGCAAAAGCATCCAGTGTTAGCACGGACATCACATCCAGTAGCACAAAATCCACACCTTCATAAAGTTTCTCTCTCTTAGCACTCCAATCCAATTTCTGGTTATATGTATGTCAATCACTGTTGATAATTGCAGGATGATGAAAACTGATATAAATCATTGGGAGCTGACAATATATATACTTTCATATATTTATATTTAGAGTCCATCATAGAAAAGTTCATATTCAAATTACCAAGTACACACAGGAGAAAAAAAAACAACTTCAAAATGACACTTCTGTTCCTGGAAATAACAAACCATGACTTCTATGCAAATGGAGTTTTCAAATGACCTTCTCCTAGTAATTTTTCCCACCCTCCCTCCCACACCCTGTTCCCCACAGGTGTTTCTTCAGATCCTTTTGTTTATCATACGTCAGTTGTTCCTAGAGTTAATTATCTGCTGTGCAAGTAGTAACTGAAGACAGAAAGGAACCTTGAAGTTTATAGCACAATTCCTTCTTGGTGTGAAGTGATGCTCAGTGCCATCTTTGCAGTGCTCTGAGTTCCCTGGATCCCTGGTGTCTGCTTCAGCACTCTACTTTCAGATAAAGGTGGAATACTGAGGTATATAAGTTCCATGGAAAGTTTTAAGAAATACATCAGTAATTCAATCAAAACTTTGCCCAATGTTTTTCAGTTGAAACAGCATTTTGCTTGTAAGTCCTTCTACTGCTGCAGATTAAGTGTGAATTTCCACTGTTGTGACAAAGAAGGATTGCAGATCTCAACGGTGAGACCACCATTTTTGGCATTTCGGCTGTCTAGACAGAGGTTGCTGCCAACGTGTCTCAGTTTAGAATTGCTTTCGATTTGTTCCCATTTCTGGAAGAGAAAACACAGTTATTGACCTGGAAAGGCAGGAAAAGGAAGAATTCTACATCCTGTCCTTTCAAGTCTTCATAAGCTTCCCTGGCTTGTGCCTGGGAAAGCTGTGAAAACTGCAGTAATAGTAGCAGTTTAGATGATTCTTGAATAAGAGTATGTAAGTTATGGCAAGCCTTGCCAAAACAGCTGTTCATTAAGCTAACACTCTGCAAGACATGCAGAATACACCAAGCCATTCTCCTCTAATTCAGAACTTCTCAAATACCCTGTTACCTGCATGAAACCTTTGGTATGAAGAAAAAAATAAAAATCCTAAAATCCATACACATACCACTACAATACTGAGCATAGAGAAGCAAGAAGCAGAATCAATACAGACAACTTTACAGAAATCCAGAAATTTGTCAGACATCTTTCAGTTATGCAGAAGACAACCAGTCAGTCAATTTGTGCTGTCAAAAGCTCTTTGCCTAACGTGATGTCAAAGCACAGAGTAAATCCCAGAAACAGGATGTTAAAAACCAAGGTTTTTCTCTTATATTTCTAACATACTGGGCCCTGTAAACCTTATCAAGAAAATCTTGCTTAGTTTCCTGTTCTGAAAAGTGGCAAGAATACTCTTCCCTCACGAAGGACAGAGTTTCAGTTATCTGTGTGCAAACAGAGATGCAGAAGCAAGGAAGCTGGCAGATGATCAGAACTGATGACTTAGCAGAAACAGATGAATTGTTACATGACTAGATCAAAAAGATGGTATGACTCTGCAAATGTGATTTTCCTCAGGCATGGGAAATAGATGAAGTTACAATACTGTATAAATAAAAAAAAATTTAAGGAGTCTAATACTGTTATAAACAGGTCACCACTGAATAGAAGGAAAGCCAAAGAACACTCTTCTGAGACACAGACTACACAATCTTCAAACTTAATTTAGTAAGACCTTTCAAAAACACACTGTGGAACACAAAATCTATTTCAGAAAACAGACATGGCAGTTGAAGACTGTTACACATAGTGCTGTTGGGTGAAACCTTTACATAAGGTCCCTGTTGGGTTAGAACCTGTACGTGACAAAAGTGACAAAAGATTATCACTGGCTATGAAAAGCTCAACACACAAGCTTATTCCTGCTGCTATGTCTAGACATCACGCATCCTAGCTTTACACACATAAACAACAGCATGAAGAGTAGAAGCTATAGACGATCACCAGTGCATGTTCTTGCATTCTCATTCACAGTCCTTGTTTTCCCCACTGTTTGCAGAGCGCAGTCACGACATACTGACCTGTCTGCTGTCATTTTCCCTACAGCCCTGAAGTTTTATTAGTGAACCAGGTGCTCTGTCCACAACAGTAAGGCACAAATCCATGTGTTTCACTGACTTGTCCTTTGTTAAGGCCCATTCCTACAAAAAAGGAAGAAAAAAAAGAGTACAAAATTGTGTACATTAACAGATGCACATGCTATCTCTGCATATACAGCAAAGGTTAAAATCCTATAAGTAGGTATGTGTGAGCATTAGAATTGTTCATTGCTTCCCACAGAACAGGAGAGGAAAAATGTCCTTTCCAAACACAGTAATTCCAATTGCTTCCGTGTCCCCACGTCAGCTCAGGGCTGAGCTGGCTCTCTGCTCCCTCTGCTGGCTTCACACAGCTGCAGCAGGCAGTCATACCGGGCTTCAGATGTAAAAATATTTGTCCAAATATCTATTTAGCTGTAAGTTTATTTATGTGTATATATACATGTGTGTGCGTGTTACACCTTCCCCGTATCTTCTTTATATATATGTATATATATTTTAAAAAGGATGTAATTACATACATAAAACCCCTAAAAGCTTGGTCTGCAGCATCACTGGCCACCTACTCACACACTGAAAAAAGCACATGGACCACAGTGAGGAAACAGTAGTTCTTAATACAATAGAGACCACCAGAAAGCAATACACAAGAGGGCTAAACTTAAAGGTAGAGGGAAAATGTTCCTTCCTATCCAAGGTGTGAGGTACAAAAGAATTTCCATTAAATGCATTTAAATAGGTAACTCTTAAATGAGCAAAGAAAAGCTGTTCTATATGTAACTGTTGCCCAGCTTGTTTGATCTTGGCATCCTCTTACACAGATCCTGATCTTGCACTGATGTTTAGACTCTCTCCACATGCCTTTCTCCTTCAAATTTGATCTCCAGCATCCCCATTGGTCGTCATTTGTCTAACTATGCTTTGAGGAAAGAAGTCACTTCATGAAAGCCACACTAATTATCCAAGTCATGCTTGCAGCTACTTAAAATGGCTCAATTAGCTTCTCTCAAACAACTAAAGAGGATTTAGTTGTATAATACAAAATCCTAGATATATGGGGCCAAGCCTGGTTACATTTAAATGTTATTTTGCAAGTAATCAGTGTTTCAGAAATAAATTACATTACTAATCCCATCCCTTTTTTTTAAACTTAGCCCTTCATGATATGAAACAGATACTTTCCTTCAGTGATCAGAAACTAAGACTAGCTATAATGGAGATAAAATGAAACAAGTTCCACTATACCAGAGGAGAAGAAAAGTTGCAAACAGGGCACAGCCATAGGATAGCTCTAGTAACACTTTGAAAATCAGGACATCTGAGAAAGCCTTCTATACAAGTACAAAATTCCCTGGAATTTTTTTGGCCTCTAGTGTAAAAGCAAATATTAGTAGTGATAAAGGAAGGGGATAATGTAATGCACACCGAATGTATCTTTGGGAGAAGCTATTTAGTCAATCTGTTATAACAACTGATCTGCTAATTTGGGATCATCTTCCTATCACCAGTACATAGTAACTGCCTGAGTTAAAAAGCTTAGGTTCACTTTCACTTTTTTTAAGACTTTCATTGTGAAAAACAAAAATTAATGGCATACAGACCTGGTTTCCCCCGGCATTATGACACTCATAAACTCCAACAACACCATCTGCAAAATGGCCCAAAGTGTCAAGGCAATTGGTACCCTGCTGCAAAGCCCCAAAAGCTATATCTTGATGATCAGGTACCCTAAAACAAAACCACAAATATCTGCTTAATTCAGTTGGGGGTTTTTTGTTGGTTTTTAAGGTTTTTTTTTAAACTCCTTGGTTTTACTCAGAGTACTTTTAAGATGAGATGTTAAGGATCAGTGATGACTATCATCTGGAAATCTCAATCATCTTTTGAGGGGAGGCAATTATTTGATCATGAACTGATCAAGCACAAGTAAACTCGCAAGCTTAGGACACACTACAAAAAGACTTGTGCCAGAGAATGAGCATAAACATATGAACTCAGCATAAAAACCAAATTAAAGATGACTTATTATTTAAGGTGACTCAAAGCTTAATGCTATCATTAAGGTCATCGAAACCTTTTGTCTTTTTAGGTAAGGTAGCTTGTGGCAGAAATAGAACATTCTACATTTTTCTCAGACTATTTTTTACTGAAATATTAAAAAAGGGGTTAGGAATTTAAAAAAAAAAAAGGAATCAAATTTTTTCTGATATCTATTTTCTAACAGTTACATATAAAATACACTCATAGTATGGAAATACCTAGGTAAGCCCATTCAGCAAAGCACAGTTGTGGGGTAGAGTCCATGAGTTCATGGGCATATCAGAGCCTTTAAAAACTTCAGACTAATATGACTATAATAATTCAATCCAGTAGAATGAGTACATGAGGGATGACACAGAGTAAGATGACATTACACTTCAGCAGTACTTATGGTAGCACATTTTCCAGGAGAGCTTGCAAGACACATTTTTTCTGACAAATTAAACAAAATCAAGTATCCTCTGGCACTTTTAAGAGAAAATAAAGGAAAACTTACTTCCTCAGCATCACTCTGGTTTATGAGACTCCTTAGTATGTGTGGTACTGTATATACTTCACTGAAGCTATAATAGCTGGTGCTTTTGCATCATAGCCTATACATCTATCACTAGCAGTTACCTGAATTCACTGACGTGAAGTGCCATCAGGAAAAAACCACCATGTATTCTTACAAGCTAAGTATCTTACACACAGTATTTTGCACCATTACACTACTAACTGGTTTATGGACTTAGATCTGACCAACATACTTATTAATGGGCTATTTAACCACCACCTTTGTATCTTTTCAAAAAATGTTTCTCTTCAAGGATTTTTCACTAGTTAGGATGCATTCATATTAGAGAAACTGTTAGCAATATTATCTCTTACTTCCCTCTTCTCACTCCTACCCAAAAGTCAGTGATTATCCACTGACAAGAGACTCAGTTTCTTAGAGTCTTAGGCATCTGCCCTTGTCTGCCAACCATACAAGGCCCTCTTGTCTGCTGACTCCTGTTACTTGTACTATACTGAGATTCAGTCTCCTTGCTCAACTAGGTATGTGCTTAGGCAAAGGCACAAGCTTTAAAGGGATGACAACAGGATACAGAACAGTGTGCTTTTGAGCAAATGGCTTGTGTAGGAGACTAACTTCTAGGTAAGTTGAGTCCTTTGGACACTGTTTTCTAATATATCTGCTACTGCAGCTGTAGTTGCAGTAATTAGAAAAAGAAATAGTAGCTTACTAGGGAGAAGTTACTCTTAAGGGACAGAACTAATAAAAACAAAAAGAAAATAAGCATGCATGAGGGATTGCATTCACAGATAAATTAAACAGCATCCTTCACATCCAAGGAAGGAGAAAGAGAAACTGATAATTTCTGGGGAGGCCAAAAAGAGAACTGCATACTAGTGTCAGCCAAAACTCACCGTAACTCAGGATAAACATTTTCAAGATACCACTTGAAGGGTTTGCAGCTAAGTCTCTTTCTGAGTTCCATTCGGCTTTGAATACTAGAGAAGAAAAAAAAAAAAAGTAGTTTTCAAAGTCAGGCTGTTGTCTTCATATATGTTATGGAATACACAGAAAACTCAAGAACAGTTGAATTGTTGAAATAAACTGTAAAGCGACAACATGAGAGCCAGCACTGCTTTCACCTCAGAAGGTGCTGTCTCATGAAGAATAAACAAACAGGGCAAAGAAGCTCTTGTGACTTACTTGCCATAAGGTACATTCCTGGCTGAAGGCACTGCTGCATAATAGAAATTTTTATACTCATCCATCCAGACTTCTGCTGCCCTGCGTGTATTTCTAGGAGCAATCATATGAAACACATGGGTTATACTTTCTCGAAGTGTAATTAAATAATGTAATTTATCCTCAGTTTGATTTTAATCCTTCCTAGTACTACATAGTTAGCTGCCTCAAGCCAGGCAGAATAGTCCCTATAAAGGACCCAAGTAATAGAAAACCATTAGAGATTAACGTAACTGAAATAAATGCATTTAGAACAAATTTTATGTCTTTTCCACACCCATCACTGCTTTGGGTTTTCATCCAGAATTTAATACACATCTTGGAGTTCTTTCTGCAAACTTCATGGAATTTTTTATGTTGCTGTTTGGTTGGGGTCTTTTAGTAATAGTAACTTAAGCCAAATTTAGTGAGTGTTCACCTGGATAAAGCAAGCTAATTGGAAACATAAAAATCTCAATAATTTTTGGCAATATTTAATAATGTCTTTTACCTTTTTGAAAGCAGATATGCTAACACAGGCAAGACATTTTCAGTCTTCATCCTATTCCTACTAGCACAGCATTCAAAGTTCCGAAAAGACATAAGCTACCATGAAGTTTAAAGCTATGAACACCAAACAAGTTCAAGTCTACAAGTCTGCTGTAGCTGAAGTAAGAGAAGAGAAGAAAGAATCAAAAAATATTTTTAATTCTTTAAAAGTCAAGAGAGATTATTGCAATTAATGTGAAAAAAACACTATCCCAAACGCTTTATTTCTAATCATACACATCTCTAACCGAAATTCCTTTATTTATGTAACTGCTGTCTTTAAATCTCCTTTTGGACTGCAAAAGTGCAATGGGTTTTTCCATTCCCTTGACTCCATGTAAAACTCATTCACTTTTATTGTTCATAATTTTTGCTTAGAAAATTAAGTCTCATTTCACTTGAAACTGCCATGTTCTGAAGTTTGTTTTACATTTGGCAGCAAGTTCATCTAAAGCAACTGGAGTAAACTCAGTGAGCCAACAGCTTCTTTAATATAATTTTCCAATTCAAAAGACAAAAGCAGTCAGGATAAAGTGAGGAATCTTGCTGTAATCCCAAGGAATACAGAATCTTCAACCTATGCCGATATGATGCATTGCTCTACCCTGTGTGCATACAGCCTCACCTTTTTCCTGTTTTTCCACTGAGCTATGTTTAAGTACCTATTTACATCACAAGAAAAGCAGCATCTTGGCAACACCTCAAAGATGGAAAAGTTGCAGGAGTGGGAAAGATGCATATTATATTTATATATTTATTCACTTTTATTAATCGTGCTCCTTGTTATAACGTCCATTTCAAAACTTCATGAAACTAAACCAGTTTCATCCTAAGCCTATATGATGCAGATTAATTGGTAGATCTTTCTACCCTCTCGATGCACACAATAAATGCTGTAACGGAGATGTGATGTATTGAGGATATTTCATTGCTAGCTTTTGTTTTCCCATAAGTACTATTATTAATTTTTCACTGCAGCATAAAATACAGACCTCAAAGAATAGGGGAGCAGAAAAAAACCCTACTATAACTAGTGGAAGAAAGAGGACAGTGACTTTATTTTAGCAGACTATTGAATTCACTAAAGTCACCTTGGTGGTATAATCAGCACGGAAGGGAAGAATGACACCCTAAGGAGATTCCTCAGTCTAAAGTGAATCACAAGTCCAAAAATATCAGGAACATTCTTATAAATTTAAGAACATCTGCACCCTCTGTGTTGCTTCATGTTAAACGGAGTTTGGGCTCCATATCCCTTCAAGGGTAAAGAAACAGTTTTATTTCCAGCTCTTAATCTACAGAATCTATAGCAGAAACTTGTACTTCTTCACCCCCTGAGCACTGAGCATTCTCTAAACCATTCTCTAAACCAAAACCTACAGTGATTCTTCAGCTATAGCTGATACAGCTTTGATCAAAACGTCCACCACAGTCACATAATACTTTTATCCACATTAATTAAAAAACATCATGAACATAAATCAGCACTGCTATTTTCACTTCAAAGAAGAGAAACTGAGGAGACAGCTCAGTATTTCAGCTACTGCTGCGCATTTTACCAACAGCAAAATTAACCAGCACAATAATCTAATCCCTTAAAACTGCAATTTCTTTGGTCTATAGAAAAAGCATCTTCAAACACAGCACTGGAAAGGCAAATGAGAGAGAATGAATTTGCTAACAGACTGGCACAAATATCAGAATCAGTCTACATAATCATTTGCATCTCACATACTGACCATACATTAACAAAAAGCAAGCACATTCATAACTTATTTTATTCTGGTTCTTAATGAACAGTGAAACTGTTTCTGTAAAATGAAGTTTTATGATACAGTTCTGAAGGTAAAGCCTTCTTTAAAACCAAATAAACAGGAAGTGCTCAATAGTGATGGAATGCCAAGCTAAGCATTTCCTTCTTTTACAGACTCTCAGTCTGGGTCCACTAGAAGTTTCCCTCTTTCACCTCAGACTCTTCTCCCAATCTATAATAACTGCCTCAAAGTCATTAATTTATTTTTAATTAATATTTTTCTATGATAGATAATATTGCATATATTTCTAAAGATGAGATCCCTAAAATGAAATTACTGCCACCTGCTGATCATCTGAAGAAATCCAAAACATTGCTATTTAGCTGAAGCCTTAACAGTTACCTTGCAAACACGGTACCACTCCCACCAGGAAACGTGTAAGGATGCTGTTTGCGGAATACATGACCCACTCTGCTGCAAGGGATGATTTCTAGGCTCCCACCACATTGCCAAACTCTGAATGAGATCTCTGAAATAAAAACAGGAATGAAAGACCAACATTGTAAAACACTGTAATTTTGTAGCATACTATTTACAGAGAAGGCTTTTAGTGACTATTGCTGAGAAGATGAGTAAGGCAGTTTTCTGATAAATTCTAGGATAAACAAAGGCATACCTGAGCATTTCTTACTCTGCAAGGTCATGAGAAATAATCATATTAACTTGGAAGCAAAATTGTATGTTTTCTCCTATCTGAAGTTACCAGAATTCCCCAAATACATAAACCATGATGTGGTTAAGTGAGTTAAGTCTATGTATACTATTGCTATGCTCTGCCTGAAGAGTAAACAACAGTAGGTACACTTAACAGATAAATTAGTGATCTAGTTTATAATAAATTTTTTCAGCTGAAGATAGAATAATACAGTGGACAAAAATCAAGGCATAATAAAACAATCAATAGATTCAAGCTCCTGACTTATTATAGTACATAAGGAAACACTCCCAAACATTGGCTGTAGGAGTTATATCAAGTCAATCTTGACTTGAAGTTAGACCAAATAAAGACAAAACAATCGTAAATTGAAGGTTATGAACAGACACTTCTAAGCCAATCCAGTGATCTGAACCAATTAGTGATGACAAGAAGGTCTAGAAATATTTATACACTTTTCTCAACTTTGGTCTTTGATAGCAGAAGTCACCTACTACTGACAGAACATTTCCTCATTCATTCCAACTAAGTGCAGTAAGAAGGGTGCTTCCAGTAGCACTGTTTCAATTTTGATGATTCCCCCTTTAGTCCAGCAGCTGTTGCTAGATAGCCTTAGTTTCAAGCCTCTTCATAACCACTATCTTACCACAGATTTAAAAAAAATGGTCTGCCCAGAGAAATAAAAATAAATAAATATATGAAACAAGTGCTGTGATTTCAGCAGTGCAAGTTAACTGCCATTATTCTTGATGGTCTCTGCTTTCAGAAGGACCATTTCCTATTTGTTTTACTTCAGTGACAAATTCTGACGCATAGGGGTCAATTAGGCATATTCATGTACCTTAGACAGTCAACATAGTCCAATCTATAGATAGATTATCCTCCAAAATATGAATGACAGTACTGCCCTTGACAGTAACTTACAGTCTTGATTTTCCAGTTGAATTTATGTGGGACAACAGGCAAAACTAATTTTTAAAGCAAAGATGATATTCTCTCTGTACATTTTTCAGAGCACTGACTTCAGCATTGCACCTCTTATTTTGAGAATGAAAAAGAATCACAGTAAATGACTGGTTGCTGCTAAAGAAGTTGGAAACATAAAAGTGCTTTTGCTACTACAAGATTAAATTACACATGGATAGAAGACTTTAGGCTTTTCCATATCTAGCTCAAATTTGGTCCCATGTTGCTCAAACAGTGAAAGCAAAGGAGTAATAGCTTTCTTGTACCATTTTGAAGCATTATTTATGGAGTTCTGCTATAAAGTTCATACAGTTATTAGCCCAATACGAGGGGATACTGCACTCAGTAAGAACAGCCTAGTGAAAGAAGACAGAAAGATCTGATCAAAGACAAAGGGTTTTGCATTAGACAAGCAAGTGCAGACTAAATGTTTGAAATATAGTATCAAACTTATTTAAGTATTAGTAAATACATGCCTCTGAAAGAGATGGACTGAAATCCTAGTTAAAAATAAAGGTCAATGCAGTATGCCTCAAGCTCACTTTTTACAATTATTCATCTGAAGGTTTAATCCAAAAAGTCACTGTCATCTATTAAATGTATGTAGACATTTTTGTTTTACAAGTAAGTTAGAAATGTTTTGTGTCAATTTTTTCCATTATTCATAGCTTCCTTTACTGTGTACAAGAATTTCATTAATTCTCCCTCTATAAATTCCCAGAAACATAAGCCTACACATGTATATTTTCCAGCACATTAATTTGGGAAGAATCTCAAAAAAGGTGAAAATTATTACAAATAGCTCTATGGGAAAGGCAGCAAAAGGACTAGCGTATAGGGAGAAGCAAACTAATTCTTATTTGCACCAACATGGCTTCTAAAGCCTGCATGGATTTTTAAAGAAAAAAAGAATATACAGCATCTAAAATCCAAAACAACCCCACAATCCCAAGGCCAGACTGAATCGGGCTCTGAGCAACCTGGTCGCCCTGGAAGGTGTCCCTGTCCATGGCAGGGGGGTTGAAACTAGATGATTTTCAAGGTCCCTTCCAAACTAAACCATTCCATTATTCTATGAAGCTCCCTGTTATAGGTTAGAAAGCCAAAGGGGGGGGAATTTTTCTTCCCCCTGCCCCCACTGTAGGAAAGATGAAGTTTGAATGGAAAGGGGGGCGATTAGCTTTACAAAGGACCTAGCTGGCCAAGCTGCATTCCTACCCTTGGAAAAAAAGTTAACTTTTGTAAAACGAATAAAATGTGCAGAATTATTTTGCAAGTCCATTTAGCAGTTTATTTGCATGTAACACTGATCCACCGATTCAGAGAGCCTGGAGGCCTGACAAGTGTGCACGTTAAATTTTAAACTGTACATCACAGCTTTCCAGTATCTGGTGTATGTGCCATTTATATCATATGCCATGTGGTTTTTACTTGTCTTCAGTTAGTCTGACAGCTAGGAAAAAATCATTAGCTGCCTTCTGCCTGCTTTTCAGGAATCCCTAAGTCTCCATCTCCTCCTTCCTGTGGAGGAAGGGGATCAGAATGCAGCAGGAGCAACATGAACAGCTTTTTGAACCCTTGAGTGAGGAGCCATTGTTTGTGCCCTTTCCTGCTATCAAGGCCTCAAATATCAAACCATAAAAAGTAGTTAATAAATGTTCAGAAAAAGTTCAGTTGTTCAAGTACATGTTTGTAGCTAATCAAATTATTTAAGCATTCTAGTGGCAAGAGTGGTTTACAGAGTTAATAGGAGCATTGTTGCAGGAAATTTATCCAATGACTTGGCAGGACGTTTAAAAATGACAAATTAGTATATCAATACGATTTAGCAATTTACAGTCAGAATAGTGAGGAAACAAACATGGAATGTAATTGTTCAGAATACCTAAAAGGATTCTTCAAGTACTGCATAGGATGGTCAGAGACAGGACTTTAAGGATGCCTCTTCCAACCTTAGTGTGTTACAGTAGTGTTAAACATTTGGTTACCGTGTCTCCATACTTAGTGTGCTGCATACAGCAGAAATTTCCTTGTAGACCAAGCATATGCTTAATGCATATGCAGATTTCAGTAACTCAAAATACTCACGGGTTTTTACAAGTTAGGATTTTGTAGCTGGCACGTGCAGTAGAGCAGCTCCTATCATTAGAACTTTTCCTAAAACACACTCTTTGGAACATTTGAGATGCATCTCTACCCAGAAAAACTACACTAATCACAGACTGGAAGTCTTGAGAAGTTTTAGAATTCTGCTGCTTCCAAATCTTTTTTTGTTTTCACGCAATTATACCAGTCTTAACTAGACAAAAACTTTGTTCAATACTGTAATGCAAATAGCCAAAAAAACCCCCTACTAATGCCAGATTTAACCACCAGGTCAAAGCAGAAGTGGCTAAAGCACAAGTTCTTTCAGGCCCTCCTCCCTCTTGCTTAAACCTCGCTCACTTAAACATCTGAAAACAAGGAATTACAGAAAAAGTGCCTTCTCAACCATCATTATCTCCTAGGGTTAAAGTAGTGGCATAAAACTACAAAACTCACTAAGTTTAGATGTCAGGCAATATTCTATTGCAAAGGTTAAGAAACAGAATCAGGAAAACCATGACTCCATGACAGCATAGGCAATGATGAAACCTGCTCTCTTTCAAGACTGATCAGAAGATAAACAATATACATACCTAAGTTTTCTCCACCCCAAACATCCATCATCATGTCATACTTTCCTAATTCTTCAAAATAGGATTTGTCCATCACAAATAACCCACCAGCTATCATAGGTGTCCTAAACAAATAAGAAAAATTAAATTAAATACTTACAGAACCATGAACTGGGGGTCACTATTATTTGTGCATCAAGGCTAATATCTCCTTGAAAAAACTGGTAATGCTTTTGAATGCAACTAATTTTGCATCTATTACATCAAATGTTGTCTGCACTCATTTCTATGGCATACACAGTGCTATGGCCACTTTCTGAGGCAGCTTCAAAATTCCCATTTGGTTCACAAGTTCCTTATGTAAAGGGTGGCAATTTGTGTCAACAATAAAACATTAAAACCAATACCATATTTTTAGTCTTCAAAATATATAAACTTTA
Source organism: Corapipo altera (assembly GCF_003945725.1). NCBI lineage: Eukaryota > Metazoa > Chordata > Aves > Passeriformes > Pipridae > Corapipo > Corapipo altera. Next base: position 36,792,016 of record NW_020884874.1, read on the forward strand.
AACAAAGTGACATCTACTTTTTCTTAAGGGTAAATAATTTACCAGTGTGTTTTAAACTATTTTTTAAAATACAGTTTATTTGTGAGAGTCTCACAAGTCTCCATAAATATGAATGAAATTTCAATATTGATGAAAGCTATAGTAAAGATCCTCTTTCAGATTCAGAGATGATGATTTCTAACTATCTTCAGTTGCAAAACTAGTCTAGTCAAGAAGTGGTGGTACAGACATACTTTATGGGAGCAACGGGATTTCCTTGACGTGCTCTTCTTTGCTCTGGTGTCATGTAATCCCACTTGAATACAAGGTTCCAGTCAAAGCCTTCAAGAAGAAAAATAGGATGTTAAAAAGACTGCGGTCATCATTCAACTTCTAGTAACAATGTTGACTGAAAACACGGGGAATTAAAAATTTAAACTTGTACAAATTTCTGGGTAGAAAACAAACAAGTAGGAAACCAGGTAAATAAGTTTACTGGACAATAAAAAAAGAATAATCTCAATTACCAAATAACTTTGTTTTCTCTTGTCATCATCTATCATACAAAATAAGAAACCCAGTTAACAAGTGACAAATAGAACATCATATGAAGATCTTCCAATCTTTACAAATGCTCCCAACAGTTTTTACTGCACAACTGCATTTCCACTCTTAGTAAGTGATCACAGGCTTTATGCAGTACTCTTGGTACTCTATCAGCAAGAGCACTCTGTCATGAAGGTCACAACAAGTCACGTAGGTCCCACTTACCTTCTTAACATTCATTCAACTTCTTACTTTCCCACTGTCTTTTTAAGTGCATCATTTTTTAAATCTCAGGCAAGCGCTAGAGCACCAAAATCTTACTTAGCTTATGCATGTACATAAAAGTGTGTACACACAGCAACAGCTGGTTTGGTCCTATCATGAACTAAAAGCACAGAAGCCCATAAAGGTCACTAGAACAGACATGATCAGTAGGTCACCTATAGCAGCTTCCTGCCTAACAACCATTAAATTAACTCCTTTAGGCAATGATACAGAGCTGGTATAAGACAAACTTCTTATAGGAAACACTTTCATAACAGTTTTTGTGCTGGGTTATGCCCATAAGCATGAACATTTATTAAAAAAACTGCACAAGGTCCATAGCCCTCTCCCAATACACCTAGAAAAGCAGCCTTGCAGAGTCTGCCTGCTGCCAAACACATTTAGATCCTGTGAGGTCATATAATGAATGATTTCCAGATTTCTGGTGCACAGATGTCATTACTTTTCTTTCTCCAGTATAAAGATAAAGAAAGTATTTTGTGGGGAAGTGGAGAAAAAAGCTGAAGTAAACAGACAACAATTGCAGTCATACAAACTATCTGTCTGCGTCTGTAAAGGTGTATACTAATGACTGATGTAGAAAGTTGAAAATAAAGCAGTTTTCATTGTAACTCACAAGATACTTAAAACACACAATACAGAAATTATCCTGAACAGTCTTTACAGCATGTGTGCCAGCTCTTTCTCCACGTTTGAGTATTTCATGAAGTGTTGCACTGTAAAAATGAAAGACTGTCTAACTACTTCAAAACTCCAAGTAGCAAAACAGTAAAATGGCTACAACCTACAGTACTGCAAAGCCTCCAGCAAGAAGAGTAAAATGAGTTCCAGTATTTCCATGTGGTTAAAAAGTCACATTTCATCACACATACCCAGCAAAATTACTTGCATCTGGGAGAACTTGAAAATCCTACTGTTCTCCAGCAAAAGCAGAGGGATAGAGTTACCATATACTCCAGTGAACACAAGGGGTCTCTTTTGGAACACAGCACTTTCAGAAACTGAACAAGTGTATTAATTCTCTGCCCATTAAAAACTGGTTTTGCGTCTCCATTTTCACAGACTCTGGGAAAAATCTGCTCTCAATGAGATAGTATCAGTAACTCTGTAAAAGGAATATTTTTAAACACAAGTGCATACCCAATATGAAATTCTATCCAGTGTAAACTGCATCACAGGCATACTTTAAATTATTAGATCTCAGTTAACTACAGCTTATTCCAGTAATTACAGTATTTCTCAGTGTGGTATAAACGCCTTGCAAACCACCCCCTCCTCCCCCCCCAAAAAAAGTGTAACATGAAATGCATGGATTTAGTATTGGCCAGACTTGGGAATTATTTCAGACATGTCCACTTAAAAAAAAAGTGTGCACCATTTGCTAGGTTGCTTGTCTTGGGTGATTAAGTCCTTTCAAAACAGACCAGGCACAAATGCTGTCCCAGCTGTTTCAGCTCTCCATGCTTCAGCCATACAGACACTGTATCTAAGGTTGAAAGCATAGACTGGTTTCCATGTTTAGACTTGGCCTCAGTGAAAGTGTTCTGTGATGCCAAATGCTGTAGTGCCTCTAACATGGCAATCTGTCCTCTGGGAACTGACAAGAAATATATTATTCATATTTCAAATGACCCTCAAATAGCTTGAAAGGTTGGTATGTGCAAAATTTCTATTAATGTTAAAAAAAAACCAACTGAGTTTCTCACTCCTCAATCCAGAAGTACATAGACTTCATTCACTTTAAAAAAAAATTCAAACCCCAATCTATTTCTATTGTGTACAAGGAGAGAAAATGAGTACTGAAAAGAAAGAGATGAATGAATTGGGAGACATCGTTTCAAAGATAAAGTGTGAAGAGCAGTAACAAGAGAAACAATCTCTCAATCTTCTCACACTTCACTTGAGAAGAACTTAAAGAGCATGAACCCAGCAGCAACCTATCTAAGGTTTCAAGGAAAGAATTCCTCCTCCTACTGCAGACAACAGTAAAAGCCACATAATGGTATAGAGATTTCTGTACTCAAAGTTTAATGAATAGACTGCGTAAAGGCCTTAAGGTTTAGTAATGCTGGCACACAGATAATAGCACAGAACTATACATTAGCATACTGTGAATATGTGCACCATATAGGTGTCATTTCAAAACATTAATAAGAAGGATATAGAACCTCCCACCTCCAGATCACTGATGAACTTGTAGCATATGCAACATGATGCAAATATTGCTTTTATTTTAGTTAACTGGAACAACACTTCGTGGTCAGTTAGAGATCAGAACCTAAAAGAACAGGCTTGAAAATGGTTTTTGGCTTCCTCACTCAAGAAAGTTCATTCAGAAAAAGCTGAAACACTGTGAGAAGAGCACTCTAATTTTTATATCATGGCTCATCTCATATCTTTATGCAGACAGTTCAGTTTCCAGGGTTGTGGGAACAATTATTTACAAATAATAGAAAAAAAGGGATAAGTGGGTATAGAACAGCTGTTTTAAAAACTAGATTCTTCTTAGCAATAAAAGAAGTTTTAAAAGCCTGTAATAAGTAAGGATTTTAGTATGTAGTTGCCTTCTCCCTCTTTGGAAAAGAAGAGGGGAGGAATTTTTGGTATTTATTTTTATTTGGGGCTTTACAAGTCAACAGTTTATACTAGCTACACATATCAAACTAGTTTTTCTAAACTCAATTTAACAGGGAATTTTTTAATGGCAAAGATATAAACACTAAAAATTTTCATGGTATGTTAGTCTCTTCACAATTACAGATCATGGCTAACAAACACTTATTTCTTTTAAACACATTCCAAAGCTTTCTGCTTATTCAGAAGAGTTGAATTTTTTAAGCAAACCAGCATCTTGAAACAAACCTCATAGACACTGCGTTGTTGATGGGCTTCTAAACTAGTGAGCAATTAAAGCCTATCTTATCTAAAATGAGAATGACAAGCTCTGGCTATAAGCTTCTTCCGACATTTACACAACCCTACAAGCATTGGAGCGAGTCTTACATAGTCTTACATACTGGTAAAAGGCAGCATAAACTTACAAGAAATAGTATAACAAAGATGAACTGTTTTAAAGCAGAGAACAATAAGGCCAATTAAAATCCAAGGCAAGAAACAAATGACCTACAGAACTTAGAACTAGATCTATGACAGCGAAGAGCGGTATGTTAATTGCCCATTCCACAACTGCAGTGATTATGAGCTTTGATTCTTGATGTTTTTTTTTAAAATCTGTATTCCAGTACAGGTACATACCGCCTTTTAAATCAGCTGACGCCCCCACGTACTGGAAGTTGTCCATATTAATTACATCAATAATAGGAGACACAACTCTGGTCTTGTCCTAAAATAAATATTAGAAAGTAATATTGAAATAATGAAATCAATATATAAAGACTCAGACAGGATGCGATGTTGAACAGTTCAGCAGGATTTAATTAGCATGTCTCCCCCAGTTCTCCCTCTACTTCAGCTTACGGCTCTGAACAGTCACTGCTGTGAACAGCATTGCTCAGCATTGCTTTAGAAAGCAGAAACCATATGATATGACTGGAAATCCTCCTTCTATTCTAGGCTACTTATATTCAAGTAAGCCCCCTCTTCTGACTTGCTCTTCAAGAAGGCAGCAAACTTGTAGTTCTAAAAGGAGTCGAACAAACAGCACTTCTATTCTTACTTTTAAAACCAGCTCAAAGAAAAGAAGCATCCAGGGAATTCATATTTTCCACAGCAAGTCTCCAGCCATGCAGTGTACTATGGTCCTATTATTTCAACCTTTAAGGGAGACTTAGGCCTTTCTGCAATCAGAAAAGTCTTAGGTTAATGCCAACCCATTTCACACTAGAAGAATTACACTTCAATACTAGAAACTCAGACAGGAAAGAGAACCTAAAAAGCACCTCAAACTAACAAATGCTGTTAATTTCCAGCAGCCAAGATTCCAGTGGTACAGGTAACCACATTCCTCTGTCCAACCATGGTCTCGTATACTATTCTGAGCCATGTTAATTTCTTTAGCTGATGTTTTTGCCAAAATAGTTTAAGAACAAAAATCTTTCCAACAACTCCACATGCATCATCAAGTAGGATCACAAGACCTCAGTACTCTAAAAAAAGACTCATCTAATGTTAGAAATGCAGTATCATGGTTAAGCCATTTTGTCTCCATGGCTTATTGCTTGAATTCAAAACAGAAGTTTTGAGCTGCACAATTTAACATCATTCAGAGAGCAGATAACTTCAGAACAGTGTATCACCAAATCTGTGAACATAAAAAAAATTTTTTGAACAAACTGAAGATATTTTGGTAACCCCTGTTATAGAGAAAGTGTTCTCAAGGTTAAAAAAAAAAACAACAAAAAACCCCAAAAAATCACCTAAATGTCACAATTTTAAGAACTTATAAGAACTTATTTTATAAGCACATATTCAAATGACAACGTATATATTCTAAACAGTGGTTCAGCAATGTATTTCCCTTGCTAATCAGTATTATACAGATCAGATTGAGCCAAACTAGCATGAGAATAATTTGAGCTCATAAGAAAGGACTTAAAAGCAAATCTTAGTCAAATGCTTTGCTTGGTCCAATAAGGATATTTAACACCCATTTTCTTTTATTGAACCTTAACTATTCAATCTGTGCTGATTTTAATAAACCTTAATTTCATAAATGGCATTTACTAGTTCATTCTGCGTGAGTAAGCAAAAGGTCACGAACTTCTTTATCAGCCAAAAGAAAAATCCAAGCAAACTTAAGAGAATCCAAGCTGAGGAGTACGCTAAAAGCTGAAGATACAGTATTCATACCTACATTCCCTTTTAGTATCACCCCAGGTATACTACCCAGGCCCAGTATCTGTTTTTATGAAGATGGAATATAACACCTAATCTGGTCTGCTACTAAGTATTAACTAGTTTGGTCTAAAGCAAAGCAGAAACACAAACAAAAAAGGCCAACCTGTCCTATTCCCCCATCGATCACATCTTTAGCTCCTATTCCTGTTAGCAGTAGCCTCAAGCCCAAGTTTGCAATGGCAAGAACACAGTATTGGTAACTGTGTTGTACTTGGGAGGCAATTACAATTTACTGCACCCTCACTGCAAATTAGTGCATATATGTACCTTCCTATATCACTGAAGTGCTTCGGGTGTACCCATGCCCTTATTTTAGGCATTCTGTATAGAGTGACAGAATTAATCAACTCCTTTAAATGAAGACTGATGACGCAGAAGATATCCAGCCTATTCAGTTATTCACAGTACCCACGAGCATAAAATACAAAAATGAAAGCACCCTTCTTTTCTTTCTCTCTTTCCTTAGCTGAAACTGAGACAGTTTATAAATCTATGCCCACCTCTAAAAACATCTTTTGACAAAAGTTTACATTTTTCAAATGTTTCTACTTGGTGGGGTTGAACCTGATGGTAAAAGTTGCCCAAGTCATCAGGTGCCACGTTAGGCAGAGATTCATTTAGGCTTCAACTTATCTCTGCTGTGCCAAGTAAGCAAGGAGTATATTGTGTCTATACATTTGGGATTTCCTCAGAATTTTACTTCTGGTCTGATTAGTTCTATCAATATCAGTGCGACAACACACTAACATTTGCTACATCTAACATTATTTAAACAACTCCCAGTTGTTTCTCTGACAGTCAAATACCCAGGTTGTGTGCATTCAGTTCCATATATAATCCTCACATTTTTGGTTTGGAACCATGCTGTTCCTTCTATGACTTGAAATTACAGATTTACTCAGGAGCGAAGCAGAGAAAAGATTTGTACATTTTTAAGTTGATGCTTTGCAGAGCATTATGAAGTTGTTAATGCAGAGACTGGTAAAAAAGAGCTTGCGGGTCTTCAAATTACAGAGAGTTCACTCATTTAAAACACTAAAAAGCAGCTGCTCCTTTTAATCACACCATGGATAAATAAGTACCTTGCTTTAGAATAATTTCACATAGAAATCTTTTGTCTCCTAATGGAAGACACAATTGGAAAACCACATACTTCTTGATGAGGATAATGAAAAGAAATAGCCTGCAAATACTGCAGGTCTCTAGTGCCTGAAAATTTGTAGCAAGCTATTTCATCTTAATATTTCATAAGGAAGTTATGAATGCCCTAGAGACTTAGATTTTATATATTGTTCTCAGAAACCATCAGAAATTATCCTCAAGATTCTGCATACATTGCTTCCTCCCCTCTAAAAATTTCAGGACACTTCAAAGATTAAGCTTCACAACACTCTTAAGAGAAAATATAAATATTTTCGTTTTAGCATTGTGCCAGTTAAAAGTTGACTCATTCAAAGTCACAAAAATTTGAGATGGATATGAAAAAGGAAACCACAGCTCATTCCTTAATCTCAGTTATTCCCTCCTTTTAAGATCTTCTTTGTTTAAAAATATCTTCCTGAAAGTGATAAAGGATTTATAGCTGTTCTATGAAAACAGATGAGTTCAGTTCTCTACCAGAATCTTTCCATTTATTTTGTTTATATAACTGCTGTATTATTAGAAAAAAACAAAGTGTTTAGAAATCTGAAATGGAAAAAGCCAACTAGATAAGTGCCCATGAAATCACTAGCAGTTACAGATGTTTTCAGGATTGTATATATTTATTACTCAGGTTGACATTTTTGAGGAATTAAAGGGTTAACCTCCACATTCTCATCATTTAATCGTACACACACACACACACACAAAATCTAGAGGGCATAAAAGGTAGCCTTAGGAAATCAGGCAGAAAACCATTCTCCACAAAGGAGAAAAGAAGATATACCAGCTCCAGGTTACAGAAATATGTGTACACACGTTGAACTCTAAAATATTCACCTTGTGTGTATGTTGTTTCTGCTTTAAGCATTTGCTCAAATTGCTGAAGAAAAATCCCTAGCAGAGTCAGACCCCTCTAGGAATGCTAAGCAAGCATGGCCCACGAAAAAAAGAAAAAAATACTCTAACCAGAAAACTATCTTATGGAAGAAAACTGTGGGATACATCATCCTCCAGCTGAAGAGGAAAGCTCAGTGTCTCAGATGTATGTCAGATGCACAGTTTTCTAAAGTGGTTACAGCACATCAGATAAGAGTACTGCAGAACTGACTCAATTCAGACTGTTTCTTGGAAGTTATAAATTTTTATATTGTAACACACGCACAACTAATCTCCCACAGAAAAACTCCAACAGAACTAAATGCCAAGCAGGCAATTCTGGAACAAAAGAAAAAAAGAAAAAACACACTTTCCACCAGATATATAACAGATGCAGCAGTGTATCAGAAAACATTCTATTAATGAACAGTAGCCCTGACCTGAAAAAAGTTACCTGTGAGGCCAGATCAGAAAGCAGTTCACATTTACTCAGCTTCTTGTCACTGAGACTATCAAGAAAATGCTGCCAATTAACATAAAGTAACATACTGTCTGCACTGTGAGCAAATAACAAAGAACTATCAAATGCTATATATAAACATTATCCATGCCTTAAGTATTTGAACAAGCAGAAAGCTTAGAAGCTACTTTATCAATCCCCATACCTGTTGGTTGGTAATCTTTGCAGATGACAGTTAAGTGGAATTCTATATCAATTATTTATTTAACAGTATATCAACTTTTAAGAATGGAAAAATATATACATATAGCTGAAAACTATTCAATGGCACACATGATTACTGTGTATCATGATAATTGAGAAGAGCAAGTTTTGAAAGATCTAGTAATTCATGTACTACTAAAAAACAGCTGCTGCACAAAGAAAAATACATTCCAACTTCTCCAGCCAAATATACCTATGCAATGCTGGATCTTGACAAAATTGCTGGCAATTTAATAAGAGGTTCTACATTTTGTTATGATGAAAAGATAACACTTTTTCAAATACCTTCTCAGTTTCAGAAAGACAAACGAGTATGTCCTGGAAAAAGTTAGACAAGAGAAACAGGAAAATGACAAAATAGTTGTCTTAGCAAAAGCAGGGTTTTGCTGACCAAAACTACCATTTCTCTTCTGATTTCTTGAACAGATAGATGCTTCAAACCATTTACACAAAAAGGTCTGAAAACTGCTTTCATATTCTAGAATTCATTAGTGCTTTAGCTGCAAGCATTCTCCACTTCATTTTGAGATATTTAATGCCTTCAAGTTTATTTTCCTGGTTAATAATTAAACAGGAATTCCTCTAACCCTTCTGAGGCAACACTTTAGATATGTACAAAAACAGAAGGAATTGCTATGTTACTCACACTGAAGGGCTTTGCCGATTTTAGGTACTTTAATAGTGTCCAGGTTTGACCTGATGAAAATTATTTTTACTCCTAAACAGGATTTCAACTGCTGATGTGTCTTGGGCAACTTGCACTATTTCTGGAATAGCCAGGAAGTATAATGGGTTGAAGCCTATTTTATGAGGTTCAACAAGGCAAGGTGCAGGGTTCTGCAACTGGGTCACAACAACCCTGGGCAATGCTACAGGTTTGGGAATGCTGGAAAGCTGCCTGGTAGAAAAGGACCTGGGGTTGCTGGTCAACAGTGTCTGAAAATGATCCAGCAGTGTGCCCAGATGGCCAAGAACAGCACCCTGGCCTGTATCAGCAATAGTGTGGCCAGCAGGACCAGGGCAGTGATTGTCCCTCTGTACTCAGCACTGGTGAGGCCACACCTTGAGTCCTGTGTCCAGTTTTGGGATCCTCACTACAAGAAAGACCTTGAGGTGCTGGAAAGTGTCCAGAGAAGGGCAATAGAGCTGGTAAAAGGTCTGGAGCACAAGTCTTCTGAGGAGCAGCTGAGGGAGTTAGGGTTGTTAGGCTGGAGAAAAGGAGGCTCAGGGGAGACCTTATTGGTCTCTACAACTATCTGAAAGGAAGGGTGTAGCCAAGTGGGGGTCAGTGTCTTCTTAAAAGTAACAAGAAATAGGACAAGAGGAAATGGCCTCAAGTTGCATCATGGAGGTTTAGATTGGTTTACTGAAAGGGCTATCAACCATTGGAACACGCTACCCAGGGAAGTGGTGGAGTCACCATCTCTGGAGGTATTTGAAAGGAGGTGTAGATGTGGTACTTTGGGACATGATTTAGTGGTGGGCTTGCCAGTGCTAGGATAATGGTTGGAAACAACGATCTTAAACATCTTTTCCAACCTAAATGATTCTATGATTCTAACAAGCATCACAGAACAAGCAGAACAAAGAATATCAGTCAATTGATACCTTCTTCATTGTCATACTGAGTATATGGGGTTTACTTCCTTCCCCTTCCCACTTCCTGTTTTTGCAGGAGAAATGCAAAGGGAAGAATCGGGAGGATAAGAGAAGATCTGGGCCTTAACAAAACCATTTTGATTAGAAGCATTTTGGAACCAAGCCTCTTCTGGAAGACTAGCTTTCCAGAAAGGGAATGCAATTAAGAAAGAATAAAACCCCGCTGTCTTGAGTGTTCCTCAGTGCTTTTTGGGATCACGGTCCATTCACTTTCCATTTCAACTGAGTGCCTCCAGAGGAAGTTAACAAGTATAACCAACCCCTAGAGAAAACAGTAGTATACTTTCATTCTCAGTCCCATCAATTGCTTTTCCAGGACACAGACTCAGCACTATTTTCACAGAAGCTGAGACCCTGTGGTTCCTGCTAATTTCCATGAGAATTTTGGTTTCACAGCTCATCCTCTCTCCTACTATCATACTGAATCTTAATGAGGCATAAAGACTCAGGTAAACTGAATTACACCAAGATAATATCGGTTGAAGAGAACTATACTTCACTCTAAAGATTTTCAACTTACTGAGGCATTCCCCAAAGAACCAAGGAAGCATATATATGAATGTTTGCAAAGATAATAATAAATATTCAGATTTTCTGTTCCTGTGTTCACAGAATTAATGAACAAAAAATATGTTTCAATCACAGAACACTCCAGTCATCTCCACTCAGAAAAAGCTTCCTTAGAAAAATGCATAAAATTAATCTAGTATAAACCAGATGGCTTTAAAATTTAAAACCTACTTCTTCAGGAAATTACTTTAAAACTCTTTACTAACCTCAGCTACTCTTTCCAAAAGTGGTTCCAGCCAGTGTTCATTGCACTCACAGTGACTATCCAGGAAGGTCAGTACTTTTGCTTGTGCTGCATCTGCCCCTCTGACACGGGAGCGCATCAGGCCTGAGAAGCAAAGATAAAAAGTTTTAAGTACTTCCTGAGGAAAACAATCAACAGTATTGAGAAAGTATAGCATTCCGAGTTAGTCATTAGCTAAGTTACTCCAACTCAAACAGGACAAACACAAAAGAGCCATTATCAAAACCAGATGTTAGTTAAGAACTCAGTGAAAGGACTTCACACCAAACAACCTGCAAGTGTCCAACCTTCTGCATCCTACAAGTTTTGATCTAATTTAAGAAGAATCGAAGTGCCTTTTCAAAACAAGTGATACACAAGTACAAATGGGTCTGCATTACTGTAAATGGTATTGATACTGGTAAATGTTACTCAAGATCGGATCTGAAACAAACACGTCAGACAGTTCTACTATAGAACTGAGGAAAGCACCATCCTCTTCACTTTTTTGCCACCCCTCATCTTAGTTCTTACTACACTCTGTCCAATCTTCTATGAACTTCTTCCAGAAATAACCATGATTCATTAGTTTACGTCTGAGAGCCTTACTCCCATCCCTTTCAACTGTCTTTTCTCTGTGCTTATGGCTGTTCTCTTGTTTTGTGGTTTGTTTGGGGTTTTTTTGAAGAGATTTCTTTAGGAAGAAACTTTTGGTAAAACCAAAAGGTTCTTCTCTTTATCTTAATTACACACATACCCTTACTGATTTACCCTACTCCTTTCCTTCCTTTGTTCCTTTCTTTCCTTTTAATATTCGTCCATTGGATGACCTCACCGTTCCTTAAAGTTCCTTGCTATATATACACACACATAGCAAGCTTCCTATAATTTCTTTGCAAATTTTGTCCCTACTTTTTTCTACTATTAATAAATGTACTGATTCCATTGTCACTCAAGATCAAAACCAAGTAATTACTTTTTTTTCTCCCCCTTCTTTTTCTTTCTACATTGTTTCTCACCAAATTTGTTCTGGTTTGTTTGGGCATTTTTTGCCCTCTGAAACACTGCAAAAGAGTCAAGCCCATTTCTTACCACTCCCTTTACAAAATAAATACTCAAAATATGACTGTGCCAAACAGAATACAAGATGCTTAAGAGGAAAAGCTTGTATGCTCTGCTCAACATTCAGTAAAAGCCTCATCAAGATCCTTTTACTATTTCTTACTTCAAATGTGAGCATTTCACTGTTGTAGATATGTGCTATGCTAAGGCTCTCTGACAGTACTATTTACACCTTCTCTGTGACACACTGGTAGCTAACTGTACCTCACTGATTTTATGCTGTTTCCCCAATTCCAGCCTTTGAATCTGTTCTGTTTAGTCTTTCCACACCAAACCTTCCTCAGGCACTCTTGCTTTATGTTTGGGTTTTTTTTAATTTTTACATTTCAATTCCCCCTTCCACAGTTTATTATTTATAATTTATAATTTACATTGTTGTAGAATCTACTGTCTTGCTCTAATTCCATAGAAAATACGCAACATTGTTTCTAATTTCAGATTTAGTGGCAGAAAAATAGAGGTTACCATTTGGGTCATTGAGTCCTCCACGATCACATTCAGACTTAAAATAAATAGAGCTGAAAAAGTTGCACCAAACATTTATTTTGTAGACTACCACACCCTTCAGAACACATCTGTTCCCATAACAAACTCTGGTCCTACAGATGAGACTAAAAACTACTAACATTTATTTCTGAATGAAAGGCAGTTAATGTCATCCCCTTCACCAACACCATACCTTTAACTTTCATTTTAAAACACCCTGCTTTCCTCTACTGCTCATACTGCTGTGCCACTCTTAGCAGCCTATGCAGTGGTTGATTTTACCAATTTTCTTAAATTTTAATTTGTATGTGCAATATTTAATCTTAGTCTCACAAAAATACAAAGTAAATTAGTACTCTGCCTTCCATCTGCAAACATTTGTTCTTTACTGACAAAGTAATAGATTTGTCAAATTGTATTTCACTTTTAGATATACTAATGCATATTTTTAAGTATGAATCTGTATACACACTACAAAGTTAATATTTAAAATTACTAAAAAACAAACATCAAAAAGGTGTTCCTTCCTTCTGGTTTTTTTCATTACTACTATCTTCATCTTTAAGTGCTGTACTGAAAAATGACATTAACTTGCTCAGAACCCAACAACCACAGCAAGTCATAAAAGACCTGCATTGCTAACAAGTCCTTGTTCACAAGTATATTCCAAAGAACCCATCAGTTATTGCAATAATGTGAATTATGGGACAACACAGGTTTTATGCATGTCATTTCCAATACCTGACAATCTAATGATTCCAGCTCCTTCCCAGGCCAGGTTGGCAGTCTAAAAGATACAGTCCTTACAAAAATTAACAAGTATATATCTGCTAAATCAGTCAGCTATTTCAGCTGTCAAATCTCAGTTATTATTTCAAACAGCTGTAGAATAACAGTTGCCTGTATCTAATACATTAAGCCCCAGAGTCAGGAAACTGCTGACTGAAGAGTTCATGACATGAGACCATAATTCACAGAGCAACATAGAATAAAACAAAAATGTAAGACAAATTTGTTACAGGGCACACTGGCTTCAGCAAAACTGGCATACTTGGTCCCAGTCCTCCTGGCTGCTCCAAACCTCTAAAGGCTGTCAAAACAAACTGTCAGGCTATCCACCAACTAAATCCTTAAAATGATAACTAAAAAGGGAACCAGAGAGTTATTTTTAAGATGGATCATTTCAGACATAGATACATAGATACAGTGAGACCTTGCATACAATGGTAACAGCTTAACTGAGGATTCAGTGCAGGAAGAGAAAGGAAAGGTTGAAGATTAAATGCAAATCCTAAAGGAAGTTTTATGCAAATCCTAAAGTAAAAGCCAACAATGGGTAATTGTACACACAACAAAAATAGAACAACAATCAGAATTAATGTTTTTACCTGCATAAATACATTTTTTTTTATTCCTTCCACCGGTAGATTTATAAAGTAGAATGTTCCTTTAAAAGACCTGATGAACACTAAGAGCTAAGGAAGCACAGTGGAATTTGTATCTTCCTTCCCCAGATTAAACTTACCTTCTCGGCGGTCATTTCGAAGAACTCGCACTTTTTCAATTTTTCCCAAAAGAGCACCATCCTCAGCTTTAAAAAATAAAATAATAAAAAAAAAAATCAAGTGATAAGAACCCATTTGATATCCAACACTGTATACCAAAAGAGGGGCTGTCTTCAAAGAAAAGCAAAAGCTTTGTAGGTGAAAATGTTTGTGGTCATAAATAGTTAAATATAAGATACACACTTAAAAAAACCAACGTATCTCACCAGAAATAAAGAAAAGTTATCAGGTTAAGAAATTATTACTTTCATTATGTTATTTACAGTTAACTTAATTTTACAGTCTTGAAACATTTTTATTTAACTATATTCTCTTTGTTTATTTTAGGCCATTCCTACATTGCATAGAGAAAAACACTTTTATAGGATTAAATAAACTGTTTTCTTTTCATATAGAAGAGCTCTCTTTAATCCACATTAAGGAACAAAGCTGTATTAAACTAGCTAAAAACTAGTAATGCAAATATAGACATTAGTTTCCTTTAAGAAATGTTACTCAGAGGTCCATTTCTATTGTTCGAGTTTCTATCATGATACTCTAGTACTTATAAAACACTGAATTATTTTAGATTCAATAAGAACTTTTCCAAGAGACCGATGGAGACCAGCATTCATTTAAAACAGTGCCACAAAAATATTTGTTGCAGGAACCATGGGTTTTAATCTTACTTAAGATAACATACTACACAAAGGCCCTTTTTAATGATACACTCTGGTCCTTTAACTAACACGAAGTAATAAAATATACCTGAAGTATTTACAGGAACTCTTCACATTTCCAAAATTACAGATATGGAAGAATTAAGACCTGGTTTTGGATCAGTCCCTGTCAACTCCTATTCAAGTACCCTATTCTCAACCAAGTCACCTACTGACATCTACAGAAAGTCTTACCAGAATAAGCACTGTAAGTTCAGATTGTAAAAGTACTTACGATCATTACTATAGTCATCCACCAGTATGATTTCCTTAATAAGATGTGACGGACTTTTTTTAAGGACACTGCAACAGAAAAGAAAAAAAAGCATTCAGTACTAAGCAGCATTTATTTTCCATAATGATGTCATAAAAGGAGTTATTTTGTTAAGCCACAGTAGAACCTAGCCCAGGATGTTATCTTCAACAGCAGCTATTGACTTATTCTTACAGAAAGAGTGAAGAGGTGCACATGTAGAATTTGGGTGTTCCTTCCTCCCCACCACCCCTACCTCCCCTGCCCCCACTACTCCAGCCCCCAGAAATCAGAACATTAGACAGACAACGTGCAAAACACAGAAGTTTTGCAGGTATCTTTGGCTCAAATATCCCCTAAGAATCCATCTATCCTGACTTTGGCTTCAAACAGTCAGTTTCCAAACATCATCTGGTAACTGGTACCACACTTCAATTCATCTGTAGTTAAGGTAAGCAATTTTGTATAACATCACTATTTCAGAATGTAAGAACTGAAGACTCATCTTTTCCTCTGCACAGTTCAGAAGAGCATAACAGGTTGTTACTTTCCTTCCTTATCATAAGCCATTTTCTGACACAAATAAACGGTCTTTAGGGAAAAATTAAGCTCTCTTATATATACCTGACGACAGTTCGAAGCAAAGCAGATCTTGCCTCATTATGAAAGGTGATCACCACACTAGTAGCTGGCAAATCTATCCGCCATTGTTTCCGCTGACACCTGAAAGAAATAACACTTTGTCATTTGAACATAATTTTTACATCCTGGGCTTAGCAGACAGCCTTCATTGTGAAGTATTTATCTATTAAATTCATGTACACACTGCCTAGGAAGAATAAAATGCCTTGTTTTCAAGTGAGATTATAATCAACTTGTCTTCTCGCACTTTTGGTAGTTGTCTTAGTATACAAAAGACTAAGAAGTCAGTGTCAAATATGGGGAGGTTCAGAAAAGCCACGAGACCATCATCACTGCAGTATATTTTTGCAACTGAGTATGAAATCAGAGTGCTTTTTTTAAATTAAAAGCATTCAACACATCTAAGGAAATAGGTATATTTTCAAGGAAAATCCACATGTTCACGGGCTACCATATACTTCTTCTTTAGAATGGCATGTGTCCACTTCTCCCTTTTTTACATTTTTAAAGCTTCTGTAGCATCTCACTCATAGATAAAACCAGTTATCTATTCTAATGAGAACTGGTAAGGATCATAACATTTGGAATTTGAAAAACAAAGCTAGCTGTGACAATGCTCAGCCAACTAAACACAGAACCACATCCTTCCAAACATAAAGATGATGAAATATTCCATCTAATGCCAACTCATTTTTCATCACCTCTAGAAGCCTGAAATTAATATAATAAGAAAAAATAAGCAAATCCTAAAATAATTCATGCAGGACTACACTCACTTAAGATATTCAATCCAATAAAATAAACCTAAAAAAGACACTACTCTCATTGTATTAGAAAGTAACAGTACCAGAAAACTATGCATACTGAGTTTATGTTGAAAGCATTATAGTCTGACAGGTCATGATACTGATTGCCATTCATGCAGTGACATACACAAGTGATATATTTCTTCCACATTCTTTAATTATTACTAAGGGTAGAGTTTTAACCAGCCTAGTTGTCTTCAGAGGGGATAAACCCAGATAGTGTACACCTGTAGCAAATTCAGCAGGTACTTTTGTACTCTGTGCAGTATTAATCAAACTAGCTTTTCGGGGAAGTTTGCCACCTACACTTCTAAAGCGAGACCTCTGCCTGTATAAAAGCCCACTCCACACCTGATTAAACATCTGCAATGCACACCATAAACCAAAAAAACCTTCAGCTTCTTGGAATCCATGAGTGAGCAGCAATGCACTTCTTGCTCGTGCCCACTCTACAAAATCCCAGGAACCTGGAGTGTTTTCGATACAACACACCCATAATGTCACACACATTAGAGCTTGCTGTCAAACAAAACATTATTCTGCTCCAATGACCTCACTTGCTCCGAATGAAAACAAAGCCCACGCCAACCCTACAATTGCTGTCTCAGATCAGCAAGGCCATGTCTAGCTTTGTGGTGGGTGTACAAAACGGCTTTGTTGCTAGCACCCAGCACTGGAGCAATAAATCACAAATGCCTATATGTTCCTGAAAAATAAAGAATTAAGAGCTTCTCTAGTGTGAGCTTTAGGCAATTCATCTAG
This sequence comes from Corapipo altera, assembly GCF_003945725.1. NCBI lineage: Eukaryota > Metazoa > Chordata > Aves > Passeriformes > Pipridae > Corapipo > Corapipo altera. Next base: position 36,809,212 of record NW_020884874.1, read on the forward strand.
ACAGCTAAAAGACATGCAAATGTTATACTCCAAAGCCTATGGTGCCAAAAAAGATATTATTTTTTCTGCTAAGTTTAAAATTGCCCACAGAGGACAAGGTTACTGTGCATGCAGTTATCACATGAAGCACTTGCATTAGAATAATTAAAAAGTCACATTAAACTTATACTGATATCTTTGCAGAAGAGAGTACTTGAGCCAGAGTGCATATTAGAGGGAATTACTCAAGGCAATGGAGTCTCTAAATTTTAAGAAAACTCAAGAGAAGAGCACTACTGCATATTTCTGAAGGAGAAATTAAGACTTTTAGACTTTCAAATAAAACAGGAGGAACATTTCAGTGAGTATTTTTGTTCTCAGCTCTTCAAAAATCCCTTTAACTGACAGACTGCAATGAAAGGAAACCCAGTGGTTTCTCAGTGTTGTTGAAAGTAGTAGTTGTGAGCATCAGCTGGAGTGAGAATCTGCATTCCTGTTCAAAGTTCTCTCTGCTTCCTTTCTTATGTTGTATCTGCCTGTTTCTCACTTCTTCCTTTTGCTCAAAATGAAAGTAAGCAGCTTAAGTAAACGAATCAAGTGTTTTCCAGTTTTTTCAGTATTGCTGCCAGGCTTTCACAAAAAGCAAGTGGAAATCTTTGGTCTTGATGCTAGTAAAAGTTTGCATGACGTAAAAAAGACTAAACAATATAGTATTAAGAGATGCATAATTATACACAATTGTTTATTAAATAAATTATATTTAAGGCAGAATCCTGATAAACTGCTTCTCAACAGACAATTTCAGCAATTAAATAATATTACTATGTAGTTATTTCAAAGTCAAACAGCCCCTTAGACACATCAGTAAAATTAACAGCAAGTTGCTTAAGGAGAAACAAAGTATTTCCTCATCTCAGACACTTTTCTTGAAGAAAAAGACTGCAGCAGCTCCACAAAAGATTTTCATCTCAACCCAGTTGCCTCCAATTTTGTTGAAAATAACATGCTTCCAAGAGTCATGTGATCAGATATTCTTCTTCCTATGCCTATTGCTCTTGTTCTTGCCATCACGCAGTTCCTAAGTATTTCATTTGGCTTTTTCAGCTTCTGCAGTGAAACTTCTTGCCAAAAGAGAAGAAAACTTAATTGCAACATGGTCGGGAACTTATCATGGACAGTTTGCGTGAATGATTGCTGCAGTTTGGTTTTTTGTTTGGTTGTTTTTTTCTTTTAAAAGATGATTATTTATAGTCTGATGGGCACTTAAATCTGCTCCATGGCAAAGTCAAAGTAATAATCCCAGCTCAGATACAGCCTTTCCCCAGAAATCTCTCTCTCTCTCTCTCTCTCCTCCATTGCAGGGTTCTTTTCCAGCTTCATGTTGTGAAAAAACTTAGGCAGGTCAGCATATAATCACAAGACTGACAGTTAAAACAAGCATGGCCATTATAATATAATTTCTCTCCTGTCATCTCTTACATTCTTCTCAAATGACAGCCTTTGTCTCTCAGACACTTCCCAACACAGAGATTATGAAATATCAAAAAACTTCCAAATTCACCATATCTGAATCATAGAAGCTTCTAGAAGCTGGTAGCTGAGTTCTGATGTCATGGAAAAGAATACCTGATCTAAAAAGTTAGAATACATTTCTTGTGAAAAAAAATTATACGCTATGAAGAAAACTCAAAAGTCACTTCAGACTCCTCAGTACACCATGGGCATCATTCTTTTCACTGCTTTCACTCCACCTATGGAGACTGAAATGAGGCACCAGTTTGGATATATAATAGACACTGACTGAAGTCATGGAAACAGAAGAACTCAAATAAGATTCCTTGTTCTTTAACCCAAGGATGATGGAGTTTACTGTTCCTGTCCTTTCTAAGGCTGGAAAGCTCCTGTTTCAGAAAAACCACCTGCAGTTCAAAAGCAATAAATACAGAAAGGTTAATCCAAGTCAAACAAGGTTCAGTTTGGCACTTACTGATCATGTCTAGTGTCAGGAACACTTCGGTCCATTCGCAGTTTGTCACTTTCTACCTGATTAAACTTATTGCGGGCATATGGATCCTGACCAGATCGCACCACGGTGGCACCAACATATGCGTCTTGATCAAAGTCCTGCCACCGAACTTTTCCTACAATAGAAAAACAGGAAAATATCCAGATTAATCTTCACAACTTAAGGAACAGCATTCAGCAACCCAAATGTAATTGAGGAAATGTTTAACTTGGCAACAAAGTAATTAAACTTCAATGCTACTGTTAACTGTAACATCAAAAGTCATTTTTCCATGTTAAATTCTTCTAGAATATCCTGCAAATTAATATATAATTGAACAATTTTACAGATCACAGTTTGTACAAGTAATCACTAGACAATGCTTCATCTTGTCCACTTTGTGTTGGTTTTTTTTTTAACCCCACAATTCCCATTTAAAAAAAAACAACATCCACATATCAACAGGCAGGAAGATGGCAGATGATCTGGCTACAATGTTATCTTAGAAACATTTGTTTTTAAAGACCCGGTCCAGACTTCGAAGACATAATTTAATTTACTGTCTCATTAGAGAAGCAAAAACATAGTCAGTTATAATCAAGCCATCTGAGAAACAGGTCTTCTAGAAATACAAGACAGCTTTATTCTCAAAGAACAGCATTTCCTGTAGGCAGAGCACTAGATCACTCTCCAGTATGACATAACTGCAATCTCCTTGACATTCAGAATTTATTCAGATTAATCCCTCTTTAACATGGACTGTGTTATTATGTGACTTGTTGTGACACTAACACAGAAAGGTAGATTAACATCCGGTTACCAAGAACAAAATTTCAGGACTCCCACCATTTTCAGGTGTACAACAACAGTACGGTATTTACCAGGCATCTTAAAACTACCAGTTCTTACCTCTACTTGAACATTTACTTTTTACTATTGACGACAGACCTATGCCACCTATTAGCAAATTTATACCACACTTAACTCAAAATCAGAGCTCAAGTTCTAATGCAATACAGACATTCTTGATTTAAACATGGATGTGTATGAGAATCTCCTGCAAGCAAGTTGTGGTGAACCAGCATGCTATTGGCACAAAAAAAGATACAAAGTAAAAGCTGTGTTTTGTGATCACTGTTTATTACAGATGGGAGGATTTAATATTCATCGTTTTCATAATTACCATAAAAATTTTTTGAGGTATTTTTAGTTAAGTGCAGTAAGTAGCAGGTTGCAAGGATGTCACTCCATTCCAGTGCAGCTTTTAGAAAAATATCATAGCTCAGGTATATCCTAAATTAAGTTGATATGCATACAGGGAATACTACTCTACCAGCTATTAACAAGAGTTAGAGGTTGCTCAGATTTTCTAGAGTTTGCCTTTGCTTGTCCTCTCAACCAGCACAGCATGAAAACTAAGGCAGACAGGCCTCATTTACAGCTTTCTATCCATAAGCTATGCCCCAACTACAGCGCATTATCTCCTGCCAGATTCTGCTAACACTTTCCATCATTAAACAAAATAACTGTCCCTTGTTCAACCAGACAATACAACAACTTGATTAAAGACTCTCTATAGTCTCAGGATCATTCAAGGAGCTCATCTACAAAGACAACTTCCGCCCAAGGTGGGATCTGGTTATCACATGGTAGTGGAGGTTGCAAGGTAAAAGTAGCAAGGTTGAGGAGGAGGTGGTTTGGGATTGCTTGGTTTGTTTTTAAGTAAATTCCAGCAGATTAAGAGAAAAGTGCCCATACTTTTGGATTACTGGTTTAAGAGCTAGCTAGCCAACACTAAGCAACTATCTTTCATATCTGAATTACCAACCTAAGAAAGCTAAAACATGCATGCGCACACACACAAGCCAGAACTAGAAAGTTAAAGAAAAACAGGATGCAGAACATTTAATAGACACTTGGTGAAGCAACCCAGAAGGCAAACTATAAGAAAATAATTGGAGGCAGAAACAGTTTTTCAAATTCCTATTACTGAAAGAACTCTAAAAAGGAGACTTTCCCTCTGTTGTTGTTGTTAGACCACAAACTGACAAGAGCTTTTCTAAGCCATTCAAGTTCTTTCTTCAAAATATTTCCAGGAACTTACTTTGAAAACAATTTTACACCTCAGCCAGCTAACACATTACAAACAACCCAACATATTTATTTACAAAAATTACACCAAACCTCATTTGCAAAAAAACTATAAAAAAGGTTAGAGCAGCTTGATTCAAGAAACTGGAAGAAACATCAGGGATCACAAGATCATTTTCCCATAAAATTCTCTCCCTCAGCATTTCCCAAAAGCTTTTGCAACCTCCTTGGTAACTAAACTGTATTATCACCTTTGTTTCTAATTTATAATAGAGCTTCAATCTGAATCATTTGTTGAATATTTTCTGAAATACAGGACATGTCACGTTGCCACTTTGCTGGCCTAAAAATAAAGATTTTTAGTCCATTTTACAAAGTATCATGAACACTTGAAATGCATTTATATAAGATTTTCAACTTCCAAACACTCCAGCTTTAAACTGGTTTTGAAGTTATGCGCATTTCAGGACTTCCACCCCCAGCTACTCTTCAGTTGCCTTCCATCCACTGGAAAGAGCAGCTAAAACACCAGAGGCCATGAGGGCATTCCATGGGTGATTAGGGTGATGCTGTTGCAAGTGTTCTTCTTAAACAGGTTGTGTCCTTTATGAAATACAACATGCAACATGGGCTGCCCATATAAGTGACCATGGTTTAAGTTAACTGCTGGAAACTGAAAGGTTGATTCAAAGTTAACTATACTGTCCAGCCTTACTTTTGCTGAAAGGTTTGCCTTTCTGAATCTATCAACTAAATTTTGAAGTTAGAAGAGGTTTAGTAAACCTTTTCCAATAATAAGTACTATTTCTTTATATGCTTCCCTAGGTTCACAAATCAGAGCACGTTTGATTTAATTTCTTCTGGAGAGTTAGATAGCTCTGTAGTTTCCTGCATTTCAATGACTTTGTCAGGTGGAATGAATATCAGAAAATGCAGCTATATTATTTCAAACTTCAATAAAGTATGTAACTTCAAATTCAAGCAAATATTGAGACCTAACATGACAATAAATTAGTCTTTTAAACAACAGTAAGTGAATTGCAAAGTTTGCTACCAGAGTCAAATAGAGCCAAAAAAAACAAAACAAAACAAAACCAAAACCCCAATCACTGAACCAGTTAAGATCCTGGAGCAGGGTATGTTGCAGTACTGAACTTGGTTTTGACAAGAAGTGTTTATTTTACAAACAGTCCTAAGCCTGAGAAGTTGAGTAGAAGCCAGAAAAAGGTGAAATCCAGTGAAGTTGCTTTTGTCCCAGTTCCCATCAGAGCTTGATATAAATAATTTAAAATGTATCATTTACCATTTTCCAACACTTTAAAACTCACAAATATAAAATTAGTCCAGAAAGAATAAAGTAAACTTCAGAAGAAAGGAGACCACTTTGTAGGGCTAAATTTACTGAAAAGCAGTGACAGTCCACGGAAGTAGTGAATTTGGCTTCAGAAGACAGAAAGGAGGTAATGCTTGGCTCTGACTCAAGCAGAAGGCCCTGTCAACTATGTGCAATAGGAGTCAGATCGACTAAAGCTAAGTCAGATAACAGTAAAAGCAGCTAGAAGTGAGAGAAGAGAAAAAAAAGCATATCAGATAAATCTGTAAGCACTCAAGCAGCAGGTAACAAAAGAGTAGGCATAGATGGATACAAAATCCCCTAAATAGCTTGCATTCCCTCTTATGGACTCAATACAGCTTAAAAGCAGTTGAACACAATATAAATATGATTATTTTGATTTACATGCATTAAGGGGTGCCAGATCTTCAATAACTAATAAAAAAAAAGAGTGTCTGAGTAACTGCTGAAACTCCTGTCAATACAGGCAACTACTTATGCACTTTTGCCTTAGTTATCCATGAAGACAATTCAGGGTTGGTCTTTCTAAATACAAGAGCTAAGATCACTATTTCTCTCCAGACAGCAGGTAAGACAAGGCAGGTCAAAGGATACAGGAAAAAAAGCCATCAATAGCAAACAGCTTGTACTGTACCTGGAGAGTCTATGACTGTAAAACAAAAATCATACCTCACACGTTACTGGGGATGGAAGTTCCAGCTGCTTAAAGCAAAGTTTACCTTGGTTAGTTCTTTCTGCAAGATCTCATAGTGTTTAAAATGTTGGGTCAAGACAAATTTGTAAGCAAAACATTAGGATTAATAGAAGAGGAGCAAAATGTCCTGTGAAGTTACCTGATCAGTAGTTGTCCTTCTTGTACAGTAAACTTTTTCAAAACTGTAAAATGTTCAAATCCGATTTTCATTTTTCTGTATTCCTTAGTATGTCAATTGCAGCTAACATATTAAATCTCATTGATGTGAAACAGTTAAGCAGCAAAGAAATATTATGGAAGCAGTCATATGAATGCAGATTCCTTAACACTTAACTTTCTAGCTCATCCTCAAGGTATAAGGATTTCACTCAAATAGAACAAAAATCATGTTGTTCTCTTATTTGCCAGCATATGACAAGTATGAGAAAAATAAGGTACACCATCAGCAGAGTCAGGAAAATCTGCCACAACAAAAACTAGAAAAAAAGTGAAGTATGAACCTTGGCTGAATCTTCAGTCAAAACAACAGTCCTACAGTGACTTGCCTGTTGCCTGTCAGCATTACCCATTGAGAGACATGGACTACTTTCATACCAGGGGCTTTTACAGTACCTCAAACCTACTGAAGGACAATACAAATGTACTAGCAAAGAACCACACTCTCTAAGGCTTTAAACCCAAAGGAGTAGTGAAGCAGGTAAGATTTAAGGAAGCTGAAGTTGTAAGAAGTACATGTTGCTAAAACAATCCCAGCACTTCCAAACTACAAAGAATTATTAGAATCAGAACAACTGCTGTGTTTCATGGTTTTCAATGATAAACATTTTATGGTTATGGATCTTTTGTAACAAATGTTACTGCAATACCTGGAGGTAGCGTCTCCACACTTTGTGCTTTGTCCTCCCCATCACTGCCACGCACTTCTTTCCTTTTGGGATCAATATCATTTGGGTCCTCCTGAAAAAAAGTACATAATCTTTAAAATAACATTCTTATTTAATTTTGTGTTTTCAAAGCAAAGAGTAATAACTAAGTTTGGTGGATTTTAAACTCAGAGTGGTTCAAGAGAGGTAGAATTTTAAGAGAAAGTAATCAATAACATTCAAATGAGCTACACAGGCAAAAAGATTAAACAAAACCTGAAGAAAGCCCTATTCTAACAAGAAATAGCCTAACCAGGAAAGTTATCTGAAAAGAGCAGTCAGGTTATCTAGCAGCTATATCCAGAATGGCAGTCTTGCTATTGGAAAGAGACTTCTGAAATATTTTTATGTGTTCATTTCAGAGGAATTTATTCTAGGTTTCACAAGCAACTCCGCTGTCTCTGTGATTCCAAGAATATTGATGATAACCATTTAGAAAGGGAGAAAACCCCCCTAATTTCATCTACCTCCAAAAAAAACAACCACGCTTTTATACGGTGGTTACCACAAAAATACAAAATTCCAAGTTGGAATTATCCCATTATGCATTTGGAAGAAGTCAAGAAGAGATAATTGGTTTTTTTAAATTTTTTTTTAGCAACTGTATGTCGGTTTTGCACACTACACTTAGCCAACTGATTTAAGTTCCATCAGCTTCTGTTGTTCTTGCACACTTGCCAAAGGAAATTCAGTTTCCTTTTCTACATCTGAAGGAGTCCCATTTATAATATCAGTTATATTTGCACAAGCCTGATGAAGACAAGATCATTACTACATCATGGAAGAAGATACAATACTATGGTTATACTAATCAATAAGTGCACCTAAAAACATTACCAGACCCTGAAGCCAAGCAGTGCAGAACAGTTCGTATCTCTTATAGGAATCTGCAAGAATTTCCAGAAGAGAGTGGTGGTGTACAAACTTCATACTGTAAACTGTCTCTGCCATCCCAGCTCCTAAGCCACATCTGGGAATTATTTGGTAGGATAGTAAGTAGTCAGAACAGGCCAAGCTTACGTTGGGGAAATTTCAACCACAAATTATACCATTTCAGAACGCCCCCAGGCACCTCTGAATTTTCCAATGTAAATTCAGCTTAAGCGTCTACACTAAGTAGGCACTAGGTATTTGGAAATATGCTGAAAAAAGGCAACAGATCTCCAAAACACTGAAATGAAAAACTAAATACCAATGTTTTTTTTCCCAGAGAAATACAGCCATCTAAACACTAAATCAGTTAAAAATTGAGTGCTACCAATGCATGTTTTTCACAGCATCATGTATAGGTGATACTAGAGAGAAGGAATTTTGTCCAGGTTCTTACACTACATTTCACCATGTTGGTACATGCTTTGGGCCACTGGTCCTTGAGGAGGTCAATACCTTTGCTTAAAGAAAGAATTAAAACAAAAATAACAAGAAAAACCCCACCAACACAAAAACACATTCTCAAAACAGTTCTTTAATCATGAGAGCACAAGAGGGAGATTTCGTGAACAAAAAAAGAAAAGGCTAATGTATTTTTCTATATTACAATACTATTACTTTAAAATATTATTTTCTTGACATACTAAAAAAGCTGGCAATATCAGGCTATAACTTAGCACGTAAATGCACCTGGACAACTAATTTGAGCCTATTAAAAAATAAAAAGGAAGCTGACCAACAAGCAGAGACACTGACCAAACACTAGACGCACATATAACACCACTAGAAAAATACATTTGTGGTCACTGTTCATGCAGTTATTTTCTTAGGCCAGGACACCCATATATCAACATGAAAATAAGTACACACCAGCTATAATGCACATGTTGCAGTGACTGGGCATACATTACTTTTATACATCACGTCACTGCTTCCCGCTAATTCCTGATTCAGTACTAGATGACATGTAAAGAAATAAAATTGCAACCTTTTGACTCCATTCAGTGGGAAATATTAGAACAGTATTTTACTAATATTTTAGACATAACAAATAAATGTACATTAAATATAATGTTTAAATTCAATTATCTAAATACCTTTGCTACTCCAAAAGCTCAGAAGTTAAGGTAATGTACATTTACTTAAAAATTTCTTAAAACGTTCCTTGCAGCAATAACCACAATTCATTAATGGTAAATTGAACAAACTGAGGGTGGAGTGGATGATTTTCCAGGTTGATTAATCACTGAAGTGCAACAACTTTTTCTTTCAGGATACAGTAAACTCTCAATGCCTCAGAAAGCCTACATCTGCTTACAAACCTTGCTATTACCACTCACTTTTCTTTTCCTGCTCAACTAACCCACTCCATTAAGACAACTCTGTAGACTGAATTTGAGATATATCCAAGATGTAACATTAATTTCCAGTTTTGAGAACTAGACTTAAAAAAATTGTTTCAGGAAGTGACTAGTTACACATTTGCAGCTGCTCTGACTGATGCAAGGAAAGAATGAGGTGATTCAAATTCAAAGCAGGATTCAAACATTTTTATAGCATTTCTACACATCTACAACAAGACACAATCATATTCCACAAGAAATTTAAGAGTAGTCAATTTGAGTTTAGAAAGCTGTAATTATACACAGATGTACATTACTGGATAATTTCATTACCATTACTTAGATCTTCCAGACATTCTAGTTTGGGTATATTTTTTTGCATTGAATACTATATTCCTTACAAGCATTGCTAAGCAATTAGCATTTTGTCAATTGTTATTTCATTTGGCACCAAAACCAATTTTAAACCATTCCAAGTCCCTAGGTATTCCTTCTATATAAAAAACCACTTAAAACCAGCGCTGTTTTTCCTATCTCTGTCTCACAGTACTTTTTTTTATCTTTTAATTATAGTTTCAAGTATCACGGATTTGACATTTAACTGCTACGTAGTAGATCTCATTATAGCACAGATTTCAATCCTACACTGGCTTCCTATCAACAAGAGAACAATTTATCAACATGAAACATCTTCAGATATATTAAGATATCACACAGACCTTATAAGCGGCAAATCAACACAGATCTCTGCAAAGCTTTTGTGGTTGGAAACATCTTAAGTGAGTCTTCAATAGCAGACATTCCTCTCACAGACAACCCAGATGCTGAACAGCATGCAGTATTTGGGCATAGGAGATGGCTGGGAGGTATTGTGCTACCTGGACAGGTGGACACTCAGAATAATTGATAAATGTGTCTCCATGGGACAAAACACACATTAAGGTTTAATATCGGTTTCAGGACTTGTTTTTAAGATATTGGTCAGGGGCAACTGCAGACCGATTTACTTCTACTGGTGATTTTCTAAGAGCAAAGTGAATAATGGCAGCATTTTCAAAGAGTATCATTTGAGCCAGCTGGCCTAATACTAGGCTGCAGTACAGATAAGTCAAATCAGTAGATGATTTCGAAATAGCGCTCTTGCTGCAAGATGACATTCCTCCCAGTACTTCATATACTTCTGTTCTGATCATGTACTTGGGACCAGACACACAGAAGCACTCTGATGTTGTGTAGAGCAGTACTTGGCACTGCAACAGTTTAATGCCTGCTACAATTCAGACCTCTAAACCAAGCATGAAGGCTCCTACAAAACTTAGCTATCTAAGAAAAGGACTCAAAGTTGAGCAGAGTCAGACAGTTGACCAAGCCACTGACATAGAAAAGTCCAGACTTTTTTTACTGCTTAGTATCTCCCTCTGTACTTAATATATCCCCTTTTCCCCCACCCCAATTCAGTTTACAATCTTTTAATTAGCTATCACATTAGCTAAGCAAGCTCTGAAGCACCAGTTCCTTCTAACTCGAGAGAAGCTTCAGCACAGTCCAGCATGTTGTCGCTTGCTTTCTGATTCAACACTCACTGCCGCCTTCCAAGAGATCTTCAGAAACACAACTTCAAGTCTCTCTTGCTGCAGTAAATGAATTCAGCTTTCCTATGTGCCAGGTAAGCACTGTAGCAATTTAATGTAATTACATTATGGGGCAGCTGTTTCTTCCCTTGTCAGCAAAAACGTTTTGTACAAAACTGAGATAAAGTATCCTCTGAAAATGCCTGGAATGCCACATCTTACAGAAAAGACAAGTACGAAATGTCCCATAAACAAATGCTGACTTCCTTTAACTGTCAACTTGCTCGGCATGACTAAAGCAGACATTTCTAAGCACATCAAGAAGTGAAGCATAAATAAATTTAAAAAAAAATCTGAAAATTCGTATACTTTGCAATATTTGATTACCACTGTTAAGCATAATGTCTGAAATGATTACAGCAAAGATGATTTCATTTTCATTCTTACTTCTTTACCCAGTGTACGTAAATTGCTGTCAGGTATATTCCTTTCATCTGCGAGTATTCAAAACAAAAATAGAAGCTTCCAGCAGGGGGAAACAGATACACACCCCTCCCACACATACAAGAAGGTAATTTTAAATTCTCAAAAAAACTGCGGAAAAGTAATCAAGATTATACTTTGATGGTTTCATACATAGGAAATGTATTTAGATATACTCTCAGTGAATACATTTGAAACATTTTGAAAATGCCAACTACTATAAGCTGTAGTCTCCAGAAAAACTTAAATTACTTAGTACCCAACCTTCTCTGTAATTTTTACCTTTACTTAGGGCAAAGTACATATTTTGGAGTTTTCACGCACTACTTGAAGTACTAAAACAACTATAAAATGTGACATTTTCTAAACCTAGAATGGATTAAACAAAAATAATGCTTTATCTGAAGTTTCTGAAAAACAAGTATACATATTCTCTGAGGAAGATCTGATCCAGCTTTGCAGCAGCAGAATGTACAGCAATTGGGATCAACTGGAAGTTCTGGTTCAACTTACTTTCTGGGCACAACAAACATATTCAGCTGAGAAGAACCAAGGAGCAACAGAAGCCCTGGTGTAGGGTTGGTAGGGCTATTCAAGCAGTAAGCTTTCATGTATAGGTAAGCTGTCAAATATGAAGATTTGCATATAAATATATGAAAATTAAATAAATGAAAATTTGAAGATAACCTAAAAGTACCAACATGACTTACCACATGAAGACCGACATTGGTACAATATATACGCATTAATTGATTAGCCTGCGAATGCTATACATTTTAGACTGTATTTCAGTATTTCACAAAAAATAGTATTTTTTCTGTAAGGACCTGTCATCATATATGTGATCCTCATGGCTAGGCTTCACGAACGAAGATTTGGGGAGGGCTCTACCCACATTTGTTACAAGTCTGTTGGTGGTTAAAAAGGCCAATAGGAGATAGGCATGTCCGGTTGCAAAAGGCACAGCAGAAAGACTCCTTAGGTGGTAAATTCTGCAAGGTACGATTCTTTCTGTGTTGTCTTTTCTCCTCAAGGGTGATCCTGTGTGTGTTCTCAAAGGCATCAGCAGCGTTATAGATGGTGTGTCTCCAGACCTCCCGATTGGGGCCAGAGTAGACCAGTTATGGTGATCAATATGGCCAAGGTTGAGATGTTGTTTCAGGGAGTCCTTGTATCTCCTCTTCGGGGTTCCTCTCATGCGGCAGCCAGTGGCGAGTTCACCATAAAGTGATCCTAAAGGCATTAAAAACCCCAAAACCATAACACAGTTTCGTGAGAATTCGAGTATCCATCTACAGGTGACCTCTAATAAAACATGTTCCTTTTGCCTAGGAATCTCATCCATTCTAGTAATAAGGGTCAAAACTAAGTAGACAACCTTATGATCTACCAAAAAAGCTTGCCTTACCAAATTGGCAACGTAGTGTACCACTAGAAAGAGGAAACAAAAAACCCACAAAATCCACAAACCCCAAAAACTGCAACACTCCCTTCTTTTTCTTCAGCTGTACGATGAAAACACACTGTTAGAGCTGAAGTGATTGTCAGATCAACAGTCAGGATGACACAATAACACGCACCCCAGCTCAGATGAAGTAAGAAAAAAATCTTCCTGCCACGGGCTACTTCTACCTGTCTTCCATGACGAAAGAAGCCCTCCCAACCAAAGATCTCCACAGAGGCTACCACAGACAGGAGGACTGGCATCTGCTATGAAGTGCCTAAGCACCAGAAAGCAAAAAAAAAAAATCTCACTCTGACTTCACTGTCACCTCTCCACTGAAAGAGTAGAAGTGAGGGGAAGGTCTCATATACCAGAAAGAATATGAATACAAGGGAAACACTGCAGAGAACACACTAAAAGGCTTTACTGTTTTTTTCTAAGATCACTCAGTCCTCATGATTCATGATGTTGTGTACAAGGGTGGACGGCAAGAGAGGGTTTTAAAAAAAAAAAAAAGGAGTAGGAGAAACACTTAAGGGTACTGGGACTGATAGAAGGGTAAAATCTCAAGCGCACCAGTAGCTTTGAAAGCAAGGAATCAGCATCACTAAGTATGGCAGCAGGGAGTCACAAACAGTATCTGATATTTCCTGTTAAATTTATCATGTCTCGAAAAAATCTCACTTGTCTGTACTACCTGCCACAGACTATGAAAATAAAACATCACAAAACATTTGCAATGGTTATTTAAATTCAAGATAGCATCTAAGTCTATTATCACTCAATTTTAATTCCCAAAAGGAAAGGTTGATGGTGACAAAATAAGACATTTCTTTCAATAGTTAACTCACGGGTTTTTTTAAATAAGGTTGAAAACAACCTTCTGTTCCAAAATTGTTGTCATTGCAGACACATAGTTGCACCATTTATACAGGAAGTGCACACTCAGCAGTTATGTTGTTTATGTTGCTCTTTTAGTAGTGCTAGATTGGGAAAAAATCCAAGAATACGATAATCATAAATCATCATCAATCAAAAGGAGCTGAGTGATCTGATCTGTTATACGTATGCTCACAAAAAAAAAAATTCAACGGCAAAAACGAAGAGTCAGTTAACAAGTTACAAGTGGTAAAGCTTTGTTAAAAGCATCTTATTGGCATATTCACCTCCAAGGATTATTTTGTCATCGTGTCTCACGTAGGTTAAAATGTGTTTTGAGGCACAAACTTAGGCAGCACCAATAATTTTAGCATGGTTATCCCATACCTACTGTTTTTCTCATACTTAAAAAAGTGAAATATTATTTGCAAGCATTATATTCTTTTAGTTAATCCATTTCTGGAATGGGAAAAGGTAGAAAAAGTGGCAGCAGCTCCCAAAAACATAGGGCATGGTTTGATACACAAACAGTATCTGCCCGCTGTGCTTCTTTCAAAGTCCACAGCTCTTGTTTGAGAATTACTATGCATATTATTCATTTGCTCGCCTGAGTGCTTTCCAAGATGTGAAATCTGAACATTTAAGTAGCTTAATACAAGTACAGAGGCCCCATTTCAGATCCAAGAGGTACAGTGCCCATGTTAGTCATTCAAAAAATTAATGAGATTAGATTAAATCCATTTAACAATCCCAGTTGATTCTACTTAAAGCAGATGAAAGATTCCATAGAACAACCAGTCCAGCAAGGGGAAGAAACCAGAAGGACAATATAATCTCTAACTGCAGCCACGCTTTGCAAAGTAAGCAGGTAGCTGGTGTTGCTTACCCTGACAAGTCGGCTGCTGCTGAAAGGGGTTGTTCTCACTTCACCATGTCTCCATCCTGAGCTGCTGGATCGTCCCTACTTCTCCCCTTGTAGACACTGGTGTGGCAGATGAGGTGACCCAATTCATTCAGCTGACTAGACAGTGAGTTGGGGAGGGGTATGGATGTATGGATACCTCACTTCACTGGACTTTTTTTAAACCATAAGACCAACCACTAAATTATATGAGGCATTTGATGTAAGAGAAGCAGTAGCCAGAGTAGCAGCAAAAAAAGTGCTGAAAAGGATGTTCCCATTACAAGCAGAAGACTACAAGTTCAGTTACAACATTAAACAACCCATCGCTCAAAACCACTACAAATTTTTCTGCTTGAAAGGCAGCAATTACTCCAACAAATGCTCAGGCATGATTTAATGCCACCTCTTGTTAATTCTACAATATTAGGAGTGTCTGATGAATTAGCCTGCATTTCAAAGTTCTATCCCTAATCCTCTTTGAGTTTAACTCATCACTGCTTGCTCTTAGCTCTCTAAAGAATGACTCTCTAAAGAAAAAAAGGAAAAAAAAAAAGCTTTTGCACAGGAAGAAAGGGGAAAGCACAGAAAGCAAAGTTTCATTTTAATATTTACGTACATGAGAAAAAAATCTCATTTTCTGGAAGTCCAGGAAACTGAAGTTAGAGAATTGAAAGAAAAGTGAAGGACTGAATAAATAAGTAGAACTCAACATGCATCCAAAAACCTAAGTACACCGATGTATTCCACTAACCCAGGTATTTGCAAGTCTCCATCCATATACTTCTGAAGGAAGCAGTAGTCAAATCCCTCACCTGCAATACAAGAACCAGATGCAGCAGAAAGGAAGAATGGAAGCAAAAAAATTCCCATGACTTTTACACACATCTTGAAATACAGAGAGCAGGGAAAACAATTGGAACTAAGCCCTTTTCAGCTTAAATTTGTTTTACAGATATTTAAACCTGCAAACATAACTGAGATCAAAAGGATATCAGAAATGCAATTATATCTAAAGGCAAAAGTGCTGTGCCAGTCACACCCACAGCTTGCTAGTAAAGGGAAAAGGTGACTTTTATACTAAAACAATATAGAAATAGGATCCAAGAAAACTACCTTGGATTAAAGAATGAGAAAAAAACCCGAAAGATAAAAACAAGATGCAGTTAACAGGTCATATGTTTTGCTGGATGAGATCTACAGGGTTACAATGCAACACATTACACTGCATCCTCAACCACAACAGAAGGTTACTGCAGGCATATAAGGAAACTGAAGTTAGGTTGAGGCAAGGGAATTAAAGTTGCTGTGTCTTGGATCTTTTCTGTAGAATGAAAAAGCATTGCTTTGGTCTCTAAGATAAAGCAACAGGAAAACAAAAAGCAAGTCAAGAAAAAAAGTTAATATTTTTAAATCAAAGGAAAAAAGGTTAATCTTCAGATTCAGAAACCAAGGCACTGAAAAGCAAAGAAATCATTTCCTTCTAACTCTTTAAAGGTGGACATCTTTGAACTCAAAGAGATGGAGTAAGTCCCAGGAGCCTGAAAAATTACTTAGTAACTCCTCTAATTAAATAACCCTAAGAGACGCCTTGCACTTGACAGATGACTTCTGCCTTCAATAATTCTCTGCATATTTTCCCTTCCATCCAAATATTAGGATTTATGATCAGCTCTCTGCAGCTCTGGGCACATGACATAGTACACAGAGTATCACTTTTCAGTATCAGTGTTTAACTGCAGATTCTTACTGAAAAAAAAAGGAAAAAAAAAAAAGAAAAATATTGTTCACAGCTAATGTAAAGTTTTAGTCCAGTCCAGAAATTCTGACAGTAAGTGATATCTATTAATGCATTCAAACACTAAAGGTTCCATACTAGAAAATTCACAGTTGATTGCCAATAACATCTTCCATTTTTGCCAGAGCTAGACAGCATCATTCATCTGCAGTACTCTGGACTACTAAATCAAAATTCAATCCCATAATGAAATGAATGCCTATCACAAACCAGGCAAGAAGTGTGGAAGGCATCAGCAGGAAGAAATACTAATCACGACAGAGATAACGGACTTCCTTCAAATTTTTTCTGCCAAACATAAGTACTAAGGTTTGTACCTGAAGTAGGAAATGCAGATCTTCATATCTTTGCTCAACACAGAACAAAACTGTATAACATTATGCCTTTGAAAGACACTATTCTGCAATAAGACACCAACTGGAAAAGAAAAATTTGCTTTTTTTTTGTATACTAAGGTTAACACCCAAACTGATGCTATTACAGGAAATCAATGTCAGAGCACTCTATTAGTAAAATTTCAACCACACACAGACCTGGAGCTTCAAGGCAGGTAATTAGGCATTTTGCCTTGCTGCTATACATTCTGCTCCTACCATACAGCACTGCTTTTCCTCTTATCTGGGCTGCATTAGTTTGTCTGTACTCTCTGAAAAAGTACAGAGTCCTTCTCATTGGGAACCTGTTTGCTCAGTCCTGAGCAAAGGCAGATATGTAAGGTGCAGAGGAGAGCAGCAATTTTAGGCAGGTAAATATTATAGCAAGTGTAGAAATGGAGCCCTTTAGATACGATTTGGGTCTGTGTGCAAAACATTGAATATTTCCACTGTGTATCAGATACATCTATCAGACCTGGGAGCACATAAAGCTAACAACACACAAACTTAATTCATGAGTTTCTCAGGATTGAGGGAAAAGAGTTTAGAAAAGACTGGGCAATTTACTAAAGTATCCCAGGAATCCTGCACACTTGCAAGCAGCAAGCTGGAAGGCAATTTCACTCTATACAGGCAGGCACACTGGAGTTTATCTCCTTCTAAAGAGAGATGGAAAACCTGCTCCTGGATGTTAAGATCTAACAAGAAGATGATGGGGGCTAAAGTCTGCTCAAGTTATGGCCTGCTCATCTGCAGTCTCTCAGAGGAGAGGTCACCAACTGTGCACCCTTTGTGGAGACTGCACACAACCTCCACAGAGCTCTTAGAGAAACGGACATAAGCCAGAATGAGAGGCTGATCCAAGCCTGGCGGCTGAACCAGCGCAGCGCAGAAAGCTTTTGTGCTGCTCCCAAACCTACCAAAATAAAGAAAAGTCTTGGAATTTAAAAATTCGAAAGACTACAACAGGGAAAAGTGACTCCAACTCAGATTCCACTTTAAGACTAACTCATAAAACTATTAGAAAACTCTCAAAGTCAAAATCTAAACCTTTCTGCAGAATTTGATGAGCTACCATATTCTAGAATCCATTAGCTCAAATAAGGCTTTTTACTACTAACTTGGAAGTGGAATGTTAGCCTTAATGTCAAAAAATGTCAAAAAATACCAAAAGATGAGGTAAAAGCCATTATCTGGTTTGAAAGTCAGGAATGGCATATAAAAGACAAGGGCAAAACATCACTCCTACCATCTCCTGTTCCCACAATACATACTACCCCCACTATTTTTAACAGTGAGCTCTCCACCTCCTCTCACTAGACACACCCACACATTTATCAACATTTAAATCATAAGTCATCCCAAAATAAGTGAGGAAAAAAAGGATTTGAGGAGAAAGACTTCTTACATTCATGTGTGTGCATGCATATGTATATATAAATGCACAAACAAAAATATATACACATATGCATACACACAGAGGGAAGTACCCTTTCACATTAGCAGCCAGAAGTGAATTCAAATCATAGACTTACTTTGCAGTAGAAAAATGGGGGGAGGCACAGGATGGGAGACCAAGTACTTTCAAAAGTACAATGAAATCCCAACAAGTAATTTAAACTACCACTAGAAGACAGAAAGAAATAACTGGTCTCTGGTAAGTGAGAGAAGAGTTGAAATAATAACAAAATTAAGCGGTATATTACAAAGACAAAAACAAACCATACAAACAAACAACCCCCCCCCCCCCCCAACCAACCAACAAACAAACAAACCCCCCAAAAACAAAAACCCCCACCATACACAAAAAACTAAGGAGAAGCAACAAGATTTCACAAAAACTAAGGAAAAAAATAGTAATAACTGTCTTGAAGCCAAGCCACAGCAGCATTCTCAAATTTATCTGGTAGAATAAATACATTGTCACATGGATTAGAGAAGTCCTTAAAGATGAGAGAGTAGGGAGTATATGATGTTCTGAAAGGACAATCAACGTCTATTCAACAGAAGGCAGCTCCAAATCACAAATTAGCTCCAGTAAGAATACTGTTATCAGTTCTGCTTGTAGTGACCAGCAGTCTTCATATTGAAAAAGTTGACTGCACTGCTGCAAACATTTTAACCACTCTATATGAGCATACTAAATAACACATTCATATATTGGTGGTCAATCAAGCAAGATATAGTAGGATAATGCAGTAATTACCTAACACTACAAATAATTTTTAAAAAGTAAAATAACACCACTCTCATGACCATGTTATATTACATTAATAGAATATTACTTCTTATTTTTCATCATTTTTAGTTTCATTTTCTTTAACAGTCAAAATAGTAAGCAGAACTGACAGAACAAAATAGTTGATGTGGTGGGAAAAGAGTGAGGATTATTTTAGTATTGAATATTGTACAAAATACAATCTCAGACAGTGATATTTTCTTGCCTTGCATCAGTCTGAAAACATAGGTTTTATTTATGCCCTCACACATACTGCAGATGTAGTCCTCCAATTTTCACAGCAGTAACACCACTTCACACCTGAAATCTGACTCACCCACTCTTTTCCAATTGCTATCCAACTAGAACGTCACCTCTACAGGAGACCAACCTTCCTTCCAGCTGAAAAAGTGATCGCTGACTTTAAAATCAGTCTCACACTTCATTATGAAGTGCCCTGGGTTGACTAAATTTATCAAGGATATCATCACACACAAAAAATAATTTTCAACACTAGACTGTGCAGTTGGACTGCTGTGGCTGTATTTTCCACTTTTACTGATTGTAGAGACTGTTAAACCTCTCCTTTATACAGAACCTCATGTTACATGTAACTTTAAGCAGGTTCATCCTTCACAAACACATAAAACAGCTGTCCAGCCACAACAGTTCAGACAACAGGGAATGAAGGAAAGCAGTAGACAGATGCATCAGTGGTTTTTTAAACTAGTTCCTTTATTATTGTTCTTTCAAATCACCTGTAATTCTTCATCACAGTGATGCATTAGAAATGTCAAGTTTCATCAGTCAGTCCTTTCACTTCAAGGCCGACTGATAATATTTGAGAGCAACAGCCTATAGCCAAGGACATGCAGTATCTCAAGCCTGAAAGATCCTCTAAAGCAAAACAAACAAAATCACAACCCACCCCCAAACCAAAACAACTTTTATGTCTTAGAACAGCTTTATGTCTTAGAACGGTTTGTTTTACCTAAAAGATTCAGAGAATAAGAAACAAGTTGTTCATCAGACTTGGAGAAATTCAAATTACATGAGTCAGAAGTTCTCAGATACTGTCCTATTTTCCTAATGACTTGTTTTGAATAGCGTGGATAAATAAAGTGAGTATAGTCAACTGGCTTCAATTTTTAGACCAGTCACACTATCCAAAAATTACAGTCACCAGGTTTTAACCCCCCCCCCCACACTGCTCTAATGCATTACTGCATTTTGCTTGCATTTTGGAAAGCACCAAAATATTGAGCTCCAGCGCACAAGTGAAACTTGGCTTCAGAGAGACAGTACTTAGCACAGCCATACTTCTCACTTGCATTTCTAATTAATAATTCAAAAACTATTTCTAGACTAATGATTAAATACGATCTGTCAAAATTCCTTAAATTCTGACTCACTTAGTCAGATTAACAGTTGAACTGTAGCCTAAATGAACCTTCACCACAATTTTTAAGACTTCAGTAAGACTACCATAGACCACAGAACTATGCAAGCAGCAGCATTTATAAGTTAAGGCCATGAGAAATTAAGCTTTGTAATCTTAACCCCCAAGGAGCTACAAATATTTCAATTCACAATACAGCCTTTCCTTCAAGGAAGTCATAATCTGATCTGCCCTTATCTACTACATTGTCAAGTTTCAAACAACTTGCTGAAGATGAAATATTGAAATCTATTCTGAATTCAACAACAGATTCAAAAGGTGGACGAGGAAGAAGAATAAGGAAGGAAAGAATGGGATAGTACATCAAAAAGAGTTTTCTAGGTCAGGAAGAAGCCTTAGGAAAAAAAAAAAGACACAACAGTGTCACATATATGCAAAAAAACCACCAAAAACCTAGAGAAAATGAAGAAAAACCGCAGAACCACCAAGCGTTTCTTTGACATTTAATTCTCACCACTGGATACATATGTTTCAGATAACAGCAACTTTAAAAGGTTTATTATTAAAAACATAGACCTCTTGAAAACCCTTGCAGGAAAACACAGATAAAGACAGAGACATAGGTTAGGTCACCTGCTCTTAAAGTGTGTGCTGTTCTGTTGATAGATATTATTCACATGTTGAGATTAAAGTTGAAAAAATAAGTGCTTAAGGAAAGTCCTGAAAGATAAAACCCCCTAAATTCACACAAGCACTAAAAGGAACATTCATAAATGATTTAAAAAGGGAAAGGATGGGGAGATACGTGTTAACTTCTCCAGTCATGCACTCACACTCCTTTCCTCTCAAAGGATTCATCATTCCTTAAAACCAGAGTTGAATTCTCTGATGCTCAAACTGATCAGGTACCACTGAATCAAGCTGCAATACAAACAGGAGCAAGTTACAGCAGTTTGTTTCTTACATGGCTTCTGAAAGCCACCAACTCTATTTCCTCAACCTAACATCAAAACCTATTCTGATCCAAAAAGCTGTCCCTTTCACTGAACATTTTTAACTGTTGGTATTTAAAAAAAGGAGTTGCTGAAAAATCCATATATTACAATGTCAGATGGTCATACTTGGTTCTAAAACAGTGTTAAACACTGCTTACATATTTTCTGCTACTGCTTCAAAGCCACACACAGCAACCACCAATTTTACAGTCTCTTATGCTTGTGACCCCTTTATCATCAGCAGTTCAGACAAAACACTTAAAACCCCACTATCAGTTACATATATGCAGTGCCAATCATTTGCTGCAATGAGACATATTTATAAATAATGCTGAGATTATACAGAGGTAGTACCTAAACTTTCTTATACACAGAGAAATGCCTGATTAAAGAAAGAGTTTCCCTTCATAGGCACATGAACATAATAAATTCATTTGGGACACTTGTCACACAAAACTGTGTTTATTCTTGTATCAGCTGCTTTTACTACCAGAGGAATTTTCTTTTCTGGCTGGAGTGGATGAAAACAACTGGCCCATTGCTAAAAATGAGATAGTTGAAGTGTAATAAGTAGTAATAATAATTGCAATAATATAGTAAGCGGTAACAATTGTAATATGTAGTCATAAGCAGGAACTCATAATTTTAAATTCACATTTAAGTAGGTAAAAAACAATAGTATATTGAGTATTTTTTAAAATCCATGACCTACTATGGGGATACAGGTTCTCTTAAGAAACACCTTTATAAGTAAATGGTTTTTTAATCAGGCTTTTAGTCTAAATGTGCTTCAGATACAGTAATAGGATCATCTTATTAAATGCATGACTACAAACAACAACTTGGAGAATAATCTTGCTTCATTGCTTGGTTAAAGTAAGCCTGAAATAGTGCACACAGACAAATTTATTGATTATTTTTGGACACAGGAAGATCTTGCATTTATGAAATCAACATACTTGAGGCAAAGATAAACTTAAGAGAAACTCCTACACTGAAGTTTACATTTCACTTTAATGGAAGATATTGATTCTGTCTGAAGCATCAGTTTATTCCACTGACTACAAACCACTGCTGCCAGCATCACTGAAGAGAAATAAGGCAATTCAATTTTTAGAATTTCAAATATTCTTTTGCACTGCTTTTCAGAAGTATTTTAATTAATAGTAAAATTGTATTTATGGAATAATGAGATACTCTTGACACTCTTACTTGCTTTTTACTGCAAGTAAAAAGCAGAGCAGGCTTTCTAAGCCTAGGATACACAGTCTTATAACAATTATTCAAGACTTGTCTACTGAATTTAGCATTTGGAAGTAGTTCACCGGCAACCACACTAAGCCTTGTGAATAGCAAGCAACACTTTGTATTTCTTACTGTCCCTTTATACACGGACAAACCTATGTCTCTATCTTCTCATATTCAACTTGAAAATGTTTAAGTACCACATTTTTCATATCCTGCTTAATTTATATTTTTTAGCCCAGTTTTCCTACATGTTAATAGATTTTTACTATGATCTTGCATTCTCCTAGGTGTCTGGATTAGAATAGTTTATTGATTTTTTTTTTAATCCACTTTTCTATACGGAATGATTTAAAATAAAAGAGGGAGACTGTCCCCATAATAGTTTTTATTTCACTTGCTTTTTCTTCCTTGCCCATCTTCCCAACAAAAAATATACAGCATCTCTCAAACAGTTTACATATTTGATTGAATTCTCAGGGATAATTTTGGGGAGCACCTACCTTCACCACCAATAGCATCTCAACCACATCAAGAAGGGTGAGTATGTGGGGCAGATGCAAACAGTGATTTGGAGAACATAACCTATCAGTCCTCAGACATGATATTAAGAGGGTTCTCTTCAGAACAAAATATAATGCTTCTCATTTTTTAATCACTAAGTCATTTTTATCTACTTAGATCCATCCAGGTTAAATTACAGGAAAACTCTGTAGTGAGAACAAAGACAAAGGAATTTGAGGGGGAAAAATGCAGAACTAAGAGAAGTAGAGTCAAGAAATTTTTCAGAATAAAAGGACTCCTCTGGAACTCTCAAGAGGAGGGAAAAAGAGAAAATAATATACTGTTTACTCATAAAACCCAAACAAACGTATCTAAGGACAAAAAAAAAAAAAAGCAAAACCTGCCTATTCAGGTTTAATAATGGAAAAGAAAAGAATCTTGGGATTATTTCTCCCATAAACTCTTGGAAGGCAGCAGAGATCATAAGGAATGGTTGTCCAAATGAAAAGAAACCTAGAGTTCTGCATCAGTAGGATCAAGAAAAAACAAATCTGCTCAGAAGTCCAAAATGAATCTTAATCATGAATATCTACAAGCTATATAACGGCATGAATAATACATAGTCCAGATGAGAGAAAGTAAATATTAGTTCTCTTAACAAAATCATTCCTTTGGAGATGAAATAAAATACTGGCTATTTTTACTTAGTTTAGTTCTCACATTTTCATTGCCTTAAAAGTGCAACTGCACTCCTGATGACAATGGATTTTCTCAGAAAAGTTCAGTATGACCTTATGGGCTCCCAATTTTTTTAAAACTATACTGAAATCTTACAACCTTTTGAAGGTAAGGTGTCTTTACTGCCAGTTAAACATTAAAAGCATTAATTTCTGCAGCTAGGGTAAAAAAATACAGTGTACAAAACAGGAAATACATCATGGTTCAGCAATTCAAATGAGAGATCTACTGGAAGAAAACACTATCTTACTCCTCCATGTCATTGATGAACTGGACATGTCTGCTTTTCAGTGAAGGACTAGATTAAAATCAGTTTTCCTTGCTCTCGTACCAGACTTTCTGCAGTTTGCATTCTTAATCTGCTTTATACGTTGGTTCAGCACACAGAAGGAAGGATGTGTTACACATGCACATTGACAATATGTTTAGTTACAGCAGAAAAACTGTCCAAAAAACCCTAACGCTTAGTTCTAATGAGTTTCAGATATTTAGTTCTGAATACACAGAAAAGTAAACCTGGTTTTGTCAGATGCACAATAACACCAAAAGATTAGCCCATTCCAATAGCAATTGACTCAGCTAGCGAGAACTAAGGACACATGAGAGAAAGGCAAAGGAGCAGAGTTGGTGGACATAGATCATGTCTGTCCAGGTGTTCTTCATCAGGGCTCTGCAGAACAGAGAATGAAGTAGAGCTCTGCTTTGACAGACAGAGGTCTTCTAGTAGTAACCCAAAACTATCAAAGAATACTTTCAAGCTGTGTTTCTCATGCCTTCCATTTAGATATCTATTACTCTCTTACTGGGTGCCAACAGAGCACCACTTTTCAGCTTTTGGTTTCATTTTCCACTGAAAGCAGGCTCAGGGATGTCCAAAGGACCATCACAACACAGTCTGGAGCCCAAGCTGTGCAGCTATGCTAGCTATGACCTGGGTGAAAGTTGAGAAGCTCAAGAGCATGCAAGTACTGACATGGGAACCCAGACATTCAACAAAAGGTGTTCTGCTAGACCAACTATACCACTCCTCCTCATGTGGCAGAGCCAGAAAAGCTGAGTGCACACCACAGCAGAAATGTTATGGCATATCTAAATAATGTGTTGGGAGGACAGGGTCCAGTTACAGTAGCAGGTTTGAACCATCAAAAGGAGAATCTGGTCATGAGGACAGCTGTCTTGACTGCTCAGAGAACTTAAAACTAAAAGAGTTTGTGCCCTGTGAGGTTTTGGGTTTTTTTGTCTCCAGCCACAAGAAGAAACACTAAATTTCATCTAGTAGGCTGACCCAGAAAAAGGATGTGCAAGACATTTTAAAAAGTACATAAGTAAATTCAATTTTATGGTAGTAAATTCACTGCTGACCCCAAAGAAAGGATATATTTTCTCAACAGTGTTATTTTCTACACCAAAACTGCTCTGAATGTAATTTAACAAAACAAAACAAACAAAAAAAAGCTTTCATGCACGTAAGAACAATGGAAACTGAAGGAATGAGCAAAACCAAAACACAGTACATATTTAACACTTCTAAAAGGTACAAAACTTTTAAACATGCCATTTTTTTCTATTCATTTTCCTGGTGCCTACTGCTTAAGGGCATGTAGTGATAGAATGAGGGGGAATGGCTTTAAACTGGAAGGGGTAGGTTTAGATGAGATATTAGGAAGAAATTCATTACTGTGAGGGTGATGAAGCACTCAGCTTGCCCAGAGAAGCTGTGGATGCCCCATCCCCGGAAGTGTTCTAGGCCAACTTAGATGAGGTTTTGAGCAACCTGGTCTAGTGGGAGGTGTCCTTATCCAGGACAGAGGGGTTAGAACTAGATTATCTTTAAGGTCACTTCCAACCCAAACTACTCTATGACTCTACGATTCTTACAGGTAAAGTTTCAAACAGGTCTCTTTCCTTGTAAGAGCAGTAAGTAGCGAACTTCTGTAACAAAGCAAGAATTTGTTAGCAACAAACTAGATTTCCGTCACACAATTTCTATTTAAAAATAAAAACAGATTTCACCTCAGAAGCCTACCCTTCTGGAAGCCAACGCAGACTATGAGAAATCATTCTTAACTGTTCCACAGCACTTTACACAGAAACACTGACTAATATGAAAAAAAAAATTTCTCCTTTTCCATTCGTCTCTCATTGCACCTTGATAAAGGAAAAGATCATAGCAGAAGCATAAGAAGTCCCTGGCCAACAAAAACAGATTTTTTGTTTCACAACCAGCAAACTATACAGAAACATATTCCTTTCATAGGAAGAAAATCTAAGAAGGAGAGAAGAGAAAATGAAATAACTGTTCTGGCAGTCAACACTTCTCTTACCCTAGAAAAACATACCGCATGTCATCCATCTTGAGAAATGTATTAATAAAGAAATTAAATTCTTGAATCCTCAGGCTGCCAAGTTTCACTGCAGTGCAAGAAAGCCAAACTTGGTTTTCTCTTCCCTCCTACTCATGATCTTATCAAGCTCCTGTATTAGTTTTCCAGTGACTCACAACCAAGCAAACAAATTTTCATCTTTTAAATGATCTTTAAGAAATTACTAGTGATAAGATTTATACAGAGGTAAACAAGAAGAAAAAGCGCTTTATCAAAATCAGATAGGGAAAGTGCAAGAAATATGCTAACCCTAAAGTTTCTGTGTGAATGCTTATCTGTGGGTTGACAGCAGTCCTATTCTGAATAAGACTCTGTTTAAACTAAGATTTATTAGAAGTACACTAGATATATGTCTTGGTCTACCAATTAAGGTATTGTTTGCTAAGACAATTATGCTTTACAGATGACTGAAGAATAACTTGGCAAATCTGTCAGAATTTTCTAATTTAATACATTAAAATATTACCTAGTAACATTGCCTACCATCTTAAGAGGGTGACTATAAAGAAAAGGATTTTCAACTTTTGGGTTTAAACCCTTGGAGGAATGCATACTGTAGATATATTTCAACTATCTAAAAGATAAAACTAATAGAATATTACAGAACAGTCAAATATGCAGCAGCAGCTGTCTTTTCCATGCAGTTTTCCATTCTGGACCATCCACTTTCTCAATACTGCATTAGGGATTTAAGCACTTCTTCATAAAATGTTACCAACACTGAAGTCTCTACACACACACTTGGTTATATTCAGTTTTTCCAGATTTTTTTAATGAAGAACAGCTATTCCGGACATCACTTTTTTGTAAGAGAAAGTTAAGACTTCAGAATGAAGGCATTAAAGCCATGTACTGCAACACAGTTCTATGCATTAACTGAAGAACAAGAGCTGAATTAAATTGTTAGACCAATCTGCCAGCACAAAAACTTGAGTGAATGGTAGTTTTCCTCTCAATTCAAAAGGTTGTATTTTGGGCAGAATTCACTTCAGTGCCTCCACAGAACAACTCTCCCCAGAGTTCATGGCTCACTGCTTGGCCACGGGCCATGCTCTGCACCGTGCAGGAGTTGGCAACACCTGCCTGCTCAGAGCTGCCAGCTCAACCGTCTGCTCTGCCAGAAAGCCATTATTCTGTGGGTTCATATGAGTCTAGGGGAGAGAGTAACTGATAACCAATTATTCCTTAAAATCATCTTTAAAAGCAGCAAGCACAGGGGAGTACATTGCTCTTCTTTAGCCATATTTTCTACCATTAATTTACTGTAGTCACAAGGAGCATCAGCTTTTGCTCCACTGCTACACTTAGCCTGCCCAAGTCAATTATGTGCAGTTTTGATGTCATTTAACTGTTTGAAAAACCAAAGTGCCTGGACATGCTTGTCCCACCTGTGTTGGCTGTGCATCTAGTCCCACTTCTGTGAGGCCATTCATGACTAAGACAACTTCAGGCTCATCTCTGATCAGCTCCTCAGCCATATCAGCAATAGATGACTTGTTAGAAAAAATCCTTCCTTAATTGCAGTCAGTGCAACCGGATAAACATGCCTCAAAAACAGGCAACCCTTTACTTCCCCGCACTACACGACCCAGAGAATCACTTTTTGGCACACAAGTGAGTAACTAAATGGCATAAAAAGCAGAAGAAAGACTAACAGCCAGTTTTGCCATCCATCTTGCACTGTACAGTATGGGCTCTTGCACAGGGCTATGGTCTTACCTCAAACAAGCAGTAAAGTGTCACAGTAATGGAAGAAATATTTAATTTTTCTTAACTTGCGCAACTACAGAGTCTAAGGCACTGAGGGACATAACCAGCCCCTAGCTTCTTCAAATACTTAAATACAAAGCTACTTCACTAATCTTCTTGTTAGATTCATAGGCAGCCTTATTTTCACTTTTTAATGGGGAAACTATCCCAGAATGAGCGTGTGATAAAGGTAAGCCCATTTGTCAAACACCCAAAACTATTATTTTGGAAACAAAGAGATGTGAAATCTAATCTGATTTCACTTAGCAATCACTAAAAGCCAAACAATGTGATACTAATTAGTTCATGCTGACAACAAAAGGAATTTCCCAATTACTCTAAGGATGACTTTTCTGAAGCCAACCTTGATCAAAACTCTACAGAATTGAGAATTGAGTTTCTGCAAATTTAAAGGAAGATAAAATTTGCATTACAATACTTTATTTAGTACTCTAACAGCTGTACAGTACTTTTAGAAGAGGAAAGTCACCATTTCACACGACTATTAGTTCTCTGCAATAACTAATGATTTGACAAAGCAGAAAGGGTTACTGTCATTTTCAGGTAGCTTGATTTAAAGCTATAGCATTTCTTGTAATGATAGTGATTTCAAGAAAAGAGAGAACTTGGACACAGTCAAGATAACAGGCAGGTCCCCAGAAAAGAGAAAGACAAAATTAAAAAGTCAGTTCAGAATCCCTTCAACATTACACAAGTGTAGACAAAATAGTTAACCAGAAGTCAATTGAGACATTTTCTTCTCACCTTAAACAAGCAATCCTCCCCAATCCTCTACCTTCCTTCCCTCCCCACCAACAGTTTATCCATACAAAACTGAGAGTCCTAATCAAACTTTTTTTGACTGAGATTCAGTGAGAAGTTTGGAAAGATTAACCATTTGGCTAACTGTACCACAAAACAAAACAGATGAAGTAATAAAAATGCCTAAGGAATAAAGCTTTAGAAATTTGCCACAGCTGGGCTCTTGATGAAGAGAAATCAAATCACTCTGAAGGCAGAAGTAAAAGTAGAGCTAAACAATTCTTCCACTTTAAAATAATTAAGTTAATACTGGTAATAATTTGGGGGGTAGAGGGGAAGGGGGGGGGAATCAAAGCAACTTGGGTTTATAGTTACACAAACACGCACACAAACAAAATCAGCGAATTATCTTCATCAATGCCAAAAAAGCTAAGATACCTTGACAGTTAGAGGAAGAAAAGAAAAATATATACACATCTCTCTCAAGTACCCCGTATATTAGGCCTATTTGTATAAGTTTAAGACAAAACTTTTACATAAAGGCATTTCAAACCCTATTCTGCAAGCAGATTGGAAGTAATTCATCATGTAAAAGCAGATCTTTCGCATCAAACTCCTATCAGAGATGTATATAGCTAAAAGTCTGTCATCATTAATTGGTAAAGGGATTTTGAGTACTTAAGAGCCACCTAATTGCTAAAGCAATATTGGAGATTAGTACTATGACATTTCTAATAACTTTCAGTTCAGCAGAGTTGCTTGGGGGAAAACTGATCTCTCTCTGGTGCCTTCAGAGTAATTCAAAATCATCATGACTATGAGGAACAGAAGAAAAAAAAATGAGACAATACCATCGATTCTTGGAAGTCACAATCTCAGTAAAAATACTGTGCAAATTAACCATGGATATTTATAAGCATGCATACTGAAGTTAGACAGAGATGTCCAGTCCAAAAATGCTATGCAGTTTAATAAACTGTTTTAGCTCCAGAAAGGCATTTAAGGCATCCAGTATCTAAAAAGGTACAAAATACCTTAAATATATAATTATCATGCTTCTACAAAGAAGCTTCCAAGAGCCATTGGAATATTACAATCCTTGTCAAAGGTTTCAATACAGATCAAAAATAAGCTCCTGGTATACAATTTTTTTTCTCCTGCAGTCATGAGAGAGGAAAGTTGCAATTGAGAGGGTATTTCCTTCTCCATATGCATTTCAAGAAACATCTTTGCAAGAAGCTAACTAGAATTCCCAGAGAGACATTTTACACCAGCTAACCTGGCCCTCCCGAGTCTTCAAAAGCAACCATGCTCCTTTCCTGTTTAAACTAAGGAAGGAAGCTTTGTCTTAATTTATCAGTCATGCTCTGAACAAATGTTTTCATAACCAGGAATCCAAACCACTGCAGACTTCACAGCCTCAGAAGATACAAACTTCAAAAGATATCGTTAACCTAACAACTTGCAATAAAAGAACAGCAAGAAATGAGATATAACAGTTTTTCCAAGTAAACTCTTGCTCAACTGAAAATTTAAAAGTCAATCTGAAAAAGGGCTGGTTGAAACAGTGCTCTGTGCCCTCGAAGTTTTCCATACATTTTGGTTTTAAGTGAGAGAATAAAGGGTAAAACATCAAATTCTTTTAGTCTCAGATTTGTCAAAGGACATCAACCACAAATTGCCACACCTTAGCAGAAGACATAGGTGAAGTAAAGAACAAACTCTTAAAAATAGTGCAACTTCATATGAAGGAGCAGAAAACATTTTTCTTCACTGAATAGTAAAGGAAGAAGTAATTTCTCCCCTCACTGAACTGGTAGTCTGTGTGCATCTTTTTCTCTGATAACCTGAACTGTCAAACTGTGTGTTAAATATCCAGGGTCTGCTTAGAAACTGCTGAATGCTATTTATACAGTAGGAATACGCTCATGTTTCTCACACATTTGATTTTTGAAAGTTTTTTAATCCATCCAGATAATTTGAGGGTCATTAAAACTCACATCTTTTATTATTCATCTTATCCAAATTCACTTTCAAAACCATAATTATGCAGGTAACAACCTTAAAAAAAACCCTTAACTTCTTTAGAGCATCGTGGAACTGGTATCCATGCTAGTGCAAAAACAAGTATGTTCACACAAAGTTGTGATCAGGAAGACCTGCATATAATTTGTGGAAAATAAAGTATGAAAGGTTAACAACATAGGGAACCAAGACAAGAAACACCAAGTATTACCAGCATTTGCATTTTGGTATTTAATTATCTGTGGCAGGTATGTAATTTCTGTGGAATTTTCAAGTGCTCAGACAAACTAAGCAGGACAGACAAGAGATTATGTAATTACTGAATTTTAGCCAAAGCAAAGATCACGTGGAAAGAAAAAAAATATTTAAATTTCTGCTGATTTTTCATATTGATTTGCACTGCTGACCATTTTCCTCCTTCTATTATTATCAAAGAACTTCAAATAACTCTAGAAATTTTTTTCCTACAGACCTTACTCTTCAAAGAAATTTAGAAGGTACAGAACAAGCCTTTAGCAACATCAATATAAATGGGTAAGCATGTCTATTTTAGAGTAATTTTCAGTTAGGGCTACTGTCTAGATCAGATGGTATCTTCTCTAAACTTCCTTCTAAAATAGCAACAAACCACTCGAAACAGGAGCATCACCTCAAATGAAGGTAGAGAGTCTCAGGACATCTCTCAACTTCCTTCATGATTGTCAGACATTAGATTTGTCCTTCCCCAAAGACAATCTTTCAGGAGTTAATAGAAAGCAAATTGACAGTGAAGCATCCCTGTTGAAATCCTGATATTCTTGCTCAAAACTTTCCCAAACACTACAGAAATATGAACTTAACTAATAATGGTATCTTTCCAATAATTATCTGAGAAACTACACAACCTACAAAAATCTGGCAACCAACTCTATTTGCAAAACAGTTAAAAAAACAAAGTGATAGCTTTAAATTAGAAACATTTTTGCAGCACCTCCGAAGAAAACATTAACTTCCACTGTTCAGATGGAGCAGAAGCTCAGTTGGATGCTACACTTGCTACTAGAGGTTAGAGAAACTGGGGTGACTGGGCAGCTCTTCGGAGCCTCAGCAGGTAGAACGTAACAATAAAACCCATTTCTTCACAGAACAACAGTCCAGGATCAGAACCGCTAAACCTCTGTTTAGTACTATGATTACTAACAGACTCTTCAGAAACATTAAGAACTGTGAAAGATTCACTGGAGTTCGGGAAGCAGTGATCAGGAAACTGACTGAACACAGATGCTTGTACACCCAATGTGCTGGGCAACATAATCTATGAATCAAGGGAAGAGTGGTCCATATATATCTACCAAGCGTTTTCCTGCAGCGAAAGAGTAGAGAGGAATGGATGAAGCAGCTAAGGAGATGAGTTAAGGTACCATGGAAGACAAGAAAGTAGAATAGAAATGGTTGGAATATTAATGGAAAGACAAATTACAGTACACTGCATCAATTGTAAACTTCCAGTTAAAAATCACCAAGTTCTGGGGTCACATCCAAAACGCCTCAGCTGCATGTTCCACCCAGACTATCAGGCCCCAACTCTTGTTTTAACTGACAGTCAAGTTTCAAAAGCTCATCACTCAAGGGAGATTAGTGTGGAGAGGAAAACACAGTTTTACTTCAGTGACAGATATCAAGTTTTAATCATCAAAACCACTCTGAGAAAGCAGCAGATCTGTATGCGACTGGCTCTACTGATTGTTAACTGAAGACAAAGTGCAGTCCTGAAGCTGCAGAAACAAGATACAACCTCTCATGAAAAGCTAATCTAATAGAACATTAGACGAAGAAAATGTTATTGATATGATTTTAAAAGCAAGCCGTTAAGGAACATTAGAAGCATTCATCCTCCCAGCAAGATGCTTTCTATGTCTAATAAAGGGCCATTAAAAGTTGCATTTAAATGACCGCTTACAAGTTGCAAGGTGTGGGGGGTTGTAGTAAATCTTCAGAGGTCATACTAGCAGTGCCCATTTCCTGGGCAGTACAGACTGCAGGGCCGATAGCCCAGTCAGAAGGCTGTTTATAATACAAACACTAGAAAACCCCCACATCCAGAACAGGCCCAGAGATTTTATATAGTCATCACAGAGGCATGCAGCAAGCTGCACCTCTAAATCAATTTCAAGAACAATCAATACTTTTCTAACACACCAGGAAGGCTAGATAAGTAAAGTTTTATTTTCACAATTGGTTGCGAGTTTGCCTTATAGCAAAACTAAAAAGCCAGAACCAAGATCTGCTTCAGTACTAAAAAATTATTTTTCTGTGGTCACTCTGCCATGAAATCACTATAATCTCTATTTTCTGAGTCAACTAAAGAAGTATGATTGCAAGAAGTGCCAAGAATATTCTGCCTTATCTAAAATTATAACCCTATATATTCACAGTAAGTAAAGAAGTATTTAAAATCTGCAAGACTGTACGTGATACTTTTTAAAAAATTGTTATAGAAATACTATGAGATATTGACTGAATTTCCATAAAACTTTCTTGAGTTTACGAGAAATAGAGGTGCATCTTCAACAATTTATATCTTAACTCTTGAAAATGTGTGCCAAGTTGACAAATAGAACATTAGAAAAGTGTACTGACAAGAGTGGTGTCAACTTTTACCCTCTACTCCTCTATAGACTCATTTCAGATATACAACTAGTTATGCCAGCTGGCATACCAAAAAGCAAGTCTTACAATCTAAAATGCTGAAAAGGATCATCAGAACTTCAACCTCTTCTAGATTAGTGTTTGAGGACATCTTTCAGATTCCTATAATTTCCATAGGTAGCTGTTTGCTACAATAAACTGCAGTGTCGCCTTGCTAACTCACAGCCAGGGAGCTCATTTGTGGCTGCTCCATATTTCAGCTTTGTGTAGCACAGATTTGTATGCTGCTTTGTGAAACAAAACTGAATTTTCTATCACTGGAATTCAATTACTCAGTAAGTACCCTGTAGAAAACACAACCCTTTGATATCCTGGACTTCAGCAAAAGAAGCATGGAAGTGACTGGCAGGTATAAGAACCACTATTCTTTTAGAAAGATGTACACAATAAGTACCACTATTTCAAGCCAGCTAATTCTACAGCTTACTGTAGTTCAAGGAGGCCAATTACACTGTGATTCAGATTGTTTTCATTTTTGCTTAGACAGTCTCCAAGGGATATTTTTGTGTGTTAAATATAGTCTTGAAGAAGAGAACCATAACTAGAACAAGAATTTGCACTTTCTAAAGTAGTTTTTTGTCAGCAAAAATCTAAAGCACTACAATTAGTCAACATTTAATTACCTCTGGCATGCAAGAAATGAAGATGTAATCAAGAATGATTAGAAAAATTGCCACTTCAAGTTGTGCAGCCTAATACTAGCAGTACCTTATAGAAATCTCAGGGTTCTAATTTCACAGAATCTAGCATTACAATTTAGTGCTAGGAATTTCTGAAGACACAAACATCAAATAAAACAGGCCATACTTGTTTCTTGACGTAAATATGTAAGGCTTATACTCATGTATGCCCTGATGGCTGATGAAAAAACATCCATATGAAGAAAAAAACATCATTGACAACATGCAAGGGCTACATTCAGGGAATTTGTTAGTCATTGAGGTATTTTAAAGATGTGTACTTGTGATGGTGATGCTCAAGACAGTTTTGTGGGAGATGTGGCAATGCTGGCTTAAAGGTTTGACTCAATGATCTTAAAGGTCTTTTCCAACCTAAACAATTCTACAATTCTATGAAATTAAGCATTCAGTAAACAGATTACAGCTGGTTGAAAACATTAACAATGAAGTAATAGATGTGGCTCACACCAGCTGCATCTACAACAGTAATTCAGCATGCCGAAGGGAACAAACACACAAGCAAATATTTTACAAGTAAGCTGAGGTGAAGTTTTAGATTAACATTCAGGCTTATTTATATTTCCTAAAAAGTGATGATAAAGAACAGGTGTTTAGTCTACTCACTGTCACTTTAAAGGCACAAGATCA
Organism: Corapipo altera; assembly: GCF_003945725.1. Lineage (NCBI taxonomy): Eukaryota > Metazoa > Chordata > Aves > Passeriformes > Pipridae > Corapipo > Corapipo altera. The sequence continues at coordinate 36,844,016 of NW_020884874.1, forward strand.
AAAATAATATGCTTAAATTCAGTCTATGATCTACCCTCTTTTTGCTAAGACCCATCTGCTCCTTCAGCTCTACAGTGCCCACTCCCTCTGCTCTGCCAACTATTTTCTCCTAAAGCAGAGCAACTGTTCCTACTGTGCTGTGTTGATACCCTTTGGTATATATCCTTTCATATTTTTTTCTTCTGCCTTTCTTCAACCCTAATGGGTTTTCTGAACTTCTATCCTGCTCCCTTCCTCAATTCTGCTTTCCTTCCTCTTTCCTTTATGGGTTGTATAACAGCTGAGTCTAGCAGACTCTCTAGTAAAGTACTCAGTAGTATTGCCCAGTAAATTATCTGTTCCTGCTAAGTAAGTATTGATAGACAGTAATTGAGATCACATACACCTATTAAGGTTAATAAGCTGATTAAAAGAGGGCTCCTGCAAAAGCCAAGTCTCACACCTGAGCTAGACTGCTTTTAGTTAGACTGACATTCACAAAGTAAACAGAAAATTGTTTCCTCATCACTACTGCTTTGCTTCTAAACAATGCACCGTCTTACCAGAATTTATAGACAAAAATAAAGGGCACTGGTTCAAAATTCTTTGAAAACACCCTAGGTGTTAGTGACACATACTGTAAGGCAAGCAAACTTTAGCAGTCAAGGTAGATACAGCCAATCACCACATTCTCTTGCATGTTGTCTAACAATCCAGTTATTACATGACAGGCCTCACACACGTTTACGAGACCTCTACCAAGACTAGTAACTGGTTTATATCAATGGTTTATACCCTGTGAACTTCTATTTCCTCAAAATGTGGCAGTGAACACCT
>NW_020884874.1:36844841-36865623 GCF_003945725.1 Corapipo altera
AAATGTGGCAGTGAACACCTATTTCCTCAAAATGTGGCAGTGAACACACCTGTTTAGATTCTACACACACACACACTTACTGATAATTACTGCTGTTTTATTCAGCAATCTACATGTTTTAACACATGATGATAGCATCTGCAACAAAAATGTATAAAATTGTTAGAGGTCCGTGGTCATGCTATTAATGATACAAAAGCCCCTTATCCTCACTCATAATTCCTGTGTTTAAGACAAGCTGGCACATTTTACTACACTGTAAATGTGCCTACAAACTATGGACTGGAATTGTTCACTCCCTTGCCTTACTACCTTTCCACATTAAGTTATGCCATGAGTTTCTACTCACTGAGAGAGTTGAACAAGCAGAAAATTAAAAAACAATTGAGATTTACAGAACTTTCACATGACAAAAGGAAAGGAGGAGGTAGAAGAGTCAGGAATGAAGTTGAGCCTGAAAAGAAGGGAGGGGCAGAGAAAAGTGGTTTTTGTTTTTGTTCTCATTTCTCACTATCCTAATCTATTAAGCAGAAATAAATTAATTTCCTTAAGATGAATTTGTTTTGCCAATGACAGTAATTGTTCAGTGATCTTTTTGAAGTGTCCTTATTTCAACCCACAAACTATTCATTATATTTTCTCCCCATCCTAATGAAGACAGGGAGTGGAGTGATAGAGCAGCTTGGTAGGCACCCTGTGGCCAGTTAAGGTTAACCCACCACACTGAGCACAGATGAATGAAGTGCTATAGTCATATGCTTGACTTGAAAACAAATAGCCAAACATTCTTGTTGCTTCCAGAGTCTCCTTTCTACCCTGTGCTGCTACGTATTTTGTCTACAACACTGTCATACTTCCACCTCTCAAAGAAGACATCTTCATAGCTGCCTGTAAAAACATACTGTCATGCACAGCTGTCTGAGCAAGACATGCTAGGAAAATTAGCTAAAGTCCAACATCAGACTTCCTTTTTAATTCAGTGACACTGCTCTTCAGACTCTTCTCCTTATGTTCTTCCTTCTCTACAGGAAAAGCCACAAAGATTTATAGCTAAAAATCTGCTAAAAGGAAACAAATTCAATCTACCTCAAATAGGAGAGGAAGGAGATTTAGGGGAATAACAATATTGGGGGCTGGATAAGGGCATCCAAATGAAAAACTTCATTCAGACATATCACACACGGACAAATAACAGTTCTTACTGCTTAAAGGAGAACATTGAGTAAAGACAAATTTAAATAAAGTCAAAACTCTCAGTCTCTTAAAAGTTGTCAAAAATTAAAAAGCTCTTCTAAAAAAAGTAACAACAGTTAAAACTATGATAACCATTGATTTATTAAACAAAGGAGCACCAATTCTGTGTTCAACACAAGAATTCCACTCCCCTCAATACATGCAGTTCCTGAGAAATTAAATTCCAAAATAGAAAAAGGAAAACTTGCTTTTTCTTCTTTATAAAAAGCTTCCATGAAAGTTTGTGCAGAATTAGAAAGCTTTGGGGTTTGAAACATTTTTTCCAGAATGACTGCCTTTGGAGTTTGTGACAGCTTGAAAATTAAGTGTCCCATTTCCCAAAACTTCAAGACAAGGACCATTCCACCCATGGTCGGAGGCTAGCAGATGAGCATTCTACAGAAGTGGCCAATACTGAATTAGTCTATCAGTTATTACAGTGAATTGGGCATATTTAAAATCTGGCCCTTAACAAAATAATTATGTCAGTTTATTTGTTTTCTGCAGAAATTGAGACCACTTATTCACTGATTTAACAGATAAGTGGTCATGCAGTACTTCGTAAGGCTTACTTCCTAATGGGAAAACAAGCTACTCAACAGTATGACAATACTACTACTATGGTAATGTGAAAGGAAGACTGCTTGAAAAACTTGACCTTTCCATTGGAAAACCACACTAGACTGACAAAAAACCCCTAAGAGCAGTCATATGGTTAAAGGGAGCAATGGCAGGCAAGAATTCCTGTATATTGCTGTTAAAAAAGCCAAAAAATGGATTTCTTTTATCTTACATCAGACAAATACTGGCTTCACCAAAGTCCAACAGTATTGCTTACAACCAAAAATGTTAAAATTTTAAAATCCAGAAACCACTCTCATCCACTTATTATAATGTTTCAACTTCTGAATCTAGCTGTTGATATACAGCTTCAAAGGCTGAATTTGAGGGGGTTTCTGCATTGTGGTAATTTCTACCCATACATATGTGTTTATCATCGGCACCAATAGAGTATATTTCTCTGCAGCTCACATACTGTACTCTTGTCATCAGTACCTGCTATGGACAAATGCCAGATGTGAAAAGCAGAAGTGTTAATTTTTATATCCCTCTCAGTAAATACAAACTCATGGGTTTGAAATCCAGTCCTTCAAGCCAAGCAATTGACAATGTTAAAAAGGCAAGGCAAGTTTCAAGGAAAAATACTGAGGGCTGTATCTATTTCATGGAATGAATATGTTAGAATGCGCAGAACAAAGATGGTTGATTTTGTATGCAACAAGAATAAAGAAATAGCTACATCACCACTCTTCAAAAACAAATTTCCAAGCCTTTGGAGATATGCCATGCCACACAAACACAGACTCCAAGACTGCTACTAGAGCAGATTTCTTTGGGAAAAGAAAGCCCACAATGAAAACAAATCCAGATCTGGCAGAAAGTGTTTTTCAAAATGTCCTTGTGAAGACATCTTTAAGTTAACCTTCATTCAAAAATTTGATATAAATTCATACCCAAGATCAGTCTGAAACATAAAATTGCATGTTGCAGCAAACTGAAGTACTGCCATCCACTCTTCTACCACCCAACACACACAGTCTCACCCAGAAGAACTGGGATTTTTTTTAAGACTGTTATATTCCTTGAGTTCTGGTTACCATCAGCATAGCATTGTGTCACACTTTCCCTCCAGCAGCAAAGCAATTGTGTTATTTTAATTTATTTCTGAACTTCCCCCTTTCACACTGATTTGAGGATTCACCCTAACCAAGAGGGGAAAAAAATTATCCTTGTTTTATGGCAATGCTTTACGTAATTCCCTCCTCAGAGTGCACTAGTCTGTGCTGAGGGTCAAAAACATCAACAGTCAAAAACTCTGTTTTCTCTAAGTCAGTGCCTACACGTATGGCTTGCATCAGAAAAAGCACTACTGTGAAAGAGGTAACTCCTACTGGCAGCTAAATGCTTTAAAACCTGGAACAACAAAATAGCATAACTTTGTAGGAAGATACTCAGAAAAAACTTTGTGAGAAAGGAACTACACAGCTACTTATTTGCAGCAGTCTAGTATCAGCTGGAAGGGAGAAAGTAGAAAAGTCAGAGGGACAACACAGTTACCTGATGCAAAGAAAGCCAATCAGCATAGGAAGAGAACCTACTCAGTGATCTTTATAAACTCAATCAAAGCTCCCTTTCTGGATCAGAGCCAGAAAGGCTCTGATGCTTCTTGGTAGAGAAATGAACTAATCATCTGAACACAGAACTGAATGTTTTTCAGTAACATGTTGAAAATAAGCATTCATTTTAACTTTTACATTTGGTAGCCTCTGCACACTTCTGTAAAATGATTCAAAGAAAGCTTACTAAACCTTTGTTGAATTTCAAGCATTGGCTACGCACCGAGATTTTCTTTTAAAATGACAACTGTATGTGGAAGATGCTGTTCAGGTTCTGCAGAAGACTTTTTATATAGAACAACATGTTTCTACAAGGACTCTTGGGAGCTACTTGGTCTCCCAAAGGTTATCACTTTCTGTAACTGTCAAGGAAAATAATAGTGTAGATTAAGATTTCATTCCTCTTAGTTAACAGCATACAACGAGGAGAACAAAAAGAGGAAAAAAAAAAAAAGGACTGTCAAATTTTTAATTAAGCACACTTATGCATTAATCATGACCATATGGTCATAGTATTATGCCATAAAATAGTTCAGTAACGGTGTATTTCCTCCCACAGACAAAAATAAAGTACAAATGACCTGACCACATGGATTTTACTCTACGTCTTCAGTCCTTTGTAGAGTAAATTATTATAAAGTCCTATCCTTGTGACATTTCAGGTTAACATTTCTCTGGTTTGGAACGCATGTTCAACTACAGCTGTTTAACAACCCAAGATGTAGAAAATAAGGTGTTGGTCTGCAGCCCCATGTAGAAAACCAAAGGCTCCAATATGACTGTTGCTTCAAACTGCAACCCAGAATAAATGGTGATATGAAAGAAGGAATCACATATTTTGCTATTCTCAAATAGAAACAACTCCAGCATATTTAAGAAGTCTTAAATTGTAAACAGTACAACGGTAAAAATATCAGAAGCAGATTAAATTAGCCTTTATTTATAAGACATAATACTTTCCACTTACATTCAATGCAAACAGTTTATAAAGTAAAATAGCATGCTTACATCAAATGGTAAAAATATTTTGGAAAAATGGTGCTCATTATTTCTTGTTGGAATAGTAGAAAACTCCATTCCAATTTCTTTTACAGCAACATGACAAGATGGGTTTTGTTTTAAGAAACAAAGGTGGACAGAGAGGGATGTTGAATATGCAACACATTTAGAACTAGTGTATCTCTAACAAGACAGATGCAAAATAGAGCCTTGGCAAACGAACACTGCTGTAAAATAAAAAGCTTCTCCCAATGAACAGCCCAAGCCTACCACTGAAGTAAAGTTTGAAAACCATATTGCAAAAATAGCAAACGAGATAAAATTTGTAGATACCCAATCCCTTTAATAAACTAAGTTGTCACTTTCACCTCTCTTTTATAATTACAGATTGCCTCTCAAAACACCTTCTGATCTATTTTGAAATATGCTGAAGTTGTAGAACATTAAGATAGGCATTGACACCTTTATAGCCAGCGCCACTCATTAGCAGGAGCGATGGCCCAAGAAGAAAGGAAGACTAAAAAAACAAGTTCAACGCCAACTGTTCCATACCACAGAGAGGCACTGAATGCAGTGGGGCCACAGGCATTCCATGTTCACCAGGATCTAATTCACTACCTGTCAAAACTTACTGTGAGTTCTCAAACAGCCATCAATGCAAAAAAATGACATGTATTCTAGCTTTATAGATAACCTAAACCCAGTATTTCAATAGCTGTAATCACAGTGATGGTTACAGAGTAAACTGTGCCTTCTCTAAAGAGATTTTCAATACCTTAGTTTTGCCACAGTTCAAGCTGTAACTTCACTTGTGGGTCCTCTCAGCCAGCTAAGTATTTCCAACAGTTTTTGAAGCACAATTTGCGGCTGCAGAAAACCCAGATTTTTAAAGATTACTGCAATTTGAAACCTTTTTTAAAATGTATCCATCAAAAGTGGGTACAATCAAAATCAGCTGGCATCCTAGGATGACACACCATGACTAGTATATTTTTTTCTTAGTTTTGAACACCCATACACAACATAATTAATTTCTCTCTATATATGACATACTTTATAGCTACCAAAAAAGCCATCTTAGTACCACGACAGATGTGGATTCCGTTTCTAGAAGCCTCTTTCTTTGCTAATGCAAATCTGAAGGGAGCTGACAGTCCATGAAAAAACCCAATTGTTATCATTAAAATCCAAATGTGACTGAAAAAGAAATAAATCAGTCAAGTCGTCAAGAAGTGACCAAAGGTCAACTAGAGGGATACAACAGCCCAAACAACAGAACAAACATGAAGAGAACAGCTTTCCATTCATATTTGCTCTTAATGGGAAATAATTGCTTTCATCTGCAAATAAACTTAGTAAACAGGTATACTGAACAGCTCAGTCTACAACTACTTTGTTATTCTTAGCACAGAGACTATTTATTGTTTTGTAAAACTCAAAGCTAAGAGAATGTAATAGGATAATTAAAATTATATATTGTTACTACTAGTACAAATAAACATCAACCAAAAAAACCCCAACTCTGCAGAATGGTATTCTCCCCAGATTTTCTTCACTTCAACTGGATTTGACTTTCATGCAGAGAGTAGATTATACAGGCAGCGTTTTATACTAACGGTAAGATTAGTGAAAAACACATTTGTTCTCTTAGGGCTTGTGATGATTTTCTGAGATAGAAGATAGGGAAGTAAAAGGCTACACTTCTTTAAAATACCTTTTTTTGCTTTATGACCTGCAGTTTATCTTCAACCTGTTTCTTCCTTTTCTTACACAGAACGCTTTGTTGGCAACTGATGAAAATCATGTACAACCGATACTAAGCCTTTTAAAACCAAGTAGCAGCCTGCATAATTACCTTTCCCTTTTCCTGTTGCAGAACATAAGTAAAATGTCGGTGTGTGCCAGACACTATTAAAATTACTCCATTCCTGCAGCCCTTCTTTCTCCACAGAAACATTGGGCATGGGCATGAGAAACAAAAGCAGCCAGTTCCTAGTTTGAATTACTTATTGAAACAGAAACATTGAGCTTTTTCTCATATTCTACCAGTATGCAATCACTTAATGCTTAAATCTAACATCATAAAATTTCTAGTTAGTGGAAAATCTAACATCTAACTTTCTAGTGTACATCTAACTTTCTCTTTTTAAGCTCCTGGTTAGACAGCAGATTTCCCAGGATGTATTCACCACATATTCTTTATTGTATGGCAGGAATACTGCTGTGTCAGTATCAGTAGCTTTCTATTGTTGCAGAGAAAAGAGAATATGCAATTTATGTACACAATTTAGTACTTTTTTTCAACTATGATATAAAGAGCAAAGCAGCTAGAGATTCGAATACAAACTAAAGAGCACAGCACAGAAACTGGGGAAATAGAACTAATAGAACTTCTGCTGTACATATTCAGTCCCCAAAGGAGTAAGAGGGCAGAGTATGCTACAAGTCACCTCTATTATTTGAAGGACTATAAGAGCCTCATTAGCCACCAGAAGCCTAGCCATGAGTATGAGATGATAAGAGCTAGAACTGCTCTTCTAGAAAAACAGGCACAATCAAGTTAACAGCTGAAAAACTACCTGGTGCTACATGTGAGATAGATTAGGCTAGGCTAAAGTATTTAGGGAATTAAAGTTTATGTGGACAAATTAAGACCACACATTCATGCATGCTAGCACTCAAAGGAATAGTAGAAATACAGCCCATACCATATTATGCTCCTATTCAAAGAGTATAATTGGGTCAATTCCCATCTCAACAGTAGTTCTATCCATGCTAATATCATTGCAGTAACTGTCAAGCACTGCTGTTCACTGGCAGAGCTTGGAAAAGCTTTGTTTTCTCCCTTCCAACTCAGAATATTCTGTGATTCTGTGGAAGAAAAGAATGAAGTGCCTGGTCATTGAACTAGAGGTAAATAATAGCATTTAGGCATGCAATAACCACTGTAACTTCCAAAACTAGAAGGGAAGAGAGTACTTGCACTTCCTATCATTCCACTGCCATTTTCTTCACTACTTGTATAACGGTAAAAAGCCATTCAAATTCAGGGGAAAAAAATTACTATACAATTATTGTCTTAAACTGATAAGCCTGAAAAAGAAGCCTAAACCATGTCCCAAGAAAGCAAACATGCTGGCATCCCAGCTGCTACAGCCTACTGCCAGTAAGAGCATGAGAACAGTCTAAATGAAAACATCCCACAGTTGCCAGAACAGCAACTGACATACTTCCAAAAACTCTCCCATTGGAGACTTTTCTTCCATTAGTTGACAAAACAATTCGGCGCTAGAAAGTGGGTATCTGCAAGTCCTAGCTGATCACAGAGCTTTTTAATCATACTGATAAGATGCTTATGTAAAAGTACGTTTTCCAGACTGATCATTTAACTCCCTCTCTATCACCTTCCTCCAGGAAAGGGAGTGCATTGCTTTAGTCTACAGAAGACAAAAGGAGACAAATGTCTTCAACTCATTTGAAACTGCAGATATCAAGCTGTGTTACTGCAAAGTTCACATATCTAAGCAAAAAGATTTTCTCAAATATTGTAGGAGAAATAGCAGCAAACTATCAGTGTCAACGAGGAGGCCGCTGTCTTTCATTTTAAATGAAAAAAAAAAAAAAGAACAAAAATCACACCCCATTTTGCCAAAACAAGTTCTACATCTATCCTCACCTGTATAATAAAATAGAATCTCTACCTAAAAACCTGCCTTACCTAATTATGTTTAAAAAAAAAAAATCCACCATTTGCCAGGATGTTCTGACAAAGCATTATGACAGTACAAGAGCAAAGCAACACAGCTAAGGGGAATTAGGGACAAACTCAAAATAAGATGGTATATAAGACTCAAGCAAAAAGTAGTAATAATCGAAACAAACTACAGACACTTGTTTTGCATACGGAAGCAAGTGCTTCAAGTCTAAAACTCCAGGAACTTCAGCACTTCTATGGACTATTTTAATAGAAATTGGCATTTTACGTACAGCAGTTTTCCATAAGCTCTACCAGTCACATCTTTTTTAAAAGATGGCATGGATGACTATCAAGGACACGCATCCGCTAACATCCATCACCTTGCTTATTCAATATTATGAACTGCCTTCATCACAAACTGGGTGCATTAAACCTAATGTTTTTCATGTAGGTTTTAAAGTCTTCACAAGACTCTACCAAATCACTCCAGTAAAATTCCCCTTAAAAAAAAAAAAATCTTCAAAGCAATTTACAACTGAAAAAGGAATCAGTTCAGGTATAGTAATCCATTTCAAGGAATTAACATCTAAAGTACTTCTCAACTCCAAGATTCATTGAACAACTTCCCTAACCTGCCTTTTTTTTTGTTTGTTTGTTTAAATACACCAAGAACATTTCTCCAAGTTTTAAAAAAATCATTGCAGGATACATAACATTCAGGAAGTAGAAGAAAGTTTTTACATCAATTTTCTTCCGTATTTTCCAGATCTGTCACTGGAAATTTATCACAGAAATTGGGATAATAACATCATGACGTGACAGGCACAATCACAATTAATTTGAACAAATGCCATGACATTTCCAAACCGTTGCCTGCCATCTGAGCTGTAGCTGCTCTTGGAAATAAACATTAGAATATCACAATTCTAAACCAGACTGAACATACGTGAACTGGAGGTTTCAGAAGTGGTCAACACCAACCACACTAAGATTAGACACTAGATGTGGTTCACTGCTAAGTCTGGCTATTGTGGCACATCCATCACCCATTCTAGTAAGCTTAGCAAGCAGCATAAGGTCCCATCACATTTAAGTGCTGAAGACTGAAAAGCTTGAGCTACCCCATCCATACAACGTATAATTTGGGATATTATAATTTCTTTAAATCCATTCAATTACTGAGATTTAATCCATAAAACCCAATAATCTAATATAATTCACCAAGATACAGAAAAAGTTTGGTTTTGAGCAAAATGCCACACCAAGAGATAATCACATGAGAACTTCTACTGTATGACCACAGGTAACATTCACACAGAGATATCTAAATCCTACTAGGAATAAACCCCTTTTCTAATTTCATAGTGTAGAAATAACCTGTTATGACCATTCAATCTTTGGTACTTTAGAACCGTGACTCTAAACAGGGCTATAATGCAAATTACATTCAAAAGTGTCCTGAACAAGTGGTCTTTTCACCTGACTTTCCAATACTGTTGAACAGTGTTTATAACAGCCAAGTTTATCAAGAAAAAGATTTCTTATATAGAGACAACCTAGCAAACATATTATCTGAAAGAATCAAAAGTATTTTCTACATGCTTAGCTAAAAAAAAGAAAAATCACGACCAAACTTGAAACATTTGCAAACTTTAGGGAATAATAATGACAAACTGAAAAAAAAAATTTGGAAAGTCACACTCCAGGACAATCCAAGTGTATAAATTCAGGTTTTGCCTAAGTTTCTGGCTCCTGGAATTGCAAGCACATGAGAAAGCATTAGATGATTGCAGGTTGATTTTAACATCTTGGTTTTCTCACTATTGTTCCCAGGATGCGAGAAGCATTTTTCCTAGAACACCACTATGATCTGCATTAGTTATCTCAGTAGGTAAGTGAAATGGATTTTTAAGCAAATAGCTTTTGCTTTGTATAAAGACAGGTATTTTAGGTCTAGGCTAACATGAACATAAAAATCAATCTCTTGCTTATTTTTGCTAGAAAATACTCAGATATTACCGGGCATAACAGAAAAATTGTACCTTAACAAGGCATAGCGTGTTTTTACCAAGTCTCTCACAAACCTGGCAGTCACTGTGGAGAAGTCCTTCAAAAATTTTTTCACCTCTGATCAGTGTAAGTTAACATATCTCTAACTCTTGTGATACCAGTTCAACCTTTCAACTAAGAATCTACCAGGCTAAACAACACTTGCAGTTATGCTGCTATAAAGAAAAAAAGCTTCCTCGAAAAAGTGCCTTCAGACACACTTTTTGCTGTACAGAGAAGTCAAGTTTCTCCAGTTTTTGCACTTTAAGTATGAAACCTAAGGATGCAAAGAAATGCTGATACTTGCTAGCCTACTGCCCACTACCTTTTGTTGAAATACTTCTTTCAGACTCCAAATGCCTTTTTATTTAACTATCAAGACCTGCAAGTCCTTAAGATGTAGTAATTAACAGAAAGCATACAGCTTAGCATATGGGGTGGGGACATGGTCTTTGATCAATATCTATCAATTTAAGAGGTAATAAGAATGGTTCTTTGAAGAGCACCAAGTGAGAGTCAAGCCCCAACTTTCTCACTGGGCCCTCAGGGCACCTGCTACAATTACTGTTCACCCACAGTACTTACAGAGAACACTGAAAGAGTTACATGCTGTGTCAGTGGAACAAAAAAAAAGAACATTTCCTTAATTAAACCTTTAAAAAGTATTCACTAACATAGTGCTTATGGGTTATAACTATTCCACATGGTGGAACAGTCGGTTCAACATCTGTGGAGGCTAAATGACATAGCACATCTTCATTTCAGTGGCTATTGGCAAAGGAACACATTGTGTTGTGAGAGCACTAAAGAACAGCCCCTGTTTGCTCCACACAGATAATGCAGGAGAAAGTAAGAAGGCTGCTGTTGATGGATGGTCTGCTACAGTAACCAGAAGGACTTTTACATTCCACTGTAGCAGCAGACAAGCAACCAGTCCTAACAAGAACTTATTACACTGTGTGGACAACATACACAATTTTGCAACACACTCCAGCAGATAGATACTGCAATTCCATCCTCCCTATACTCTTGGTAGGCACACCTACCACAGCACAGGTTTTGTGATAGGGATGTTTCCCAACAGTTAACAATGCAACCTATAAGTATAGAGGCTGCTCACCATTACTCAGGAGCAGTTTGCTACCAAATGAAGTAATTTATGAGAAGAAAACTTTCCTTTTCCTTACCAAGGTCTTAAGAGAGCCAAAGTGCACTTGAGTGAACAGACTTTTCCATTTCACTTAAGAAAGAAAAAGGAAAGCCAAGCTATTTAAAAACCTTAACATTTCATGTCACTGAAGCATATATCCATATATACACACAACCATACTTATTGACCATTCATAAACTAAAAGGACAGCTAGAGAAAATTTATTTTAGTAACCAAAACAAATTTCAGCTATGCTCATTATCTCCAGGGTGGCTAAACATTTGGAACTTAATACAAGGAGAAAACATTTTCTTCTCATCAAGTCATAGCGCTTTGAGAATTTGTACACAATAGCATTAGTTTCGTGCCAATTCTTTGCGTAGTCTTTCCTTGGCTAAAGTTCTTTTGTTCAAGCAGACCTGTTACTCAGTACAGGCAGTCTACTGCATTTTGATAATGCTTCAACTCAGCAGAACCTCTAGTTATGCTCTGCTTCCCTTAATAAAGTGCCCAGGTTCTCTGACAATTTTACAACTTCAGAAAAGTTATTAACAACTGAACTTGCAACTTTTGCAATAGGCTCTTTTTTTCCATACAAGACCATAGTTATAAAGAAGACAAATCCAAGTTATTGCCTTTGATGTTCACTACACAGCAATTTCAGGGATATATGGAATGCTCTAAAATTCAAACTTGCTGTTCTTTTACTATCTTGTTCCTTTCCCATTTGAATTTCATAAGCAAAGCTCAAAACTAACATCTGTCCACATAGTCCCTTTACACTAATGTGCTCCTGTCAGTGGATGGAGCTATTTGAACAAGCATATTTTAACTTGTTTAAGTGACAATAAAGGTACTCTGAACAATTAACAACACTAGTGTATAAAAAAGGGATAGTAGGAAAAATAAAACAGTTTAGACAGATGAAAAGTCAACTAGGGGAAAAAAAAGCATTGATAGTACTTTGCACAGGCAACACTGCAAGGCTGTCATATTAACAAGTTACTTTGTTTCTGCAAAAGAACAACAACTCTTAACAGGAGGTGATATGCACCAAGAAAAACACACAAACAAACAAACAAATTATAAAATGCCTACCTTAAAGCCAAATAGAAGTTTAAAATACACTGCATTCCAACAGGGGATACAGCAGCCACAGTTTATAGAAAGAAAACAGATGCTGATTTTTTTCCACTTTCTTGATCATTAACGACTGCCACATGACTGATTAATTCATGATAAGACTACATGGCAAATGAACACTTAAGAGAATGATAAGTAAACATTTACTTAGTATATGTCAGTAACTTATTGGTTTCATAAAATAATTCATTCAAGGGGAGATCTCATCACAGTCTACAACTTCCTCGTGAGGGGAAGAGGAGAGGTAGGCACTGATCTTTTCTCTGTGGTGACAAGTGACAGGACCTGAGGGAATGGCCTGAAGTTCTATCAGGGGAGGTTTAGGTTGGATATTAGAAAAAGGTTCTTCACCCAGAGGGTGGTTGGGCACTGGAACAGGCTCTCCAGGGAAGTGGTCACAGCACCAAGCCTGACAGAGTTCAAGAAGCCTTTGGATGATACTGTCAGGCACATGGTGTGACTCTTGGGGACGGTCCTGGGCAGAGCCAGGAGTTGGACTCAATGATCCTTGTGGGTCCCTTCCAACTTGGCATATTCTATGGTTCTCCAGATAATGGAGGGAAACTAAAAAAACACCACCCATTTAAGTATCTTCACTTCCACTTAGCAGGAAAGGTTCACCAGACAAAGCTTTCTGTGAAAGAACCTTATGGACTTAGAGGGAATTTTAAGTGGTTCCGTTTCTGGTTATATAGACTCTCTTATGCCATGACGTCAAAGTCCCAAACACATAAACCAATTATTTTTATGTGAACATTTAACTTTTTTTTTATCTTCTTCCCTCCTCAATGCAGCCCTTATTCTTTTGAAAGCTTACATGAAAGGGAAAAGCAGAAGAGAAGACTCTACATATTTAAAAACAAACAGCATGAAAGACTACATCAAGGTTTTAAAATTTATACAGCTTAAGATACCATCACTTTGCATTACATGATGGCAATAAAACAACCTGCTAAGCATTTCCTTCTGTAACACCCACACTGATATTCCATTTCCACACTACCCTGATATATTTGGGCAATGACATTTAGACCCATATTCCTGAAAACATTGCAAATGCCTCACTGCTTCCTGAAGATTCATTTTTAGAATTCAAATGTATTGCCAAAACATGGCATTGCCAACACATTAGCAATACACATCTTCTCCTAAGTCCTAATAAAAATCACATTTAGTAACAATTTTACCCATGGCCAGGGAGTTGAAAAACTGTTTGTACACCAGCTGGCTTGACTGGTATTGACTTGTACCACTACAGCTTAACTCCTATAAAGCAGAGGTTATTTAAGAAAACTAAGTGGATCAAATCAACTCAAACAAATCATTTGCACTGACTTCATTTTAGCAGCTTACATTTTTCACCTGAGCTTCACAGGATCAACTGTGCCCCAATGTTTTCTTTTCAAACAGATTTAACTTAACCAAAAGTACTGTATATTAAATTATTTATAAATTATAGGTAGCCCACCAAAAGCCAAGCAAAACCATTTTCTAGGCTGTCTGATGGAATTATTTTTAAACAGCTCCTATGCATGCAACAAGGGTACCCAGTACCAGTACAAAAGTCTCTCTTCTATTTTGGAGTAGAGTATCATTGTGAGCAGCTTTCCAGCAGACAATATCACATCTCTCATCTGACATACCATCATTTTAACCAAACAGTATCAGATATACACAAGCACTTGGACACCTAGAACACTGAGAAATGGAAAAGGACAGGCAAGACAAAAGAGGATAAAAGAATCAGATTTCTAAGGAAAAAATGTGGAATGATCATGTAATCTTGAAGAATAAGAATGAAGCTAAGATATGTTTAAATGTTTTATATTTTTTTTCTAGGTTGGTCTAAAGACCAAGTGAGAACAATCTCATTTCAGTAATTACCACTAAGATGGATCTTTAATATTTTTTTACTTCACATGAAGTCCTATTATGCCTTTGCTAAATTAGAAAAAAGTGCTATTGTATTACTTTTCATGTTGTATTTTGGGAAGTATCTATAACGCATGGAAAGAATGACTGGCATTTATTTGCAATACACCTCAAATCAGAAGATGGACAAGACAGAACAGCTAAGGCACACGCACAATTAATTAGTGAACTACCTAATTTTTAAACTGTATCTGTTAAAGGAGATCACTGCAACTTACAGCCTTCGTACACAGAGATCATAGCAGCAAACCACAGCAGGAATGGAATAACACTGAGAAACACAGCAAACTACTACAAAATTCACACAAAAGGGAAAAATTATGGAAAAAGCTGGTTAACTACCCCACTCTGAATGAAACTACTGAAGAAGTCATTCTTCTTCCCCAGCCCCTTTTGTCTACAGCCCTGCTCTACTCCTCCATTTAGGAAACAAACACCTAACAGTAATCCAAGAGCAATAGCATCTGTATCAAAGTTAGAGTCATCAGTTTCTAACCTGGCAGGTTGCAGGAGACAACACAAGTCTTCTAGCAAAGAACTAATTTGTCAATGTCCCGACATACCAACGTGCAAAAAAAATCCCTCAGTGAAGCATTTCAAAAAAGAAGGTAAGAAAAGAGAATAGCCATATAGAACTACAGACATAAACAGACTGCACATAATTTGCATACAACTGTCTTTTCATTGCACTCAAAGTTTTATGAAGTCATCCATAAAAATAAGTGACTGAATTGCCAAGACAGTAAATTTGTTAAGTGACATGTTAGATTAAGAAAATATACATGTATGACATTTTTACATTCTGGTGAGAGAATGACAGATTTGATATTGAAGTGCCTGGGCATTTAATCTCTTTCCCATTTATTACAGAATCGTATAAAATAAAGATCTATTAAGAAAAACTGTTACCTGTTATAGGGAGGAACATCCTTTCTTGTCTCCTTGCACCTTCTAGGAAGTAAATGCCAAAGGACACATGATATTTTGAATTTAACCTCTGATATCTTCACTTGTCTAAAGGTCAATGTATTATAAAATAACATCTACTGTCACATCACATAGGGGACTTAAGTTACATTTAAAAATGATGCAGCAAAGTAAACTTAATATTTAGAAATTAAAACAGGCAATGCCTTCCTGAGATGAAAGAAGCCACCAGAATTGGAGAGGTTACTTATAACCCCCTTGAAAAAAGCTCTACTTCCCATACTGAGAGAAACACTCAAGTTGCACTCCACAATTTCATTCTCTGACAGAAACAGATTAATGAATCTAAAGTTAAGATGTATTTCCTCTCCTCCTTACTTAAACCTTCAAAAATAAACTTAGGTACACTAACACTCTAGTTTAAGTAGAAAGAGAGCAAGAGCTCCATACATGACATTATGTATAATGGCAATAAGAGCCTCATTTAATAGTAACTGAAATAGTACAAGGGTTCAAAAAAAAGGGTGGGAGAAGAAAGATTTGTGTATGCTGAAAGGAGTTTTTCTAAAGTTTTATCGTTATAGAACAAGAACTTACAAGACTTGCTCCTTTTTTCCCTACTTTACTCAAAGTGATCGAGTCACATACTTGAGATGAAGCATCACCTTTTACCTTTGGCTTTATTTCACCTCAGCTAGCTCCATAGTACAGTCACCTATCAAAAATCTGCTTCAAGATAAAGAAAAAAGTCTAAACAAACAAAACCAGAATATGGAAAGAAAAACCAGCACTATGTACAGGGTACTAACCAGTTCCACAGGAAAAGCCTGCCTCCTTGTGGCTCAACTAGCCGTAAATTAGATTTCTCCAATTCGCTCCATTACACCCAGTAAATCCGGTGAGCCAAGAAAGTAACAGGCTTCTAGTTGATGAAACAAGAAAGATGTTTCTAGTTTTAGGAAGTATTGGTGAAAGCTATCCAGCACTTATTAGCGAAATACTGGTTTTAGCCTCCTCCTCTAGATAGGGTGGGAGGCGACAGAGGTTCAACTTAAAACCAACTGATATTCTTTACATGGTAACAAACACAAAAGCTTGTCAGCACTCTGGTACTTAAATCCAGAAGGCTCCTAACCTTGGTTCAGATGTGCCTTAACCTAGCAGGCCTCTCTTGATGCCTCAGCTTTCAATGGTAAATCCCCATTCTGCCTACAGGTCTCCTTCTGGGAATGCCTCAGAGGATTTCACTCCTGGCAGCAGCAAAGCATTTGGCATTTTGAACAAGATGCAGACATTCCTCTGTCCAGCCTGAAGGGCTCAATTACATGGGGCTACTTTCTTAATGCCCAGAAGAGTGAGTTCTTTAGAAACCAGCTGGGGGGGTTGGCTGGGTTTGGTGTGGGGTTTAGTTTTTCTTTTTTACATTTCTTTTTTATTTTAATTCAGTCACTCTATTGTGCAAGAGCTTACTGGTTCAAGAACTCAAAATCTGTGTGACAATATACAAATTCAAATTTGCACCAGTCTTAGGAGGGGATCACACCATCAGGATGACTTTGGCTTTCTAACCATCTTGCAGAAGTTGCTCCATTTTCATGCAAGTCTGAGGCAGAGAGCATGAACCATTTCTGCTATAGGTTAGGAAATTTATCCATGAAAAGAAGTGAGCTTCCAGTCTCCACTCCAAAGGTTTTTTAATATAAAACACATTAAGTGAACACAAAAGTAGCCTATATTTTTTTCAGTCTCATAACTGTTGGGCTTGCTTTCTTCTATGTCGCACCATCTGTATAAGAATTATTTCTCTAACCTTTAGACATGTGAATCAGACTCACTCTTTCCAATCTACAACCCAGTGACCCAGTTGGAAAAGGAGTGAACTGAACATGGCTCTCTCATGTTTACAATAATTTTACTGGAGATTCACTGGAGAAGGGGGGAAAAAAAAAAAAAAAAGACATTTCTGTGCCCTTCAAGACCATTTGGAATGACAGGCTTTGATTCTACCCTTTTCTTCTTCTCAAGAAGAAATGGAAAGAGAGAAAAAAAAAAAAAGCTTGTCACACCCTAAATTCCTGGCAAGGAAGATATCACCTCTTTCTACTACAGTTTTTACACCTGGGTACAGAATGAAGCATTAGCACCTTCCTCCTTTTTTTTTTTTGTTATTATTATTTAAACATTTACCAACGACACAGGTTCTTCCTTGTGTGTTTTAGACCCTTTTTCATGCCTGCTCAGCTCCTACCAGGCCAAAGCACGGCACACAGAGCTGAGGACTTCACCACTGTTGACAGGGGCTAAAAACTTTATCAAGGCTGTACCACACAATGCAACATCCAAATAGCTTCACAGATCTCATTAGAAAGGTTGTAAATGGAGAACCAAAACAAGTAGAAGCTTAGATTAACTCTGACACTACTCTAATAAGAAGGGCAAAGGGGAAAAAAAAAAAAAATATCGCTCCTTTCTCTTACTCAGGTACAATCCTGGCAAAGGGTAAACACCTTCAACTCTACTGAAGGAAAAGGGAATTGGTGGTGTTCAACACAGCACAGGACTCGGTGCCATATCAAAAAAGTCCAGTATGTCTGGATAACATACTAGGCCTGTGTATCAGAAAAAAAAAAAAAGATCATCCTTATGAAAAAACACATTCTATTTGTATAACTAGATCTGTAATTAACATGTAAATTACTTACTCGCACAAATGAAGAACTATCCCCTCCTGGCTTTTGTAATTTTATAGACTGAACACGGGAGAGACTTCAATTTATTAAAAGTTATGTTCTTCTGTAAGCAATTTCTGTTTCCATTATACTGAAATACTGGGCAAGTAATAAGGACTACATGAAGTCATACACATCAAGAAATTTACAACAGCAGGGTTTCTGCTCATAAGTTTAAGACAGTTTGTGTTTTTTGCTTTACACTAGTGTCTGACACTAAGTTAATAAGCCTTTTATTCAGATTCAAAAGCTATTACATTACACACATCATCTTCGACATACACTTGCTAACCTGTGCCGAAGCCCAGGATTAAATTTTATGCTTCACTGACAGAAAATAGAATCCTAAATCACCAATCCACATATAATAGTTAATTTCCCCACTTGTTACTTGTGGCCACAGTACCTATTTTCTTCGTTACCACAGCCTTAAACTTTCTCATTTTTGAACTGAACACTGAGCTTCAGCTCAGGTCTACAAAATGTCTCATTTTCTTTAAATTACCTTCACTAAACTTTACCAGTTACCCAGACCAGTAAGGTTTACTAAATTTTGTGCAGAATGATACCAAATTACACTACCAAAGCAAGTATCAGGATCATTAATCTCTTAAAACTATAATAAAAACTGCTACTAATATCAATAATAAACAGCAACAGGTTCTAGTAGATTAAGTACCAGACTCTTAGATGGAAAAACCGGCTTCTTTCCTATTTAATTCTCATCAAGTCTTCTAGGTGACCTTGGGCAAATCACTACCCCCACACTGCAGTTTCCCCAGCAGTAAAAATGAATTGAACAGAATTGCAAATTTGTCTGGAAACTTCAAATGAAACAGACCATAAGAGTTAAAAATATATTTCCCTATCTACAGATACATTTGCCTTGATAGCTTTTCTTTATCCCATTATACAGCAGCAGCAGCCTAAGATTGCTTTTACTTTCTAAATACATTCTAGTCGTTCTTCAAGAAAAGCTTTAGGCTACTGTCTTACTTTTTATCACATGCTTGATCTATTTCTGCTACTGTATCTACTTCGAAGGACCAAGAGCTTGTAGCTGGCAATACATACTTAACACTTACTTTAATATATTACATCAAAAGTTGCTGTTGAACTCATTCCTAAGCTACAGAGAGAATAAAAAACAGGACACATCAGAACAGAGAGCCAATTATCAGCAAGCAGTGACTCATTATCTAGACCCTTGCTCACGCAAGTAACCATCAAGTATTTGCTTCCATGATCTGCCACAGGAACATCAGCTGGCTTTTAGAGGGAATACATACATTGATGAACCGAACTGCATCAAAGCAACAAGAAAATATTTCTCTTTTTATGCAGAGCCAGACTTAAGAAACACTACTTTTCATTTAACAGACGACAGCCATTATATTAGTGAATAACACCATTTAACTGTGGCACACTTTGTTCACTTGCCCTCTTTCCACTTCCTTTTTTTTTTTTTTGCGAAAAATGACAGAATTATGAGATGCTTTTTCACCTTTTCTACTCCAAAACAGAAGGTTTAAACAATAGTTTCTAAAAGCTCTTCGATTTGCTAATCTTGGGGGGGGAAGCCCACTAAAGAAAAAAGCACTTATTTTTCTAAGCAGAGACAGTGGATAAAGTCGCCAGTTCCCACATCACACTACAACAATTGTTTTGATTGACACAAACGTGAACTATGACGTGCCCAACTTCCAGCTGTGCTCGTGATCAATGAATTACTACAACACATTCAAAAGTCTACTTAACAACTTGGTGGCCAGAACAACGAAAAATTAATCCTCCACTGTCCACAGGCAACTTCTTGAATATTAGTAACTGAGCTGTTACAAGACGAAGAAAGAGACAGACCTTCCACGCCACAGCCATGAAACGTGACAAATCCAGCTATTTCCCAGAATATTGCAAAACCGGTCAGAAAACGGTATCTTTAAGGCACAGTGCTAAGGAGAAACGAAACAGCTGTGCATCTAAAGGGAAAATGCGTTTGCAGCTCGGATCCTCGGCGTGTCCTCCAGGTGGGAACACGAGCTCGAACGACTCCGGCGGGGGAAAGAAGGAAGGAAGGGGCAGACGGGGAGCGGAGACAGGCGGGGCCCCCCCGCCCTTCCCTCCCACACCAACTTCCCCCGTTCCCGGGACGTGGCCGGCCGCAGTTGGATAGGGAGCGACGTGACGGGGCTGAAACCGGTCTGAAGTCCACAAAGAAGCCATCTCCCTCCGGGAAGAGGGCTGGGGAAGGGCGGGCGGGAAGGGGGAAGGAGAAGCCCGGGGGAGTTTCACGCCGCCTGAAAGCGAGCGGCGGTGAGGAGACCTCCCCCCACCCGCCGCCCCTGCTCCACTGCCCCTGGAGCACCGGGCAGCGCTGCCCCCGCCCGGCCCGAGCCGCCCCGCTGCCGGGGCACGGAGCGGGCGCACCTTCCCCGGGATGAGCTCTCACCTTCCTCCCGCCGCCGCCGGCCAGCGCGGCGCTGCCGCCCGAGTACATGTAGTAGGCGATGCCCAGCACCCAGAGGAAGGCGAAGCAGAGCAGCAGCCGAGACCTGCGCCGCATCCTCCCTCCCGCGCCGCCGCCAGGCCACCAGGAAACGGCCGCCAGCAGCCGCCGCCTCCGCTCCTGCCGCTGCTGCCGCCGCCGCGCAGGGTCAGGGGGCAGAGGGCGAACGCCCGCCCCCCGACCAATCCCGCGCCGCCCGGCCCCGCGGGGGGCGGGCCGGCCCCGCCGCCGTCGCCATGG
>NW_020884875.1:0-3859 GCF_003945725.1 Corapipo altera
TGTGGAGAAGCCAGCAGCAGAAATGCAGGGCTCTCCAGCCTGGATAGCATTGAATTTTACTGTCAGAGAGAAACTGAGGCTCAAATGTGAGATTAAAGAGAAAGACAAATTTGAAAAGTATTTCTGAGATGTGGCCAAGAGTTGCCCTGTCTCCATTTTAAGAAAAGGATTATTTCCTGGTGAATAGGGCTCCATCACCTCTTGCTATGAGGACTAGGGGAATTAAAACATATATGTTTGGAGTCTGCCTTGAAAAGCATTGAGAAATGGGTGAGAAACTCTGGCATGAACCCAGCCACTTCAGCCTTCCTGGCCAGCAACAACTGTAACGTAAGGGGAATTATATAATATGTACTTACAGAGATTCAAGAATCCCTGCATAAGTACAACTTTTGTCAGCATTAACCTGCAATATCCAAGATATTCAGGGAATATTGGTTTTTCATTAACTAAATAATTTCCTTCCAAGAAAAACACAAGCCAGTTTGTAAAAAGAGCAGCAAACCTTCATGTCAGCTCCAGGCGAGAGGGGACGGGGCACTTTGAGTGTGGAGGGCCAAAAACAAAGTCCCGAGGGAATCCGGATGCTGGGTGGGTTTGCATGATCATGTCTGGGGAGGAAGAGCAGGGTGAGCTGTGTGCTGGGGCCAGTCCTGAGGTGTACTGGCTTTAAGGCTCCTTGGCACTTTTGGGCACAGCAGTGACATGGCAAATAGGTGGCAGAATGGACAAAAGCTCCAGAGAGGGGTTTTCCCATCTCACCATTACCCACAGTCCTGGCAGAAGTCAGATTTGATCTGCAACGTGCAGGGGAAGCAAGGAGGGGCATTTCCAGCAGTCTTTTCTGGGAATGTCTGCTGTAATTACTCCCTCATGTGGCTAGGAACCAAGACTTTGGAAACACCCAGATTGCACAATGCCCTGGCCAGAGCTGCCACCCTCAGCCCTGGCAGCAATAAAAAGGAGAAGGAGCAGGAGCACTGGCAGAGTCCTGCAAGGAGCACATCCCCAGCTACATCAGCTGTCTGCCTGCTGCAGAAATGGTACAAGCAACTGTCTTCCTCCTGGTGCTCGGCCTGGCCCTGGGGGCTCACAGCCTCTCTCCAAAAAAGGTAAGATCAGGTCTGGGATGCAGAGGGCAGGATGGGCAGGGTGGGCAAGGGCTGCAGGCTGTGCTGTGGCACCAGTACTGAGTCCCCTCTGCTCCAGTGCAACCTGATCGGGCACTGGGTCAATGACCTGGGCTCCACCATGACCATCTCGGCTGTGAATAGAGACGGTGTCTTCTCTGGCTCCTACCTCACGGCTGTGACAGCCACCACAAATGAGATCAAAGTGTCACCACTGCAAGGAACTCTGCAACGCAAAAACCAGAAGGGCCAGCCCACCTTTGGCTTCACTGTCAACTGGACCTTTTCAGGTACTTCTCCTTTCCCAGCCTCCCTGGTGTGTCTTCAGACCTGCCCTGCCCTCTCTGCTGTGATGCCCTGGAAGCTCTTCTGCCCCTCCCCGCAGTGTCCTTGCTGATTCTCTGCCTTCCCCTGCACTATGCCAGTGCTCTCTCATCCCCTCTGGTGCCCCTGATGCTCCCCCAGCCCTGTCCCTGGAGCTCCTTGGCTGCTGTCACCTCCCAGTCCCAGTGGGCAGGAGATGCAACAGGGGCTGAAGCCCACAGCTGTCTGCCCATTGCCATATGAACCCCCCAGCCCTCTGAACCCTCCTGCCTGCTTTCCACATCCCCAATGTCCCAGGGGCCAGGGACAGTAGGGCTCTACTGTCCCGTGTGCTGGGTCAGGCACTGACCTGCCATCCTGACCATGCATCACTCCACCTCCTGTCCTGTCCCTGCAGACTCCATCACTGTTTTCACGGGACAATGTTTCGTGGACAAGGATGGAAATGAGACTTTGAAGACCATGTGGCTTCTGCGGTCACGCGTGGACAA
The DNA here is from genome assembly GCF_003945725.1 of Corapipo altera. Taxonomy (NCBI): domain Eukaryota; kingdom Metazoa; phylum Chordata; class Aves; order Passeriformes; family Pipridae; genus Corapipo; species Corapipo altera. The sequence continues at coordinate 1,946 of NW_020884875.1, forward strand.
CATTGAAAATGACTGGAAAGCCACCATGTGAGTTCCCTGTCCCTGCCTTGCACAGGTCCCCTCTGCATCTCTGGGGGGGTGTTGGAGCTGTTACAAATGAGTGCTTTGTGTTGCTTCCACCGTCACTGTCAAAGGTGTTGGCAAAAGCAGGTTCAGTATCAGTTTGTAAAAGTGCAACTTAGCAAAGTTCAGTGGCAAGGTTCACTCTATTGCTTGCTGCATGGGTAAAAGCATGTAAAAATAACAGCCTCTGCAGTCCCACTAAGGTGAAAATGCCATGGGAGAATATAGGGCTGGGTGGGCATTTGGACTTGTCATGTGCCACCCTTACATCTTCTTCTGTGTCCCTGCAGGGTCGGCACCAACATCTTCACCCGTGTGCAGTCACAGAAGGAGTGAGAAGGGCAGCAGGGGTGTTCCCAGGCCGGCAGCAACACTGCGGGGGAAGCCCAAACTCCTACCTCACCACTTTTTTCTCCCAATAAAGCTTTGTTGCAAATCTCTACTGTTTCCTGTCCTGATGTTGAAAAATGTGGAATATGTAGAAAACATTCTTAAGAAAATATATTCTTTGATGTTTGATCTTTGTATGTTTTCAAGATTGATCAACAAAAAGGGAGATTTAATCCATGAAACAGACAGCAGCTAACAAGCTCTAAGTGATATCCGGGTATTAGAAACACAAATTACTTCTTGGTAGAATTGCCTCATTGTGGTTTAGGGCTGGACAGGCTTCCATGATCTCAGACCTAGGGGGAGGTCAACAAATCTTGGGAAGAAGGATGTACCACTGCTAGCGAACCAAAAGAACACAGCATTTAGGGGCCACAAGGACATTTGGCAGAACCCCCAAGATAAGGAACTGATATGGATAACTCAGCAACTGTGCTGAACCAGCTCCGACTGGGTAGAAAGTAACTCCGGCAGGGGGAGATCGTGACCACCGACTTATTGCCCACTGAGTCTGGAAACCCACTGACTCAAAAGAAGAGAAAGAGTGAGCCTGCAGACTACTGAGCAGGAGAAATCAGAGAATTGCTAATGAATAGCAGATAGCATACTAATTAATGGAAGAACTATGTAACTTGTAGCCAAAGAACATTGATGCCTTTTTTTGCTAAAATGTGTAAACAGGAAAAAGTGCTCATAGCCAATGTGCTTGATTTCTGGAATACTCCTGAACACCCAGGCCTGTGCAGCTTTGAGATAAATTATCAGTGACCCTGTCGAGTGTGTAATTATTGACTTGTTGCACACCGAGGAACAAATCTGATTATTCTGGACGACAATTCCAAGGCTCAGCACGGACATTCCCCCATTCCCCCATGGCATCACGCAGTCCCTTCTGTAACCATACCTGAGGCCCAATGTGTGTCCCCTGCTGTGACCCTCCAGGGTCCTCTTCTACAGCCCTGCCACCCCCCCATGGTCCCCAGGAGCCCCCTGGCCCAGGGGAGCCAGACCCGGCTCAGCTGGTGCAATGGTCGGTGGCCAATCTCCCACCAGGTGTCCTCTGGCAGGAGGCCCGGCAGGGGCGGCCGCTGCCCAACCACAGCCCCCCCTGCTATGGAAGGGACTGAGTGGGCGTGGGGCAGCAGCACAGGCAGAGCCACCACCAACAACCCCATGGGGACCCTCGACTGCTGCCTGCTGCTCACCCTGGTCCTGCTCATCCCTCAGCAGGCTGCAACCAGGAAGGTAAGGGCAGTCCTGGGGCAGAGTCTGGCCATGCTGTGCTGTGTTATCCTGGGCAGGAGGGTGGCTGGATGAGGTTGGACTCCCTGACTGTGCCATGCTGTGCACCACCATCCCTGTGCTGCACTGTGAGCAGGCACAGAGCTGCCTGCTGTTGCTGTGCCAGGCTCTGCCATCCCGGGGTGCAATGTAAGCTGCCAAGGAGGCTGCCTGCTCTTG
>NW_020884875.1:3869-30411 GCF_003945725.1 Corapipo altera
TGCCACATGGAGGGGCCATGCCATGGGACACACCTCCCACTGCTCAGGGAGGCTGGACGGGGGACTGTGGCTCAGCAGTGCCTGAGGCACCCACACAACTCCCGGTCCCCAGTGTGACCTGCAGGGCCTGTGGAGGAACAAGCTGGGCTCCAACATGACCCTCTTGGTTCTGAACACAGCCGGCACCTTCTCGGGCTTCTACCACACTGCTGTGACAGTCACCAACAAGCAGAGCCTGGGGTCACCCCTGCAAGGGGCCCAGCAGCACCCTGGTGCCAAGAGACACCCCACCTTCGGCTTCACCGTGCACTGGCAGTTCTCAGGTACAGCAGTGCTGGTGATCCCCTGCCCATGCTGGCAGTGGGGAGCCCTCCAGTTGGTCCCCCACAGCAATCAGAACGTCCAGAGGAACTGGACACAGACTGTGGGCACAGACTGGCCACACACACTTGCTTCTACCCTGGGATGTGCTGATGGGAGAGGTGCCTGTCTGGGGTGGGTAGCGGGGCAGTCTGTCTGGGAAAGGTGGCAGGGGTGTCCATCTGTGTGTCTGAGGGACATGGAAGAGTTGGAGCCCATCTGTCTGTCCGGGTGATGTGGAGTCATCCCATCTGGCCAATCTGGCAGGCAGGTCCATCTCTCTGTCCAGGGAATGTGCTGCGTGGTGTCTGTCTGTCTGTCTGCCTGCCAACATCAGGTGGCCCAGGTGTCTCTGTCTTGAGGTGCAAGCCCTCAGCCCCCTCTGCCTCTCTCACCCCTGCCAGACTCCACCACAGCCTTTGTAGGCCAGGGCTTTGTGGATCGCTGTGGGAAGGAGACACTGGAAACCACATGGCTCCTGTGGGAAGAGGTCTCATCCCACAGGGACACCTGGAAAGCCACCAGCTGAGCCCTGTCCTGGCCCTCCCACCCCACAGCCCTCACTCCCCTCCTCCTGACATGTCTTCCTTGCAGGGTTGGCACCTCCATCTTCACCCACATCAAGTGATGGGAAAAGGGCCCAGAGCTGCCTGCAGCCTGCTGTCCTTCTGCATCCCCAAGGCTCTCCACTGTAGCACTCTCAGGCTGGGCTCCTGCCTGCTCCCAGCATCCTGCACAGGAAACACACCCTCCCCTTGCCCTGCTTCTTCCCAGTGCCTCCCAGCAACGTGCTGATGGGGCTGTCCCTTCCCAGAGCTTGCTGCTGCCACACATGGAGCCAAATAAAGCCTTCTCCAGTTGGCAGAGAGCCGTGCCCCATGTGTCCCTGGGATGCAAGTAGCCACTCTGTGGCCCTGGGCAGAGCAAGGTGGGGGACGAGTGGTGACTGGGGGAGCAGAGGGAAGTGTTATGGAGGGGCTGGGAGGGGTAGGGCTGGGGGACAGGAGAAGTACAGGTGCTGGGTAATTCTGCTTCCTGACCATGGCTTCAGGCCTCAGCAGGTGCCTTCTTGCCCATGCATATTTGGAGATTCATAGGGGCCTTGTGGTGGGTGGCCCCAGGCAGCATCCCCAGTGTGGAGCAGCAGGATACCCCACAGCCAGGGATCAGGGTGAAGGCTGCATGCTGGCAAGCCACTACTGTCACCTGGCCTCATCCTGTGTCTCTGCCTCCATTTCCAACTTCTGCTGTGGATGGTGGGCTTGGTGCTGCGTGCACATGTAGGGGAGAGCTGGGTGCCAGGCTCCACAGATTGCAATCTGGCATGTTGGCGTGGTCCAAAATCTGTACTGGATACTGGAGGGAACATGAGAGGGAACTGGAGCTCCAGGGGAAGCTGCTGGGTAGACTGGGTGGCTAAAGCCAGATGCTGAAGGGCTCCATGGTCTATGTGCACAGCTCTGCATATATTTCCCAATACTTGCCTGTCCCCTGATTAGTGAGAGGGTGGAACAGGGTACAGATCCTTTCTGATGTTCAAATTCACAGGATGTCATCTGTACCTTAAACTTTGTTTTATCAGCTAATTAGGAAAGGGAACAAACCAAACAGGGGCCCTTTGCACTGATATGACTGAGACTGGAACTCACTAATCCATCATTTCTGCAACTCATGAAGTTTCATTAGTTACATAATCTGAACTGTGCAGCTCCCAGCTCCTGCTCCTGAGCACCAGAGGGAGAGGCTGTGTGGGCAGGGAGAGGTGCAGAGCCTGCCTTGGACTGCAGGATGGCTGGGGGAAGCAACTGCCGGATGGGGCAGGGATTTTGGAGCACACAGTACCCCGAGAAAGTGTCAGGGCCTGTTGGTCACTCTCTTCCTCTCACAGTTTGCCTGCCCTTCCCAAACCTTCCTCAGCCTCTACTCCTCTCCCTCATTCCCTGCTGGGCTCTCAGGCTGCTCTTAGCACCACACCAGCTCCCAAAGTGTGCACAGACTATCCAAGGGTTGCTTATACTGAGTACAACTGGTTGATGTGCCTGGTGGTCCAGCTTTTGGTCAAAAGCCACCCCTGCATCCTCATCCTCACCCTTGCATCCTTGTCTTTGTGCCCTCATCCTCACCCTTGCATTCTCATCCTTACCCCTGCACCCTCATCCTCACCCCTGCACCCTCATCTTCACCCCTGCCTTCCACACACAGTCCCCAGTTCATCCCCATTGCACACTGGAGTCCTTGGCACTGCCCTGGCCATAATGGTCTCCTTTTCACACTCCCTCTCTCCAAACACCCACTGTGGCTGTCAGTAGCACCAAGAGCTGGTTGTTTGGGTCCCCAAAGGTTTCTCTGAATGGTCTGTAAGGTCAAAGCCTTGGGACCCCTGTGGGAATGGAAGATGAGGCTGGGAGCCCTGGTGGGTGAGCCCAAGATGGGACAGGGGCATGGAGAACCTTGCAGGATCAGGGCACAAGATTTCATTTCTGTCCTTTCATTACCCACATGACTGCAAATTCCTTGTCTCTTAGGGTCTCATAAGAAGGGAGCCCATGGGGTAGGAGAGGAACTAAGCATTCTACTTGCTAAACAAAGAAACAGAAAGCAAAACTGCAGCATTTACAAGAAACCAGTACCAGCAGTGCCATCCACACTGCAATCAAAAGCTATCTTGAACACTCCACACCCTGACTCTGAACCTGATTTGATCCTGCCTTTTTGCTTTTGTCTGGTATGTGCAACCAGGGCTGCCCCCCTCCAGCCCACAACACCTGGGGTTTTCCTATTGCTGTTGGAGCAGGTTCATTTCCTTCATCTACCAAATCCCTGCACCCACTGCAGGTCACCATCTGTCCACACACAAATACCCTTGCCCAGACCTCATGACTCCCTGTCCTTCTGTCCAACCTCTGCAGTGACCAGGGAGTGGTTTGGGGTACAGGAGCTCCTGTGGGGCAGGGTGGAAGCCCAGACACAGCCCTCAACCAGTAGACATGGGGCTAAGGTCCCCCAGACTGGGTGATGCCAGTGGGAAGCCCCACGCAATCCCTCCTACATCCTGGTTCCCACTCATCCCTGTTCCCATCCCTGTTCCAGACCCCATGTCCATTTACACCCTTATTCCATTACCCATACCCATTCCAGTCCCCATCCCCACCCTCATCCCCATCTTCAAGCCTCATTCTTGCCCCGTCCTCATCCCCCTCCCCCCCCCCCCCCCCCGCTTCCAGCCCCATTCCTGTTCCTGTCCTCGTCCCCATCCCTATCCACATCCATTATCCGTCATCCCCGTCACCATTCCCACCCCCGTTCCCAACTCCCGTGCCTCTTCAACACCCTCCTCTCCTCCAATGCCCGTCCCTGTCCCTATCCCCATTCCCATCCCCGTTCCTCCTGCAAGTGCCGCCCCAGGGCTTTCCCGGAAAGCAGCGAGGGATTCGGGATATAAAAACACGCCGGCGGCACTGGCACGGCGACTTTCGGTCTCGCCGCTGCATCCCGATGAGCCGCCGCTTCCTCTCTGTCCTCGCTCTGCCCGTCGGGGCGGCAGTGGCCGCGGCCGCGGCGGGATGCCAGGTGAGAGCTTCTGCTGGGACACACGAGTGGAAACTCGGCCCCGGGAGAGGCTCAGTGGGAGCACGTCTGGGGGTCCCGGAGCTCGGGGAGGGACACGCGTAGGAGACTCACCGGGGTGGTGGGATATGACGGGGGAGCTGCAGCGCTTGAGGGAGAGGGACACGCGTCCCCCCATCTGCAGGGGTGGGGGGAGGGAATCCCCGACAGCTGGAGGACCTCCTGCTCCACGGGGTACACAGACGGCGCCCCTGACGAGGGAGATGCTCCGAGGAAGGAAGGGATGTTCTGGGACTGTCCGAGTCTCTGAGAGGAATGTACATGGGGATTCCTTCCCTGCTGCAGGGGGCACGCATGTGGGAACCCTGCACTTCTCCCCGAGGGACATGGAGGTGAACTGGGGCAGAGAAAGGATGGGGCCCCTGCCCCAGTGATGTGACTTACCCCTGCCTGAGAAGGTGTAGTATGGGAGAGGACGGGCAGTACTTGGAAGTGAAAGCTGAGCCTTGCAGATGGGATGTGCAGGGCTCTGGCTGTGACACAGCCCACCACGGACCTCAGGGCTCCCCACTCATGCCACACATGAGTGCTGAGCACTGCACATGTCCTCACAGACATGGACAGATGTACCCTGGGCTCTCACAGCTCACTTGGCAGGGCTACAGTAGGGGATGTTTTCTGTGTTCCTGCCAGTCGAGGGCTCCCACCTTTAGCTTTTCCTCTTCACCTCTCCCCTTTGCTCAGCTTACTCCAGCTTTTGACCTTCCTGGCACGGCTGAGATAACAGTGACTTTATAAGTTGTGTCTTTTAAAGACAAGTGCTTGGGCACTCACGGGGCTTCAGAGACACCCTGAAGTGCCACTGTTCATGGCTTGACCTGTGTTTTCTTTCTTTTCCAAGTTCCTCTGCCAGGAAGCAAAGATTCCAAGGGAGAATAAGGCCACTGAGAATGAGGCAACCAACAGCAGGTGGCGGCTGAGCCGCTGGCACAAACGCCCCACAGGGAGTGGCAAGGTGAGTGACAATATCCCATGGGAATTGGGGGGTGCAGGCAGGGGGCACAGCCTGCGGGGCAGGGGCTGTGTGCAGGCAGCCCCCCTGACACATCTGCCTGTCCCCAGCCATGCGACCTGACCGGCTGGTGGGAGAATGATCTGGGCTCCAAAATGCACGTGTTCGAGGTCGACAGTGAGGGCAACTTCTCTGGCGAGTACCACACCGCCGTGTCAAGCACTGACAAACCCATCCAGCCATCCCCCCTTGTTGGTTCCCAGCACTTGGACAAGGATGGGCAGTGCACCTTCGGCTTCACTGTCAACTGGAAGAAGTTTTCAGGTCTGTAGCTGCAGCTATGGCTGCTTGTGGGTGGGGTAGTGGGATGAGGAGGGGAGCTCATGTATGTCCCGATGCCCATCCCAGTCCCTGTGCTCTCTCTCCTGTCCCCGTCTGTCCTTTCCTGATCCCTCCCCACTGTGGATGGTGTCTGCAGACAGCAGGACACATCCCAAAACACTATTTGGGTGAAATGGCACCAAGAGTTGCTTTGGCAATATCTCTCCCATGCAACGTTTCCCTACAACCATCTAGATACACTCGGGCTCCATGAGCATTAAGTCCACTAGTGCTTGTGAAGCTCCAAAATCAGCTGGGGTCCTGCTGGGGTGCTAAAAGCCACCACTGCTCCAGATTCCACAGCTGTCTTTGTGGGCCAGTGCTTCTCTGGTGACAATGGGAATGAGGTCCTGGAGACCTCTTGGCTGCTGCGGGAGAAGGTCGACTCCCTGCCCAGTGACTGGAAAGCCACCAGGTGAGCCAAAGCACACACAGTCCATCTGGGATTCCTACCCCTCTGCTGGCTGGGCACCAATGGGCTACTGGTTCCTCACAGGACCGGCCACAACACCTTCATTCGGACAGGCTGAAAGAAGGGAGAAGTCTCACTCTCACCAGACTTGGCAGACAGGAGCCCCCTCAGCAGGATCAGTGTGTACCAGCATCCCCCGTTGTTATCAGCTCTGGAGAAAAATGTTTCAAAAAGTACCATAAAACATTAAAGATTTTTCATTTAAACCAAACCTTGTGCAGTTTGTGGATATGTCCCAGGAAAGCTGGGCTAAAACACTGTGGTGGGTGCAAGATGAAACTCTTTTTGTCCTATTCTGGGAAGAGACTGGCCCCTAGAAATCCCCTTTTTCAGCCCAAACAGGATGGTGCATCCCCAAAGTAAGTGACCCTCTGACGCTAAGTGTGACCAGCACTCGCTCTTTTCTGCTCAAAGCCTCATGAGTGTAATGGGAGGGTAGGCTGGGGAGCACTTTTGCACCCCAGAGATATGTCTGGGAGACCCCTGGGCCTGAGACAGCCCTCGAGCAGGCAGGTGAGGGTTCTTGGCAGTGTCTATACTCCTGGACAGTGTCAAGGACTGCTCTGTACCAGCATCACAGTGCCAGTAGCTTTAGTACATCCTGTCCTAAAACTCTTCCTAGGGAAACCATGCGATTTACTGGAAATCAGATGACTTACAAATCCAGTCCCAAATCTCTGCCTGATGGACTATGTGACTTACCAAAATGGGCAGTGCATGCCAGCGCTGCCTTACACACCCCCTTCAGCCAAAAAAATTATTTCCACGAAACAGCTCTGGATCTGAAACTGAAACTTAGTCCTTGTGTTGTGGATTCTCAAAATAACCTGGAACAGTGATGCAAGCCCTGAGCTGGCATACTGCCTGGGATTTGAGGAGCCTAAGGATAGGACTGAGCTGCTGGGACTGCCACTGCCCACTGCTCCCCTGGCTTTCCTGCCACAAATGCTGTGGGAAAGCTTTGCTAACAGCATCTGTGGCTTTAGCAAGTTTGCCACCTGCTCTGTGCTTTAGCCTGCCTTGTTGCAGGCTTGCATGTGGTTTGCTTCTCACATCTTTCCCCTTGGGGTTCATCTTCTGCTTCTAGAGCGATGCTGCTGTTCCCTTCTCAGTGCTTCGCTGGCATTTCTCCAGCTTTTTCAGTTCCCTTACAGCCTTTCTGACCTGAACAACTTTACACCAGCCCTCTGCTATGCATGTATGTAGTGCACAGCTTTTTACTTGCTTTAGAGGAAAATGAGAGTTAGGAAAGTGGAAGGCACAGGGACCATGAGACTCTGCTCTCCCTCCAAAGCAGGGCGAGTTCAGCAGTGGGGCACCCCATTAATCCTGCATCCACCTGACTTTGTTACTGGTTTTATACCAATATTTCCCCAGAGCAAGACTGCTCAGAGGCTGTGCAGCATTCCTGGGGTGCTCCAGCAAGACAGCAGTGCTGACCACAGTTTGAGCAACCTGCAAACCCCTGCAGGCAGCCACGGTACTGCTGAGAAATACCGTGGGCATGGGCTGGCAGAGCTGTTTGCAAGGCCAGTCCCTATATGAGGGCAACCAGCAAGGCTGCAACACATCCAGCATCTCAGTGGCAGGTGATAAGACATGGTGTGTCAGGTGGCACCTGCAGGCTCCTGAGGGGGGCTAGGGTTGAGGATGCTTCTCTATGAGCATTAGGTATCCATCAGCACTGGGTTTTACCCAGCTGGAAGACCCGCTCACAGTACTGGTCTGCAAACCCAGCACAAATCCCTCAAACAGACAGTCACTGTTAGAATGCAGGAGTCACCATTGCAGGAGTCCTCCGGCACTTGCATGTCTTAACCACAATGCGGAAAACTGTCCTACGCAACCATTTCTGCAGGGGCTGTTCCTGTCGACCGTTTGCAAATGTCTCAACACTGAACATCTTGCTGCCCAACATCTCAGTGCAGCTGTTGTGCCACCTAAGCAGACGGAGGCAGAGAGTTCCCAGGTCACTCAAGGACACATAGCTCCCATCCCCTCCACCATTTCTGCATGGTCCTCTGCTCAGGACTGCACGTCATGCTCTGCTCTCTCCGCCTCTCTCCATAGCCCAGTTCCAGCTGCAGCCTTGCCAAGCACAGACAGTCATCCTGAGAAGATGGAGGAGCTCCTTGACCATGTTCTCAATTTTTCCTGGGGATCATTTAGAACCAGGGCACCCTTCCACATGTGTTCTGCCTACCCAACCCACAGCTGAGCTCATCCCACTTTGCAGCATAAGCCCTTGGGTGGATGAGGAATCTGCAGTTGGTCCAGATTCCCCTCTATGGCTCACTGGGTTACTCACTCCTGCCACCCTGCCCACACCCAGGCTGTGCTGCAGCACCAGTGCTGAGTCCCCTCCGGTCCAGTGTACCCTGACCGGGCACTGGGTCAGTGACCTGGGCTCCAACAAGCCATCTCAGCCATGAATGGAAACAGCAACTTTACCAGCTCCTACCACATAGCTGTGACAGCCATCACAAATGAGGTCTGGGTGTCACCAATGCAGACAACCCACCTTCTGCTTCACTGTTAACTGGAGCTTTTCAGGTGTTTCTCCTTTCTCAGCCTTCATCTTGTGTCCCCAGAGCTCCCCTGCTCTCCACTGTAATGTCCAGAGAGTTTCCCTGCCCTTCCTGTGATGTCCCCGATGCTCTTCTGCACTTCCCTCCACTATCCTATTTGATCCTCTGCCTTTCCCTTTGGTGTCACAAGCCCTCCCCTCTCTCTACAGTGTCCCTAGAACTTCCTACCCTTCTTTATGGTGTCCTTGACGGTCGCCTGCCTTATTGTGGTGTCCCCAGGGCTCACCCATCCCCAACACTGGATCTGCGTGGCTGGTGGTACCTCCTGGTCCCCACCTCTGTCAGGTCCTGCCGAGGATGAGGGTGGGGCAGAGCTGGATGCAGTCTCAGCTGGGATCATCTCACCCACCCTGCATATCCCATGCCTGTTCAATGCCATGCCCCCAGTGTCAGCAGGACAGGAGGCTGAGGAGGAAAATATCACCCATCTACAAGCAGCCTTCTCCCACTGACAAACAGGTAAGCTGTTTGCTAAGAGGGACAGCCCCACCTCAGCACCTTCTCACCCCACCCTTTCATGAACTGTAGACTCCATCACCGCCTCCATAGGCCAATGCTTCATGGATGAGGACAGAAAGAAAATGCTGAACAGCACATGAATCATGCAAGATGAGCCTGACAGGCAGAGGATGACTGGAAAGCCAGTGGGTGGGTGACAGGGCACTTCTCTGTCCCTGTGCTGGGGCTGTGCCCATGGGTGCTGCATGGAGACCACAGGGGAGCACCAAGCCCTGAAGGTGAGTGCTGGGAGCCAACTGGGCAGCAAGAAAGGGAGAGTGGTGCCAGGACCCCATGGACTTTTGGGAAAAGTCCCTGGGATGGGAGCTGAAGGCAGGTCTATACTTTTTAAATTAAAATCAAAGCACCATTTGAATATATTGTATTGCCAGATCCTGCTCCCTGAGGAGGACAAGAGCAGCCTTCCTCCTGTCTTTAAGCCCAGGAAAGATGAGGAGAATGCTGAAGGCAGATCTCATCCCGTATACTGGACAGGGGCCACAGAAGTCTCTCCTGACCTGGATGCAGCCAGATGCCACCTCTCTCTTCCCTTGCAGCATGGGCAGCTACTCATTCGCCTGTCTGGAGTGATATCTTAGAGAATGTGTCTCTGCACTGTGTCCCTGTGCAAAGGCCAGGCATTTTGAGCACCCCTGGCCATCTGCACATCCCCAGCACAGTCTCGTACCATTAGGGGCCCTGTGGGAAGGCTCAGACAGGATCCTGCCCAACCTCAGAGCGCCACGGATGTGGCATCACCTTCCATGATGCCTGCAGAGCCACCATGCACGGGGCATCCCCTCCCACAGGGACAAGCAAATTTCAACATCTACGTATCTTCCAGAAAAGCCCTTCTGCACTTAGGAGGGGGATTCATTCAACAGTTCCTGCTGCAGTCACAGTCACAGCTCCCAGACCCAGGGAAAGCTCAGAGCAGCCAGGAGGAAAAACAGCTTAGAAACAGCAGCAGACATTTATAATGCAGGAAGGAATGGTCACAGGGATGTGTCCCCGTGGGCAGACACACCACCCTTCAGTGCAGCGGAGCAGAGCTGGTCAGACTGTGCTTGCTGCAGCCCGGCGTTGGGGTAGTAGCACTGGGTCAGTGGCAGCGGGGCAGTGTCAGGCCGTGCCTGCTCACAGGACTCCAACACTGAGCAAGGAACGGGTTGGCAGATCCTCTTGGGTAGTGGATATGTAAATCATCCCTCTGTCCTCACCTCTCTGAGCAGCCGTGCTCATCCCCAGGTCACGCAGACCTCCTCCCTCTCTCTCCTTACCTGTCCTGGGCACGCTGACATCAGGCCACTCGCCCCGGGGCTGCCAGCCCGCTGCCGCCTGGGCTCCGGTTACAGCCCTATAAAGGGGATTGGGATGCAGGGCACCGGAGGAAGCTGTGCCAGGCACTTCACAGCCCCGCAGCCATGGAGAGGGGCACTTTCATCCTGGTCCTCACTCTGGCCGTGGCAGCACACGTTGCCCCTGCGGAGAGGAAGGTACGGACAGGGTGACAATGGGAGTGTGCAGATGTGGCTCTGGGACACAGCCTGGGCAGCCAGGGGTTCTCTCTTGAGTGCCATTTTAGGCTTGGACAAGCAGAAGAGCTTTGCAAGCACCTCGTCCAGGCAGTGGGCAGGGTATCTCCGGGTCATCCCCTGCCACCTGGTATCGCCTCCAGGAAGCTTTACTCCCACAGGGCATTCCCTCCCCTTCCCGTGGGGTCTGTGTCTGCGGCACCATGTATGGAGCATCCTGTCTCATGGGATACATGTCTAGGGCACCATGCACAGGACAACCCCTCCCATAGGATATTTGTCCTGGGGCACCATGCATGGGGTACCTTGTCTCACAGGTTGTGTGTCCAGGACACTGTGCGTGGAGCATCCTCTCTCATGGGATATGTGTCTAGGACACCATGCATGGGACATGCCCTCCCATAGGATAGGTGCCTGGGGAACCATGCATGGGACCATCCCTTCCCACAAGATCTGTGCCTAGGGGTACAGTGCACAGGGAATTGCTTTCCACAGGGTCTGTGTCTGGGTGTACCGTGCCCTGGGCATCCCTCCCATGGGGTCTGTGCCCAGGGGTACAGCAGACAGGTAACTCCCTCTCATGGGGTCTGTGTGAGCACACCGTGCTTGCCAGCAGGCTGAGAAATACTGACCTTGCTCCACCGCTCACTCAGCATCCAGGAGCCCCCTGGGGGAGCATTTCCTCAAACCGGGGTCAGGGAGAGCCATGCACTGCATCTGCAACCGCAGCAGGGCTTGTGGCTCCAGCTTTGGGGCAGCAGAAGGGATGGGGTCCCCCTCTGTGCCGTGTGCGGGGACTGGGAGGGTGTGGCTCTATCACTTCAGTGCCAGCTCAGCGGGCTGTGGAGGAACGAGCAGGACTCACTGATGGAGATTTCAGCACTGAGGGACAACGGGGACTTCCAGGGAAAATACCTCACACGGGTCACTCTCTCTGGTGGCTGTGCCCACATCTCCCCTCTGAAGGGCATCCAGCAGCAGCCTGGTGAGGGGGGCTGGCCCACCTTTGCCTTCACCGTACGCTGGGACAAATTCTCTAGTAAGTACTGGAATACCAGGAGATGGTACAGCAGTGTAACTGAGAGCCACGTAGACAGCGAGCAGGAATTCCCTTTTGCCAGGAATTCTGCTGGGTGATGTTTTGACGCAGCTAAGCAGTGCCTGCCCAATGTGGGGCTAAGGGGCAATGCTGGGCTTGCACAGGACAGCCTCTCCTCACCCATCATCTTCACCCCCATCCCAGCTGGACACCTCGGGGTGCCCACAGTGGGTTCAGACCCCATTAGGTGATGCAGACCTTGCCTTGTCTGAGGGAGTCACAGGGGAAGGGCAGGAACCCCTCCACTGCTGTGTGGGTTTGGTGGATATGTGGCCATTAGAGTGGGAACACAGATGTCTCTGGGAGGACAGTGGGGAAGAGGAAGCAGCTGGTTTCCCCATAGATCTCCCAATAAACTCTTCCTCCCAGATGCCACCACTGCCTTTGCGGGGCAGTGCTTTGTGGATTCGGGTGGAAAGGAAACACTGACCACCACATGGCTGCTGCGTGAAGCCGTTGGGTCCCTCAAGGAGGACTGGAAAGCCACGAGGTAGTGTGGGGACATGGGGGGTAGCAGTCCCACAGAGGGGCCCTCTCCAGGACCCTTGAGGATGAGCAGCCCTCTGAGTGAGGGGACCACCTCGGGAGCCCCCCCAGTGTGGGCTGGCAGCAGGGATGCCACTGTGTCCTGGTAAAGGGCTTGCCCTGCCCAGGGACACCTGGCAGCTGCTTGAGGAAAGCTGGGGGGCATTTAGGGACACCTAAATGGCACTGGCAGCTCTGAGTGGGCAGTGTCTGTGGGGTCATCCCACGGGGAACTCTCACCTTCTCACAGGGTGGGCAGAAATGTCTTCATACGAAAACGCACCACGAAAGGAAAGATCCTGCCGAGCTTGTCCCCATCCTGTGAGGATGTGTCTTCACCAGCCCCATGATAGGATGATCTGGCTGCAGCCTGGCTCCCCAAGAAGGCAAGCAAAACCTGCCTCTCAGAGGAAAATAAAACTTAAAAACCATCCAGTGTGGTTGCCTTTTTTATAAATCTGCCCTTGCTACCCTTTCTGTCCCCATGGATACCCCTGCTGAGGTGAGGGCTCACCATTGCCCTTCCCCAGGGACATCCACATCTCTCCCTGATCCCACTCATCCACATCTCTCCCTGATCCCACTAATCCACCCCCTTGGGCTCACTTCCCACCTTATTTAACTCAAACTTCCACCCTATGTCATCACTCCCCGCCTGCTTGATGATAGCAGAGCTGGTAGCAGCATCCTGAATCCAGCTGATTTCCATGCACTGCCTCATATCCACCCCCACCAGACCCTTTCCAGTACCTCTGTGCTCCATAGGGTTGGGTGATGTAGAGTATCAGTAGAGGTGAGATATTGGTTCAGTGCTTCCTTTGTGCTATGTGGCACCCCATGTAAAATGTGCAAAAATTAAAGCCCCTATCCCAACCCATCCCATCCCATTCCATCCCATCCCTGTGGGTTACACCCAGGGATTTTACCCTTCTCTACCACTGCATTTTGGCAGGGCTGCTCTATTTGCCTCTGCAGACACTTCTCAAACTTAGTCATCTCTTTTCGACATGAAGGTTTTGGCAGATCTGTGGGTGAAGAGGAAACCTCTTGCAGAAGTGTTACAAAAATATTCCAGCCCTGGGGTTGACAGCAGTATTCTGTTGAGCCTGGCTCAGCCCCAGCAAGGCCAGAGCACAGCGCCATGACGTAGAGAGGTGCCTGCCACTTCCCTGGCACCCCTAACAGGGCAGCTTGTCCCTGCCAAAGAGTGCAGAAAGGCAGGGACTGGTGTCAGGCCAATGGAATAGAACGTAGCATCCAGGGCAAGAGCAAGGGAACGCCTGGGTGATTTCTGAGGCCCCTGTGATAAGCCCATGCGTATGGGACAGAAAAAGGCAACAAGGAGGAGGGATGTGTTAGGAGAGAGGTGTTTTCCCTGGCCTCTGGGGCTATCTGGATGAGAGGGAGATGTGCTGAGCAGCAGCAGCTGGGTGCCAGGGTGCACCAGGGCTCATGGTGGGCACTGAGAGATGCCACCCCACTGGGGGGACTCCTCCCCACCCCCGTATGCACACTGCAGCCCTGCTGCCATCCAGTGCCCAAAGTACTGCTGACCTGGAAAGAGCACAGAGTGATGCTGCTGAATCCCACCTGAATTTTCAGTTACCTACAGCCCCATGGCTGCTCCAGGCATCGCAGAGAGCAAAGACATGGCTCAGGAACACAGGGGCAGTGCAAGCTGCATTTTGTACATCCAAAGCCCTTTAGAACAGCAAATACAGGGAAAAGGTGTGAATACAATGCTGGTTATCATACCGTGTGTATTAAGCAAACACACTAGATGTGAGATACCTCAGTATCTCACTGTGGTTACTTCTTCCTCTAACTCCCAGTAAAGTAAAAGCAAAAGCATTGCAATCAGCAGCTGACATGCAGAATATGCCGGGGAAATGTTATTGCTGCTAGAGCAGAAGTCAAGGTGAGTCTTCCCTCCTGTGCAGCGCTGCCAGCTGCTGCAGCTGGCCCGTGCCAGGCACCACCTGGGTGACGCCCTGTTCTGGCAGTGGCACCAGCAAAGTAGGAAGGGGGTGAATGTTTGAACAGGTGACAATTTACATCCTGCATGCACAGGAGGTGGATACCCATGAAAGGTATTGGCCTTTTCCAGGTTGCTATAAGTGCCTCATGAAACGCCTGTGCACCCACCCCTCTGCAAACCGTGCTCATCCCTGCATTCCTCCAGCACTGACCAGGTCATGTAGACCTCCTCACCTCCCTGCCTGTCCCGGGCAGCCTGACATCAGGCCACTCACCCCGAGGCTGCCAGCCTGGTGCTGGTGGGGCTCCGGTTACAGCCCTATAAAGGGGGCCGGGCTGCAGCGCTGGGGGGAGCTGTGCCGGGCCCTCAGCAGCCGTGTGGCCATGGAGAGCAGTGCCTTTGCCCTGATCCTCACCCTGGCCCTGGCAGCACCTGTTGCCCCTGCAGAGAGGAAGGTATGGGGATGGGTGACAGTGGGGACAGGGTGCTGGCACCCTGCTAGACCCCCAAGATGCTGCTGGGGCTGCAGAGCTCAAGAGGGAGTCAGGGCCGGGCTGCTGGAGCTGGTGGGACCAGCACTATGCAGCACTGAGGGAAGCTGAGGTGAGGTTGGGAGAGAGGGACCACTCCTACAGGGATGACCCTCACTGTGGGAATCATCCAGAAACAGGCAAACAGAGCCATGTCCTAGAGAATTCCTGTTTTCCCACCAAGCTTGCAAGGAAAGCAGCGCACCTGCTGATTTAGCATGAGGAGGACCTGCTCTCCTTGCATCAAACCACACCAAGCAGCACCTGGGCTGAAGGCAGCCAGTGCTAAGGCATGGCACTCACACTGAGAGGGGACGATGCCAGTGGCACACCGGGTCTGTGGCATGCCACCCAGTGCTGCAGGCATTCCTGGGAACAGCTAGGGTGGTGGGCTGGGAGCAGGATGTCCCCTGCCTGCCCAGGCACCCCAACCCTCATGCTGTCCTTGCAGTGCCTCCTCTCCGGGTCATGGCAGAGCGACACCGGCTGCCGGATGGTCGTGTCCCCCCTCGGCAAGGACGGCAGATTCTCTGGGTCCTACCTGCCAGGATCTGCCACTGGTGACTCTGAAATCCTCACCTTGCCACTGGAGGGGTCCCAGCAAGATGCGGGGCTAGTCCCACAGCCCATCTTCTCCTTCACCGTGCACTGGCGGCTCCAAGGTAGGTGGGAAGGGGGCCGTCACCTGGTAGCAGGGATGCCAGCAGGACACAGAGCAATGGCCTTGTGTCTCAGTGCTTGACTCATGCAGCTTCAAATCCTTCCAGACTCAGAGACAGCCCAGACAACCGTCTTTCTGGGCCAGTGCTACGTGGGCAGCAATGGGGAGGAGATCCTGCACGCCCTGTGGCTCCAGCGAGAGGCAACCAACAGTCCTGCTGAGGACTGGAAAGCCACCTGGTGAGTGCTGGGTCCCAGCCACTGCTGTGCCAAGCTCTCCTGCTCCCCAGGCTGGAGAAGGGAGAAATACCCTGGGATGAAGCATGGCAGGACCAGGAGGGTTAAATGGGTTTGTCACTGGTGCCGAGCAGGGGATAAGGAGCATCCCTCTAACATCCCCCTGCATGCCAGAAGTGCCTCAGGGAGGGTGACCCCAGGATAGGGTCTGGCCACAGCAGGTCTCCCCACCCAGGAGGGTCTCCTTCGACTCTCAAGAGCAGGAGAAGAGGAAAAGGTGCCAGCACCTGGTGCAGCCTCGGCTACAGGCTGCTGGAGCCTAGAGTACCTCACTCAACCAGCACCCTGTGGTCAACACAACCCTCCCCTTGGGTTTCCCCTCTGTACCCTCCTCAGCAGAGGTGACCCCATCTGGGTGAGCACAGTGATTTGCTGTTTTCTGCAGGGTTGGCACCGGCATTTTCACACGGATAAAATAACTGCAAGTGGGGAAATCCAGGAGGCTCAATACTGCAAGGAGTCAGTTTTTCTCACAGGCAGACTCTGCTCGCACTGACGTGCTGCACTTGAGCAGCTCTCAGCCCACAGGTTCACGCTTTCTCAGGCAAGTTCAAAATAAAGATGCAAAATAAAGGGTTTCTGTGGATATGCAGGGCTTGGCTCTGTTTTCTGCCTTGCCTCAAACGTGTGGGCTTTGTCTCGCTCCACAGCCACCCCCCCCCCTCCCCTTCGTGCCGCACGGCTGAGGGCAGCAGGGTCCCCGGGGATGGGGGCTGTCCCATGTCCCCTCCCTGCCGGTGTGCAGCAGTACTGTGCCTGCCAAACTGCTGCTGTGCTGTGGGTAACACGCTCCTCGGTGTCACTCCCAGATGTCCCCAGCGATGGGGAACAAACCGGGCTGTGACCGGGCTGCAGCAGGATAAGGCACAGCCTCGGCGTGCTGCCGTGGCCAGCATGTCCAAGGGCTGCAGGGCAGGCTCCAGGCAGAGCCTTCCCCATGCGAGCAGAGCAGAGGAAGTTTCTCGGGTGCCCGAACGCACGGGGCGGTTGCAAATGGCTTTTGCAGAGCCGGCAGCCTCCCGTTCCCAGCCCCGGCGGATGCGCAGCGGTGGCCGGCTGCCAACTGCCCTCCCATTCCGGGTCTGGGGAAAGCTCCCAAATGCCCTGCCCCAGGACACTCCTTGGCACGGCTGTGCCCTCTGAGCAATGCACAGGTGGGGGTCTCCAGCCAAGACCCTGGTGTCCAAGTATAATCAGGGAATGAGAGGGGAAGAAGGGTGCATATGACGTTGGCTGGGTTCCTTTGGGGAAACACAGCCCAACCTCTCTTCCTTCTGCCTTGGACATCTTGCCAAAATGGTCCCAGCATAACTCCCTGGTTATGTTGGGACCTGGGGGTTCAACAGGCTCAAGGCTGAGGTGCCCAGCTGTGGGAGTTGGAGGGAGGTGGTGGCTCCATTGCTGTATTTCCATCTGCTTTTTTAACCAGTTTTCATATTTCTGCTAGTTTTTCTGTTTCCACCAATATCCAGCAGCTGGTGCTAGTGGATAAAAATAGGATTGATGCTGACACAGGGTTTAGATTTCCTGTGAAAAGAAGGGTATGTTTTATTTCTGCTATTGACTGAAATTTCCACCTCTATGAGAAACCCTGATTCATTTAAAATAGGGGAGAAACCTGACTCCTTTAAAGCCATGATCAGGAAGTGTTTTGTATTCACTACACAGCCCAGGCCTTCCTCAGCAATAGGAGGCAAATTTCATTTCATGTTTTCACAGTTTTCAGTATATCACTACTGTGGAAATGAGGTGGCATGACCGACACTTGAGGAGTCACCAAGCAAAAAAGAACCATTTGGCAACACCCATATGGGACGTGCCAAGGGCTGAGAGGAATATTTTGCTCTGAAGAGCTCATGTTTCCAGTCTGTCAGCGTGCTCTCACAATGCAAACACAGGCACCTGCCAGGACATGAGTGAGATACAGGCTGACCTTGGGCATAACAGAGGGAACACAGCAGGGAAGGTAAGCAGGGACCATGACACTGACCTAAAGCAGAGCAGGGCTATGTGTGTGCATGTTCTGTGCTGATGCACACACAGCCTATGCTCTGATCCCTGCAGCATGCAAGGAAAAAAGAGAGAGGATCTGCAGCAAGGAGGAGGAGGAGGGTGGCAAGAATACCAGGTGCCTCCTGCTCCTCTACTTGATGTAACAAGATCCTTGGATGAAAAGCTCATTATGGGCACTTTTATCATCGCTGCCCTTTAACCCAAGGCATGAGGTCCAGGCTGGGCTTCCTTCCTCTCACAAGCTCAGAGCTGCTCAGTGTGGGAAAGCAATGAAAAATACCGGACCTCAGTCATCATGGGCTGAGACCGTGGAGCAGCCATCCCTAAAACTCCCAGCTCCTGGCTCCCTGCCCTCTCTCCCAGAGCTATCTCCCTTCCTGATACTTGGCCAAGCAAGCCTGACTGATGCAGAGAGCTGTACTGACCGCATCACCCTCAGGCAAACACCAGCTCCAGAGGCTGCTCCCTACTTCACTGGCAACAGCACCATGTATTACTTCCGATGACTCATTCAATACTGATTAGTGCTGGGGCAGGGACCACATGTGACACCAGTGGCATTACTCACCCTGACCTTGAACTGCAAAAAGTGAAACTAAAGTGGGGATGGGCATTACACACTGCAGCCTTGAACTGCAAAAAATGAAACTAAAGTGAGGATGGGGCCCCAAACCTTCCTGATCCCATGCACAGCTCCTGGGCATAAAAGGGTTAGTGATTCCCTGGAGATCCTTGAGGGCTGCCAGCCCCAGGCAGAGGACCAAACTGTGACCTGACACTGTTGGGACCCTGCTGCTGCCTGTCCTGAAACAGACCCCTGGGTGAGTCTCTCCTCCCCAGGTAGAGACACAACATTCAGCTCTGTATCTCGTTTGCCAGCACAAGCACCCTTTGCTTCCCGAGGGGGCTGCAAGCATGGAGCTTCCTTCACCCACAGCCTTGGGGGCTCCCATGCCCCCAAACCCCACACTGGGCTCCACAGCCTGACCTCAGGGTCTGCTAGTGCCTCCCGTGGACCCAGCGGGAGGCACTAGCCAGACCCAGGACCCAGCCCGGATTTAGCAACCCCGCAGCAGGCAGAGCCCTCCCGGTGGCCCCGAGCAGCCGAGGGGACAGGGCTGTTGCAGCACCCTGGCCCCTGCTCCACTTCCTTCAATTGTGCAGCTCCCCATTACGAAAGCAGCGGCGGGGGATGACACCAGCACCGGCTCCCCGCGCTTCCTTATCAGGGAAGCTGCTGCTTCCGCGGTGCTGCGGGCTCGGGTGCGCCTCGTGCCCACCACACACATTTTTCTCAAAGAGCATTTTTGTACCCTTGAAGAGGGGTGAGAGCAGAGCAACAGCCCTGTAAACCCTCAACAAGCCCCTCCGCACAGGCACGGGAAGGGAAGGCAGCACACATTCCCCCACACAGACTGTGATAGTTATCACCCCGGCCTCCTTTGGGCTCCTCCCACAAGGCCCCCAGCCCAAGGTGCAGTCCTCAGCCTTCACCCAGCAGTCCAGCACCTTACCAAAACAAGCGCAGAGGACACAGTCACACACCATTAGTATTTATTTAGACTTTATTAATAAGGAAGCTATTATTTTTCTGATCCAGTAGATGTCCCTGCTTATTGCAGGGGGAACACGACTAGATGACCTTTACAGGTCTCTTCCAGCCCAAACCATTCTACATGACTCTATGAAATGTCCTGAAGTCGGATGAGGAGATTGATCTACAGGCACCACTAAGCTGCACTTCAGGAAAGATACCGTTCACCAGCTCAAAGTGTTTCTGCTCAGCCCTGGGGAGCAACCAGAACCAGTTCACTGCATCATCAGCCAGCACAGCAAGGCTTGGGCACACGAGGACATGGCTTTGAAACCATCCTGTGGCCAGGAAAGCCTTCAAGAGCAAGCATCTCTGCTGCTCGCTGTCCATGCTGCCTCAGCAGTCTGGCTCAAGGTATGCCAGCTCCCTGAGGCCCAGAAGCCTGCAGGAGATGAAAGGCTCAGCCCTTACAGTTGGCAAACAGCACACATGGCTCAGGAAGGACTCCACATTACCTTCTCTAGCCAGGCTGGGAGCTGTGGCCATGGCTCAAAAGCTAGCAGGAACAGGCGACACACAGGGTCTGTCGCAGTGGCAGGCAGGACCACTCCCTGTGAGGGGACTGAAGGTCAGGTCTCACTACCTAGAAATCAGGCAACACTGCAGGATTAAGGGGAAGGGAGGTGGGACAGATGCATGCAGCCACCACACAGAGTAAAGAGGTGCCTGTTCATTTCCACCTGGGCAGGGAAGAAGCAGGCCAGTGGCCTCCACCATGAAGTGCATCCAGTCAAACCAAGCACGGGCGCCTCAGGCCCGATCGCCTTCACCCTCCACATCACAGCCCATCCCCACAAGCCACAAGATACACTCCAGGCTGCAAGTCACATCAGCAGCCATAGTGAAGTTTCCAGAATTTCCTGTCCTGTCTCAGATGGAGCCCTGCTATGGTGTCAGAATGATTCTTCCCTGGTAAACCCTCTGAGGTGCTGCCAATCTGGAGAGTATTCAGAAGAAACTGCTTGGATAGATTATGTTAATGCAGCTCTGTCCCTGCCCCGTGGGGTGCCCAGCATCACCCCAAGGAGGCAGCACTGGTCACATCTCGTTGGCATGGTGCTGCTGGATGAGAACTCTGTCAGGGTGTTCCACCCACTCCTGACCCTTGGCTTTCCACGGCACCAGCACCGCTGCTGGCAAAGGGTCGCTCTGGGGTGGGCCCAGCTCGGAGCCTGCTGCTGCCGGGGGATCAGAAGATGAGTTGCTGTTGAAAGGTATGAGATCGGGGTCAAGTGGTCTCTGCCCCTCTTCCCATGACTGATTGAGATTGCCTGACAGTGAGGAGTCCCCAGGCTCTAGGCTGAAGCCCTCCAGCTCAGTATCCTGCTGCATATCAGGTGCTCCCTGGTTCGGGAACTCGCGGATCTGCCGTGACAGCACTGTAAGACAGGTAGAGCCAGCTCCGTCATTTCCAGCCTCCAATCCTCCAGCTCCAAGCACAGAGCCACCACAAAGCCCAGGAGCGAGGAAAAACTGTTCAACTAGGGCTTCCTCCTCCCAAGGGAGGCGGGGAGAGGATGCTGCACAGCTGTCAGGCACAAGCACAACTTGTGCTCCAAGAGGGACCAGATCTCCCCAGTCCTTGCACCACCCCTGGCCCAGGGCCCTGCTTCCAGGCAGCCCTCTGCAACAGGGCTGAGATACAGTCCACAGCTTGGGTGAGACATGAAAGCCAAACCTAGTGGCTGCCCCAGGCAAGGGGCTGCTGAGTTGTAGGTGCCTCAGAGTTCAGGCCGTCTCTGAGGAACGTGCTGTGACCTGGAGGGCAGCGCTTCACCTGAATCCACACCTCAACCCCCATCCGGGCACTCACCTTTGGGCTCCAGCTGTGGCTCTGTGCTCCCAGATGAGCGGATGCTGGGGGAGAGAATGAGGCAGAAGGACAGAAACACGATCTGGAAACAGAAAGATAAGCACAGATCTCAGATGGATAGGCATCACCGGCTGCAACAAACACCTCTCTCCCAAACTTGTAAGGACATCAGAATCCCCCCTCCTACAACACCGGGGCTGAAACCACTTACCATTGTGCAGGTTTTTCTTCTGATGGTTTTCGGGGTGGATCGTCTCACCAAGGCCTGCAGCTTCCGCAACTGCCTGAGCAGTGACCTGCAGGAGAGCAGGCAGTGCAGGTTAGCACAGCAGTTGAGCCAAGAGCTGCAGGATTTCCCCCCCCTTTGCAGCCAGGGACAGGTCACAGTCCTGAGTAAATGAACAGCCTTCCCCACCACATCTCCTGCCACATCCGACAAGAACTCACATGTTCTGCTTCTGCAGCTGCTGCACCTTCTTCTCCAGTTCATGGTTTTGAGCTGTACAGGCTGCCACCCTTTCCAGGAAGGACGAACAGCATGGGGTAAAACAGAGAGGTCTTGTTAGTTAACAGTAGGGACTTCAACAGAATCTCTCCTCAGGTAATCAGCCACCACTTTCAGGTGGCTGGGACAGACAACACTGGTCCTGGTCTCTACCTCATACCACCTGCAGCAAAGCCCAGAGAGAAGACACCTCATACCAAGTGAAGCCCTGGCCATTCCTAAGAAAAGCACCAGACTAAACTCTAAGGATGCTGCCTCCTAGCAACACATCAGCCCTGGAGATCTGTGACATCAGGCTGTACTGCAAACTAGCCTGACCTGGAAAACACACTGGATCTGGCAGGTCAGACACCTGGCTTGAACAAAGTAAGCTCTGGGCCATATCCAAACATAAGAGAGTCAGGCAGGCTACGTGCTGAGGTTCTGAACCCTCTGCAGAGAGCTGTTGCCCCACAGGGTCAGCCTCACTTTCTGCCCAGGGTGGCAAGAGCCCAGCAGCAGAACAGCACAGTGGCTTGTGACGGGGTTCCCCTGCTCCTGGCCCTGGTAATGTGGTCAGCACAACTAAGGCCATGTACAAGGGGAGCAACTTTCTCTGACCAAGCAGGTCAAGTATTTGTTCCCATCCCATCGTTATCAGGCCCTGAAGGTCCTGTGCACCAAGTACCAAACCAAATAGATTTCTTCTTTTTCTGTCTGCCAACCTCAAGGTTCTCGGGCACTAGGCCTGTTACTCCCTTCCCTCATCAGCCTTGAAGATCCCAGGCACCCAGCCAGTCCTGTCACAGAGCAGAGAAGCACAACAGCACAGAGTGCACTGTCCACAAAATCAAGCAATTGCAACTTCTAAGGGGGAACTGGGACTGGAGCTGCTGCTGGACAGCAAGACTCAGGATCCCTCTGGGCAGGGACACCTCCACCATAGCTTGTTTCCTCCCAAGACTAAGAGAGTGACTCATATTCTTTGATATCATTTTTGAGTCTATGTTATGATCATTATATTGATACAGAAAACCACATATTTAGATTTGACCCGATCTGCAGAGGGTGCGGGTGATTAGAAAACTTGCATTAGAATATAGGTGACTAGAAACTGTAAGTTAAGTTGTACAATAAACCCTGTATTACAATGCTTATAGACTGACCACATTGATTCTGCTTGTACAAAACCTGTGCCATCCTAAACCACAAACTCTGTGCTGTGCCACACATAACATAGCAAGAAATCAGATTTCAAAAAGAATGTAATTGAAACCATGATTTAGTGCCATCATCGTTCTGCCAAGGATCCCTAAAAGAGCCTATGTATCCCCTCAGTGTTGAATGACACTGCTGTGTGCCCATACTTGTTTTCCAGGCCATCCACATAGATCTTCCTCCTGCGACGACTGTCCTGAGCTGACTGCTTGTTCCGGATCTTACGACGCACTTTTCTCAGAATTCGCTCTTCAGCCTGCAAGGGTCATTTCTTGTTAACAGCAACCCCAGGGTGCAGGCAATCACCGCCACCCAACCCCCCCTCACATCTCAGGGTTGAACCTGAATACTTGTGTCTTCTGTCCCTCCCACACCACCGAATGAACTGCAAGGCAAACTCTGGCCTGCTGATGTGGTCAGCAGCTTCCAAGGTGTAGCAAAAGGGAAGCAGACCAAAGGGAAATGAAAAACATGTAGCTCACAAGCCACTAGTCAGAAAAAACACAGGGCTGGAGGTATTTGTGGTGTATCTGCCTCCTGCAAGCAGTCATGAGTGTGGAGAGTCACAGCAGCCAGGTTTCATTGGTCTTTTATCCACCTGACTAGCAAAGCAGAAGTTGCTGTGCACATGGACACCCCCGGACTTGAAAGGAGGAAAAGGACACCCAGCCCTGATGGACACTACCCTGAACACAGCACCCGGACACCAATATTCTCATCAAGGCACTGTCCTGTGTTCTCAAACCCCCTGCACTAGCTGACATACTCAAGTGACCCAAGTCTGACTCTAGCAAGGACTCACTTTGGTCAGCGGCAGACACGTTGGTAATGTAACGCCTTCTTTCTCCAGAAGCTGCTTTTCCTCCTCTGTCAGGACCAGCTCTGGGAAATCAGACTAGAAAACAGCAAAAATACACATGCTGAGAATGCAAAGTAAAGGGCAGGGAGGGCATGCAGCAAACACACAGAACTGGGATCAGCTCTCCCAAAGCAGCATCATGATTTCCCTCAGAGATATGCCTCACAGGAGCCAAGCCAGAAGACAAGGGATGTGAGCAAAAGCAAAGGCTGGAGACTGCAGTCAGTACCTGCACGATGGCTCCAGGCACAAGCTGAGGTTCAGAATCCACATCAACAGCAATGGGGGAACCAGAGCTCTGTTCCAGTGCCTTGCTTGTGCCGTCCAAACCCACCCATGTTCCTGGGGAAGGAAAGGAGAATCAGGTACTGGGCCTTAGTGAAGCAGCACCTAATTAACCAGTTTTGGGTAGCACAAACCCACAATTTTATGGTAACAGAAAGCCTCTGAACTTGGCTCTCTCCATCACTGCCAGGTACCCACCCAAAAAAATCTCCACGTGGGACTACTTTTCAGCCTGTATCCAGGACAGAAAGAGACTACACACATCACTCACCCAGCTCAATAGTAACATCTCCTTCTGCCACGTCAGACCTCACGCTTTCCAGCACAGGCCAATGGAGAGAATAGTTGTGATCAACCTGCACAATGTCTCTGCTGGCAAAACTGCTGCCAGGGAAAGGGGACAGACGCTGATCCTCAGAAATGCTGCTGTCACTGCTGGCAGGCAAATAATCGAGCATGCCTGGTTCATCTTCTAAGGGGCTCAGCAGTGAGCTGATGAAGTCATCCATCTCCTTGTCCAGGAGCTGCAGAGGAACAGCTTTTACTCAGCAAGGATACAAACCTCCTGAACCTCAACTCAGCAGTGATTTCTCCCAGAGAACTCACCTCAGGCGTTGGCAGGACCCAGTCTTCCAGGAGACCATTCTGCTCCTCTGGGATTTCAGGGCAGGAAGCATCATCGTTCAGGAGAAAGTCAAGCAGATCCACGTCTGCCAGGGCATCCAGTCCCTCTGGACATGACATCTGAGCAGGACACCCAATGTGAGCACAGACACAAGGAGAGACACCAGCACTGCTTCGAGGTGCCCCTCAGTCCCTACAGACAGAGTCTCCTCATGCAATGTCAACAGCTGTCAGGGCCCTGCAGTGATGACCTGTCCACAAGTACTTCCTCAACAGGCTCTCAACTGGTGGTCCCTACATGCCAGTTTCCCCACTGAGCTGCTGGGACCCAGCCATAGGAGCCATGTTCCACCCAGAACAAAAAACCTGCAGGAAGGAGAGGAAAAGCTAAACAGCCCCAGACTTTCTGGCATGGAAAGCATGCAAGATCCTGCTATTCCACAGAGGCCGAAAAGTGCCAAATACCACACCGTGTAGCCAACAGGGACAGCCTCCTGTCACAGGGAATTATGCTGAGGGGTTAACTAAAGGGACTTTGCTAATAATTAATGATAATCAAATTCTAAGTAATCAATGATTGAGAGAAATTAAACAGTAATCAGATGGTGATTAAGCAATCACTGAAAAATAATTAATGACTGATATACAAAGACTTGAATGACGATTTAGTAATTCAGGCAGCTGTCAAACACTCCGCTATTTAACACACTTGTAATAATTAACGAATAGTTGGATATATATAAACGTTACACGATATACTTTTAGGCTGAAAGTATAATGCTCCTTACCTTGTTGAAGAGGTCAGACGCTGATAAAGGGTCTTTCAGCCCTGAGGAGTAATTTGGAGAGGTGTCCCTGCTCACAGGGAGATCAGCAGCAGAGCTCAGGGGGCTCAGGGAGCCACAGAAGCTGACAAGACAGAACGATGGACTTGCAGTCAAACCCTGCCTTGGTGTCTGTGCACGTGTGCGGCTGCAGCAACTTCAGCTGTCTGGTCCCAGCTCAGGCTGCTGCTGTTATCTCTGGATCAGACACAGCCCAGGTGCCTCGGTCCCTGAGAAGATGCAGCCTGGCATGGCTGTCACAGAGGGCATGGCTGGGCCAGGATCAGTTGGGCCGGGATCAGCCCGGCCGGCTCGCCTGAGCCAAAGCTCTGCTCATGCCGTCGAAGTGTGGGCATGCACTGCATGTCTCCATTAGCACCGCTAAGGCTTTCACATCTAGGTGTCAGGCGTCACAGCCTAAAAAACAAAACCAGAAAAAATATAATATCACCAAAACCACCTGGAACCCCACCCAAAACCAGAAAGCCAGGGCAGTCCCCAGCCACAGGGCTGCTGTGACGGCTGCCTCTGAGCAGGGCTGCAGGCAGAAAGTGGAGCAGCAAAAGGAAGGGGAGCTAGGCAGAGCCAGGAATGGCAGTGCCAGGGCCCAGGGCTTCCAAAGACGTGGAGGGGTTTCTCCGCAGGAAGTGTGCGCCAGGCAGGCAGCATGGGCAGGACAAGAACAATGGGATAAGAAGCAGGTTGCATCAGACGGGACGGTGATTGGAGCGCAGGGGCCATTCCCCTCGCCTGGAGACCCACTCTAGGGAAGACAACTTCTCACAGCCCCGGCCGTGCGGCGAGACCCCAGACTCCGAGCCCCCCGAACCGCTATCCCCCAGCTCCCCTCACCCCCGAACCCTTGAGCCTCGGACCCCAAACTCCTGAGCCAGGGAGCCCAAAACCCCTGAGCCCCGGACCATGGAACCCCTGACCACCCGACTAGATCCCACACTCCGGAACCGTGAGTGAGCCGTGACCCCAGACCCCCGCACACCACAGCCCATGACCTGGGACCACGGGCTCCTGACCTCCAGATTCCGGACCTCCTGAACCACCCCCCGGGACTCGTGACCCCCAGACCGCTGCGCCCCCGGCCCCTTGCCCGCAGGGCTCCGGACTCCGGGCTCCCGGCTATCCCCCCCACCTTCCCCCCGAGTGCCGACCCCAGTCCCTCCCGGCCCTCACCGCGGCGCCGCCGCTTCCAACGCACCGGCGATGACGTCACTCTCCTCCCGGCGGGCCGCGCGCGCGCGCCGGCGCCGTCCGGCCGCGCTAACGTCGCGCGCGCCCATTGGTCGGGTGGGGTGGGGGCAAGGGGGGGGG
>NW_020884875.1:30811-129603 GCF_003945725.1 Corapipo altera
GTAACTCAGGGGCTTCCGGGATTCGCTCGGACTTTGGGGCGTGCCCCCATCGCCCCCGGGGCAGGCGGCTCCCGCGCACCGACGGCCGCCGGAGGCCGCGGGGCGGCACGGGCAGGCGCGGCCGCCGTATTCCCGGCCGCGGTATTCCCGGCCTTGTCCTTGCCCTGCCCCGCCGGGGCAAGGCCCGGAGTTCGCGCTGGCCAGGCCCGGGCCAGCATCCCCGCCTCGGGGGTCCCTGAGCGGGACCAGCCCGGCCGCGGACACCGGTCCAAGGACCGGGGTGCGAGCTCTGGGCCGGGCCGGGCACGGCTTTGCCGCGCCGCCCTGCCCGCCCTGCCGGGGCGCGTGGGAGAGCGGGTGGGAAGAGTGTCTGCATCCCGCTGCGTGGTTTTGGGTGGGGACGCGAGGGGACACGCTGCCTGTGGCCGCACCGAAGCCGGGGAGGTCACCACAGCAGCTCCCACCGGAACGGACATCTGGACAGGGACCCTCGGGATGGGGCGCTGGGAGTGGAATTCGTGCAGGGGGGGACTGGCCCCTATCGGGGAAAGGCCTGCGTCCCCACCGTGTCCCGGTTGGAGCAGCTAACCAGGCAAGGGAAACCCTGCCCCATCCTCTGCCTGTTCCGTGCCGGATCCTACCCGCGCCCCTGCAAGCTCCCCGTCCCTTTGAATCTGCCGGCAGGATGTCTACATGCTTCTGCCGTGCCTTCATCGCTGGCTGTTAGACCCATATTTGGTAGCAATAATTGTTTACTCCCTTCTTCTCTCTCCCGGAGCCTCGCTGCTCAGAAGGGGAGGGGACATATTTTTCGGATTTCTATCTTTATCAGAACCTGTGAGTTGCCCAGTAAAGGGTTCGAACCCCACATCTCCCCCCACAGAATGTGGGGTGAAACGCCCCAAGTGCTAAATGAGCCGTTCATGGTGCGTGAGGAGCACCAGCCAAGCATGCAAGTTGCTGAACAGCAGCAGAAGGAATTTGGTGCTTCCCGAAGTGACACGTCCCAGCAGATTTAGGGAAGGGGAGTGAGAAAGTCGAGTAAGACTGAATGGGGACCTGTGGGGCACCCTTGTTTCCAGAACTGAGCTTTGCTGGCTTCTGGGTGGAAAAGACCCCAAAAACTCAGCCCTGTTCTCCTCTTGCTTTCCCCTTTCTGCCTGTCCGGGAGTGCAGTGCTGAGCAAGTCGCTTGCCGTGGGAAGCATATGTGCCTGGATCAGGGTACCTAGTGGTTTCCACAGGTTGTGAGAGCACCCAGTGCACCCCAGCGCCTGCTTTTGGGGTCCTGTGCCAGAGGCCCAGCTCACTAAGAACTCAGCAGAGGCTGTGGCTGGAGTCCCCCTTGTTCCCATGCCTGCCTTGGCAGTGCGCAGTCTGGATGTGCCACAATTTTTGCTCCATCCATTTGGAGGGCAGGGGATGTCCAACAGGAGTAGACAGGCCTGAGGGTGCATGTGAAACATGGGCAGTTAAAAGCCAGAGCTGGTTCAGCTCATTGCAAGTGAGCAGGCAGGAGGTGGTGGCTGTGATCCCCCAGCCCAGCTGCCTGTTGGCTGCCCATTTCCCACGCAGAGCAGGGCTGCTTCCCTGTGAGGGTGAGAGGATGCTCCTGTCCCAGCCATGGGTGACAGCTGAGTGGTCACAGGGGTGCTGTGTCTGGCCTTGCCAGCCGCTCATGCTCCCCAGGAGCAAGCTTGGCCTCAGCAGAAGAGAAGAAACTGCTTTCCCATCTGACATGTACGTGCAGCTGGGAAAGAGGAACTGGGCAGAGCGTGTGGCACCATCGCCAGCTGGGACTGCTGGCTCAGCCTTCCCTTTCCCGTGTCTGCCCCCAGTGCCTTCTGTGTCTGTGTGTACTGGTCCCATACTGGGGAACCCAGCTAGAGCCTGGTCCAGCTTCTTACCAGCTTAATTTTGACCCAGTTGATTGTGCGGATGCCAACATACCAGCCAAGCCACTGCTGACAGGCATTGCATTTTGGTGGCTCGCTACCTGCCTGGCTGTGCCAGTGGCCACAGTGATGGGGCCCTATGTCTGTGGAAAACCCCGGCACTGTGGTGGTTTGCAGCTAATAAAGCTTTCTGCAGTCCACTGGTGGTCAGGAGTGGGGTCTTTCCCAGGAGAAATTGGGTATTGCTGTAAAGAAAAAAAAAAAACAACCCTCAAACCTCATCCGGAGTATCCCTTAGAAAGGGCATATTAAAAATGGCAAAATTGTTACATCTGAAGATTTTTCAGCTTGTTCTAGAAACTCGCCATGAGCGTTCCAGCAGGCTGCAGCTGAATTTTTGTTGATTTTTTTTTTTTTTTGGTCATTTTAAGACACAAACCCTCCTCTGTAGCTGTTACTGCAGCACTGAACTCGGCCGACACAAATATAGCAGTTACATCACGTGACGGAAAACTCGCTGTCAGTGGTCCCAGCAGAGACACAGTGGCTCCTCAGGCCGGCACAGTGCTGCCTGCACTGACCCTGCCTGTGCTGACCCTGTCCTTGCACCTCCAACACTGCTTTGGTTTTGCTCACCTGTTGTGGGGTGAGACGCGAGGAAGCCGCAACAACTCCTCAGGGAAGTGGTGGGACCCCACCAAGGCCTCCTTCCCACCCCCTCATTGTTTTGGGATCAGCTGAGGAACGTGCCTGTGGTTCAAAGGGTTGCACTCAGCTTGGTGTAAAATGCAGAAGTGTGTTAATCCAGCTGCTCCAGTGCCCTTTGCATAGTGATAACTGATTGCAAATGGATGTGCTTGCTCTGGAGGTGAGACAGCACAGAAATCTGGTGTGTGTTCATCAAGACTTGGTTTGTTTGGGGTTTTTTGGTTTTTTACTTTCCAGGGGGACAGCTTGAATTTCGCTGTCCTTTTCCTTTATTATTCTGGTTTGTGCTGCCAGGCTCCCACGCTGTCTCATCCGTTATGTCTAGTCCAGCTTTTCCTTCCCCACACGGTTCCCAGCAGGGAGAGGTCTGCAGGGGTTGAGTCCTGAATTGGTGCCCTCGGAGCAGGCAGAGGATTTGCAAACCTCATGTGATTAATTGCTGACAAATCTCTCCAGGGTTTCAGGAGGTGTCCTTAATGCAGCAGGGAGCATTTCGGCTTTAGACGCTGCTGTCAGCAAAGTTCAGCTGCTGGAGCCTGAACTTTTTCCACAGAATATGGGAATTAAAGAGAACCATCTACCCTTTCTCTGAGGTCTTCCTTGATGTTGTCAGCATCTTCCCTGCCTAGCTCTGTTGTTTATGTAAGAGTTTGGGAGTGGGAAGGCTTGAGCAGTCACCTTCCCCATCTTCCTGTGAGGTCTTGGAAAGCACAATGGCCCTTGTGAAGGGTGTGCTAAGGGGTACCAGTGGTGCAGTGCTGAATTTTGGGTGACTTTGGGAAGGCAAGAAGAGGATGCAGAAATGGCAGCCTGGCTCCTCTCAGTTCCTCTCTTACTGTCCGGCGTCCTCCCCTCCCCTTCCTCTATGGTCTCTGACCTTGTCGTGGCAGTGGCATGTTCTCCTTTTCCTGCAGAGAGATGGAAAGCAGCTTTATACTCAACTTGAGAATATTTTTAGATATAGAGAAGTTGGCCTGGTGACCGCAGCAGCCCGCCCTGCATATAAAATACTTGGAAAACCCTTTCCACGACAGGGTGTTCCTCGTTTGTTCAGCTCACAGTTTTGCTGGTGCTTCTGGAGAGATGGCAATGGCATGGGCGGGTGGCTCTGCCACCTCGTTCCCTGTGCCGATGGGCTCCCTCGCTCCAGACCCGAAATGCATTTCATTCCTCAGCAGCGGAGACAGTGGGGGCCACGGGCCTCCGCAGAAACATTGCAGAACGGCTCAGGAATGCAGAGCTGGAGCGGCTCCATGTGCTGGCGGAGGCGGCACGCTCCTCAGTCCCTGCCTCCCACCCCGCACCACCAGCATGGCTCCATGGCTCTGCAGGAGCAGAGCCCCTGCCCTCTGACTCACTCCTGGCCAAAACTGGATGCAGATCCTGCCCCTAGTCAGCTCAGGTCGGTGTTTGGGAACAGCCTCCACTGATGTACCCCATTCCGAGGGACGAATTGGCAGCACTGGGCAGGGATGCACAGACTCACTGTGGGCTGCTGCAGTGCAAGGAAGGCTGCCAGCACATTTTGCCCAAGAACCTTCCCAGGCCAAGCTGAGGATGCACGATAAGCTTTCCCTGACAGCCTTAATAGGAAGCCTGGTAGGAGCAAATCAATCTAAAAGAGAACACGCAGATGTGGTGCATCCCACACTGTATCCTCCCACCACTGGGGTTTAAGGACAAGGCAGCTTGGGTCAGCAGAGCAGGGGGACTCCTCCCAGTGAGCAGTCTCTGAGAGAGAGGAAAAGGCATGTCACTGCTGGAGAGCATCAGGTCGGGGCCAGATGGGGATTGGGAATGCGAGAAGGGCAGGGAGCAGTGGGACGGGGGCAGAGGACCTGGTGCAGGGAGCCTGAGGCATGTGGCAACCTGAGAAAGCACTGAAAGCTGCTGCACAGTGGGTAAACCCAAAGAAAAGGGCTCTTACAAGCTGCATCAGGCAAGCAGGGGGCTTATTTACAACCTTGTTTTACTTTGGTTATTTCTTTCAGATTTTACCCTGCTATAAGAATATTGCAGTTCTGATTTGGTGTCATTAAATCTGGTGTTTTGGAGCCCTGTTGAGGGACACTCACTCTGAGGCTGCTCTGTGCAATCCTTCAAGCCTCAACTCTACAACTCCCTGAAAGGAGATTGTAGTGAGGTGTGTGTGGGCTGGTCTCTTCTACGGTGCCACAGTGAGAGGACCAGAGGAAATGGCCTTAAACTGAGACAGGGAAGATTCAGATTAGATACTAGAAAAAATTTTGTCACTGTTAGGGTGGTGAGGCATTGGAATAGGTTACCCAGGGAGATGGTGGAGTCACCATTCCTGGAGGGGTGTTTAAGAGCCATCTGGATCTGGCGCTGAGTGATGTGGTTTAGGGATTACAGTGCCAGTGGTGGTGGATGGTTGGACTTGATGATCTTAAGGGTCTCTTCCAACCTTGATAATTCTTTCATTCTGTTCTATTCTATGAAGCTGATGCTTCAGGCTGGACCGAGCTTGGTTGCTGTTTCAGATGGCGTGGTGTGCCTCTGGCATGCCCTTGCCATGACTGGTCCCTTGCCCTCCTATGCATCATCCTGTGCACAGGCTCCCCAGCCCTGGGTTTGTGCCAGTAGCTACTGCCCCAGACCCTGATCTCTGAGCACTCCCTGGGTGTGAGTGGTGCTTTCCACGGGTAATTGTATTTAACATGTGAGGTCTGTGCCTGGTGCCCTTATCTTGCCTCCCCGAGCAGCTTCAGGCTTTTCCATCCATCTGTGCTCAGGGTGCCAGCTCAGCATGCTGTGCTGGTGGCATGGAGGGCCCTGATAGCTGGGACAGGGACCTGCCAGCTCTGGGTCAAAGCTTGGTTTTCCTCTTGTGGCTTCTGTGTCATCACAGGTTTAATTATAACTCCTTCCATCGTGCTCTCCCACAGTTTCTTATCTTGTGTTCTCCCACATGCTCGCTTCCTCCTCTCTGGCAGCATCTCCGCTGGGTACCAGCTGCTGTCACTCCAGCAAGTGAATAAAATTGGCTTTGGGACCTTGGCATGAGGAGGCAAGGGTCCCAGTGCTGGCTGGACATCCCAGCATCTGGAAAGTGGGATCCTCTCACAGGCTCACCAGCACAGGGTGCAGCCCTTGCTTGCCAGTAGAATCTGGGTCCCAGTTTTCAGGGGGCAGGGGTGCTGCTGGAGGAGGAGGAGGAGGAGGAAGGACCCTGTACACCAGAGGGGTCAGCAGCCACAGCTCACCCGTCTGTGTCCTCCGGCAGGTGACGCAGGAGTGGGGACAGCCCAGCCGCCACCATGGTTGCCCTCTCGCTGAAGATCAGCATTGGCAATGTGGTGAAGACGATGCAGTTCGAGCCCTCCACCATGGTGTACGACGCCTGCCGCATGATCCGTGAGCGGGTGCCCGAGGCCCAGATGGGACAGCGTAAGTCCGTGGTGGGACTGACTTTGGCATTTCACGGGTCTCCCTTTTCTCTTCTGTCTGTGCCTCTCTGGCGCCTTCCCAGAGAAGTGGTGGGGTGGGGGGAGCAAAGTCCAAGTCCTCCTGCGTGGTTGAGGTGAGGGTCTGAGCTTCTTAGGCTCCCTCGACACCCCAGAAGAAATCTGGGGCTTTGGAAGGTAGGAAGCCACATTTGGAAGTGAAATACTCGTGAAGCAATTTGAGCCTGTTGCCCTTTTTGTCTCTGCTCCTCTGTCCTACTTGCATTCATCACCACTAGCCAGGACTAGGTGGGTTTAAACAGTTGCAAGGGTCATTACAAACATTAATAAGCATTTAAGTTAATTTTTTCTTTCTTGGGGGATGTATAGTCTCCACTGGGTCTGTCCACCACTAGCAGCTCTCTGCGAGACCTGGTGCTGGTGCTCCAGTACCTTTCTAAGCCTTCTCAGCTCTAGCACTTTCCTGCTGCTGCTGGGCTCCCAATTAAGCCTATGCCTCATGACGTGACTCATGCCCACGCGGATGTGACCTGTCCCCATCATGGGTGGGGGGGTTGGAGCTCTGGGACGCCATCTCAGAGGCTCTCCTGGGTCCCTGCAACCGCTGAAAGCAGCTGTGCCACGGGAGAGAGACAGCAGAGAGGAGGTCAGGAGTCGTGGGAAGAGGAGGGGAAGTGCTGTGACATCTGGGAGCTGCAAATTCCTTGAGGATGAAAGGAAATGCCTTCTCGCGCCATGCCCGGCTGGTCAGCAGTCCAGCGAACCATGGCTTTCAGTTACAGAGAGGGACTGGATGTCTGTGGATGCAGGGCTGTACTGGTGTTGGAAGGAGCATTGCATTTCCTGCTCCTGGGTGTGAGCCAGCCTGTTTATAAAAAACCAGCCAGGCAAAAGCCTTAAAGGGAACTTCTTATTCCCAAGTTCCTTTTCAGTTTCTTACAGCTTTTCTTCTCCTATCTTCCTTGCAGCTTTTGTTTCTCTTTGTTCTCCTTAAACACTGGCACTCTGGCTCCCTTTTTGAGCTGCCCTGGTTTTTTGTCACCTTTGGGCTGGAGGAGCTTCAGTGTAAGTTTCCAGCTCTGCTGTTGCTCTGTCTCAGGAAGTGCCTCTCCCCGCCCAGCCTATGGATCTGGGACAAGCTGCTCAGTTTTCAGTGCTTTAGAGTTATCCTCTTGGAATTTGCTTTGAAAACAGTTTGGGGTTTTGTTGGTTTTTTTTTACTTTAAAAATAAAATGGCAAGCCTCCGTGGTTTTTCAGCTCCCTGTTTAGTAGGATCCTTAACGGCAGTGTTAGCCAGGCAGGCGCAGGGCAGCTCAGGAATTTGTCCCTCCCCAAAGAGAGCTGCCAACAAGATGACGAGTTATAAACATAGCCAACCAAGACAGCCTGCGGCACAGAGTTGTTGCAGAGGTGGAGAAGGACCTTTCCAGGGCACAGCCAGGCGTGGCCCTGGCCTCTAGCAGCATAAAAATGTGGTTTGAGCTGAGGTGCCACTGCCCAGGCTCCAGCAGCAGCACTTTCACCAGCCCCAGGGGAGCAGGATTTGGTGAACAGCAATTATTCACCACCTCTGACACCTCATCCTCCTTCAGCCTCCTCCTCCACAGAGGAGTCCCAGCAATTCTTGTCCTGCACACCAAAGTTCCATCATTTAAATTGCCTCTGTCTGCATCCTTTCAAACTCTTCTGTGTCCTGAGGAGATGCAGACCTCACCACCATGAAATACTCAAGGTGTCAATTGCCTAGATTGTATATACCAGTTCCCAGCACCCTTCCTGGTGATCCAAGACTTTATTACCTTGCTTTCACCACTACTACACATTGCACTGAAGATTTTGGAGAGCTGTCAACCACAACTGCAAGCTCTCCCTTCTGTGGTGTCTGTCAGTTCCAAGTTGGGCATTGTGTAGGCATGCTTCAGATGATTTTTTCCATAGATAACTGTGGTAAAACATGCACCTCGGAGCTTGCTTGCCAGCTTTGTTACTCACTCGTTGGGTTTAGGCTCCAGCTTTCACAGTGCTGCTGTGCTTCACGCACCGGGCTGCACTGATGCACATCCCTGGGCACAGACTGGCATCTTGGTGGCCCTGTCCTTCTCAGGACTCCCCTGGGAGAGACTTTACCTGTTTTTCAGCCAATGATTTTGGGCTGTTCCTCTCGGATGAAGACCCAAAGAAAGGAATCTGGCTGGAGGCTGGGAAGGCCCTGGACTACTACATGCTTCGCAATGGGGTAAGTGTCCATCCCACATCCTTCCAGCTGGTACCTGCCTTGGCTGCACAGTTGGATGTGCCCACAGTGTGGAGATGGTGTGGGTGCCTGCCCTGCTGCCTTGCATCATGTTCTGCAGCACACTATGTCCCCCCACAATTGCACTGGGCATTTGGGAGCTGTTGGCATGACGGTGGGATGTGGGTTCCATGCACTGGTTCCACCACTGGGAGCTGTGCTCTGCTGTACCTGCAGGATACCATGGAATACAAGAAGAAGCAGCGGCCCCTGAAGATCCGCATGCTGGATGGGACAGTGAAAACGGTGATGGTGGATGACTCCAAAACTGTCACGGACATGCTTATGACAATCTGTGCCCGAATTGGTGAGAGGAGAGGGCAGCAACAGGGGGAAGAAGGGAGGTGGGGAGAGATGGCAGCATCTGACAGGCTACTGGGGGAGTGGCAGCAGCTCTGCAGCAGATGGCCTGGCAGCATGGGTGTCCAAGGGGTGCTTGGGGAGGGCACACTGTTCAGCACCTCTGCATTGCTCCATGCTTTGTATTTGGCAGCAAAATCACGCTGAGTTTGGTTCTCTGCTCTCCTGCAGGCATCACAAACTATGATGAGTACTCGCTTGTTCGGGAGATTATGGAAGAGAAGAAGGAGGAGGTTACTGGCACCCTCAAGAAGGACAAGACCCTGCTGCGAGATGAGAAGAAGATGGAAAAGCTCAAGCAGAAGTTGCACACAGATGACGAGTGTAGGTGCCTGGATGTACTGGGGATGGGGTCAGGCTGTGCTGAGGGCAATGAGGAGTGGAGCAGGGAACCCCCTGCAAGGGGAAGAGCCAGTCAGGGGAGGGGAGAGGACTATAATGAGGAAATGTGTGCGCACGCCTCCTGGAGTGTCTCCTGCCTGGGGGCCCAGGAGAGAGGGGTGAGAGCCAGGATGCAAGAGGCGGGCATCCATTCCTCGCTCCTCATGAGCAGCCCCAGGGCTGGGACCAGCCCTGCCTCAGTGCCTGTCCCTGTGCTCACACCTTGGCATTGCCTGCAGTGAATTGGCTGGACCACGGCCGGACCCTGCGCGAGCAAGGCATTGATGACAACGAAACGCTGCTGCTGCGGCGCAAGTTCTTCTACTCTGACCAGAACGTGGACTCGCGAGATCCTGTGCAGCTCAACCTGCTCTATGTGCAGGTACAGCTTCCCAGGGCACCTGGTTCCACTGCCAAGTGCCAGCCCCTGGAGGAGCGACCATGGGGGGTACTTCAGGATACCCAGTTATCTCCTGGGTAGGAGCCAACACTGGCAATCCTAGCCCTGCCCTCTGTATACTCCAGAGCTCCCCAGGGAATCCCATGTCAGCTGTCAGGTAGGAGTCATCCTGAAGTCCTGCTGCTATTTCTCTCCCAGGCTTGATGCTGTTCCCTGTAGGGGACAGCCTGGTCCCAGATCCTCCTGTTTTTCAGGGCAATTTCTTTTAACTCTGGAAAACTTGTTGTGCTTGGTGTAGAGGGGAGCAATGGCAGGGCTGCGTGGCTGCCCAGCTCACAGCAGTGTCTTCTATTCCCACACAGGCTCGTGACGACATCCTGAACGGTTCCCACCCTGTCTCCTTTGACAAAGCCTGTGAGTTTGCTGGCCACCAGTGCCAGATCCAGTTTGGGCCACACAACGAGCAGAAGCACAAGCCAGGCTTTCTGGAGTGAGTATCCTGAGGAGCCCCTGGGCTTTGTCTTGAAGGGTCTGGAGCAGCTTGGCAGCACTCAGCACCACACCGCCCTGTGGGGCTCCAGGGGTTTGGTTGCCTGTGGTGCAGCCCCTCTCCTCCTTACAGCACAGTGCCCAAGTGTGGAGATCCACACCAGCCACAAGGTGTGCCAGCCCCCTATCCTGCCATCCTGCTCCCTTTGGCACCCCTACAGGGACATGCAGCCAGCTCCAATGGGGGTCCCCAGCCCACCATATAGCCCGCCGTGATGCCACACAAAGGGCTGCATCCTAAGCACCTCCACCCCACTCTCAGCTAGGCCAGCTCCAAGGACAGCTTTCGTAGCTGCAACAACCTCTCCCACATCCTTCCTGCTCCCAAAAACTCCCAGCTCGTGCCCTGGCAGGGGTTTGTCTGAGGCTTTGGGTTGGGCCTCCTCATAGTCAAAGACAGGTGCTGGCTTTGGGCTCTGCTTCTAACAACTGGCTTGCCTGTCTCTTGGCAGGCTCAAGGATTTCCTGCCTAAGGAGTACATCAAGCAGAAAGGGGAGCGCAAGATCTTCATGGTATGTGCAGCAGGGAGGTTGAAAGCTGGGCTTTTTGTTCCTCCTCACTGAAGGCTGAGGCTGCTACTGTCGCGGAAGGCAGCACATAGCAGTCTGGTGGGAGGGAAACAGGAGCAGGAGCTGTAGGTGGGCAGACAAGGCAACTCCTGAGATATACCAAAGATCAGAGGGATGCTGTAGCAGGGGATGCTGGTGGGGTAGGGAGAGCCTGGAAAGGCTGTGGAATGGTGGCACTAACAGGACTATGAATCCTGGTGCAATGTTCTGTCTTTGCTGTCACAGGCCCACAAGAACTGCGGGAACATGAGCGAGATTGAGGCCAAAGTTCGCTATGTGAAACTTGCCCGTTCCCTCAAGACCTACGGGGTCTCCTTCTTCTTGGTCAAGGTAGAGCAGCAGCCCCCCAGTCCCACTTCTCACCAACCAAAATTCCTCCTCTTCAGCATCCCTCCCTCTGTTGCACCTCAAGCTACTACCCCTCAACTCACATTGCTCCAGTTTTCCTTACGTCTCCACTGTCCACCTCTCCTTCATGCCTTTCCCTGTGCAATGCCTTCCTACTCCTGGGTTCACGCTTTTTCTCCTTTTCAAGCTCCATGTGGTGGTTGTCACCACTGGAAAGCATGGCCTTGGGGGTGTTTGGTAGCCATAACAGGCCTCAAAGGTCTCTGCCTGGATGGATCCATCCTGGGGGTAGCCCACAGCCCTTGTGTTGTGGCCCACAGGAGAAGATGAAGGGGAAGAACAAGCTGGTGCCACGGCTGCTGGGGATCACCAAGGAGTGTGTGATGCGCGTGGATGAGAAAACCAAGGAAGTGATTCAGGAGTGGAGCCTGACCAACATCAAGCGTTGGGCAGCCTCACCCAAGAGCTTCACCCTGGTAGGGACCAGCACTTGGTCCTCCACACTCCCTCCCTGTTGGTGCCCCCGTGGGGGGCTGCTCTCACTTAGCCTCCCTCTTGGGTATTGCCCCACGGTGGCACAGCCCTGCCATCCTCTGGGGCCTCTCCCAGCTCTTGTTTTGGAGGCTGGCGCTCGGGTGCTTAGCGCATACCAGAGGGGCTCAGGGTGGCTGCCAGTGCCCTGCTCCGGTGCTACCCTGTGCCCTGCTGTTGCAGGATTTTGGAGATTACCAGGATGGTTACTACTCGGTGCAGACGACGGAGGGGGAACAGATCGCCCAGCTGATTGCTGGCTACATAGATATCATCCTGAAAAAGGTGAGGCTGTGCTGAGGAGAGCACTGATAACCATATCCTCCCTGGAGAGGGGTGCAGGGTGCCCCTTCCAGCTGCTTCCAGACAGCCATTGGCACATGGTACTGCTGGAAGAGCTGGAGACAGGGCAGGGGAGCCCTGCAGCTCTGGTACAGTGTCTGGGCCGCAGGAGGAGGGGAAGGTTCAGAAGTATGTGCTGTCTGACACTTCTCTTTCCCTCCACAGAAAAAGAGCAAAGACCACTTTGGACTGGAGGGGGATGAGGAGTCCACCATGCTGGAAGATTCTGTGTCTCCAAAGAAGTAAGTCTTCCAAGAGCAAGACAGTTACCAAGCAGAAGTTGAATGGAGGACAGGATATCTGGGGTCCTTTGGTGCCAGCTCTCCCGGCAAGCCTGTTTCTGTGCCCATGGACATTGCTTCACCTGGTATTTCTTCCCCTTTCAGGTCAACAGTCTTGCAGCAGCAGTTTAACCGTGTAGGCAAGGCAGAGCTGGGCTCAGTGGCCCTGCCAGCCATCATGCGGACGGGGGCTGGAGGGCCAGAAAACTTCCAGGTGGGCACGATGCCACAGCCTCAACTGCAAATCACCAGTGGCCAGATGCACCGAGGGCACATGCCTCCCCTGGTAAGCTCTCCCAGTGCTCACCACAGGACACAAACTCTGAGAGGTGCCTGTTGGTCTTATGTAGACCCGTTCATTTGGGTCCATGGCCAGGCATTGCCTTCCTGGGAAGGGCAGGGGCTCTGTGCCGCTGGTGTCTTGGACCTGCTGAGCTGGCATACTCCTGCACCCTCTCTGCAAACTTGAGCTACACCCCAGCATTTTCCCCTGGCAGGCAGCTGCAGCCTCTCCTTCAGGTTGTGCCTGGACAACCCCACTAGTGCTTTGGTTTGCAGCAGAGCCCAGCTAGTTAACTGTGAGACTTACTTGTACCTATGGTGGGATGTGGCATTTCCCAATGGGAGTTGCAGAGCGAGTCCCCCTTCTTGTTAAGTGTACCCCACTTTGTGGAGACCTACCTAGAGCACTGTCATCAACGGCGCGTTCAGGGGAGCAAATTATTTAAGCCTAGATTTCCAGCCTTCAGCATACCTTGGTCTTGTCTCTGTGTTTGCAGACCTCAGCCCAGCAAGCTCTGACTGGCACCATTAACTCAAGCATGCAGGCTGTGCATGCAGCCCAGGCCACGCTGGACGACTTCGAGACCTTGCCACCCCTCGGGCAGGATGCTGTGAGTGCCAGGTGGACATGGTGTGCTGGGGGTGGACCTTGCTGGATGTTGTTAGGTGGGCTGGGTGAGGCTGGTCACATTCCCAGGAGAAGTGCCAGCAGCTCCTGGAAGATCTGCTACCTGAAAAGAGATGGAGTCACCAGGTATGGGTGCTGAAGGAGAAAATGAGGCTGCACACACAGAGTCCGATTTCAGGTCTTGTCCCCTGACACTTTTTGGCGTTCCCCTTTTATTCATATTCTCTCATAAACAGCACCTGGAGTTTTTCCTTTAGTTAACTGGAATTCCCAGGATCGTCCCAAACCAGTGCCTTGATGCCACACATTCACACTTGCATCAAGTGGTAGCTGTGTTCAGCCATGAGAGAAAATCACATGCTTATGCAGGCTGGTTAAAGTGGTTTTCCACTTTGAGGCATAACTTTCTCTCTCTCAAAGCACTTAGCCAAGGTCAATCCTCCCTTTTGATTCCGATTAACTAAATGCAGGTGCAGAGTGACTGAGCTTGTTCCCACAGTATCCCACCCTGCGGGCAGATATGGAGGGGACATTTGACTGTGTTGCTTGTTCAGAATGGACTGGAGAGTTTTGGGTGGTCACAGGTCTTCCTTGTCTTTTCCTTGTATCCTCTTCCCTGTGTTCCTCTGTGTGAGCATGTGTGCTGCTACCCACCACCTCTGCCACCATCTCCTGATCTTGTTCTCCCCATTTCAGGCATCCAAAGCTTGGCGTAAAAACAAAATGGATGAGTCTAAGCATGAGATCCACTCCCAAGTGGATGCTATCACTGCTGGCACAGCCTCAGTGGTCAACCTCACTGCAGGTATGTGGAGGGTTGGAGAAGAGGGATGCCTCAGTTCTGGAGAAGGCTCTCTGTTGTTTGGTTGAAGGAGAGGGCTCCTGCCCTCCATCATAAACTGGAGGTGCCAGCCTGCCCCAGCTAGAAATAAATCAGCCCCAAAGGCTGCTGATATTCCTGTAGAGCTGGCCATCCTCCACAGCTCACCTGGCTTTTAGACCCCTACCTGTGCTCTGCCCAATCCTTCCTCCCAACTGTTAGCTGACCAGCCATGATCTGGACCAGAAGCATGTTGTCCAGTCTGTGCCATAGCTTGAGGCACAGCCATGGCACAGTGCAGCTCCCTTTCTCCAGGCTCTCCTGCCAAATCTCAGCTGATACAACAACCTTTCAGGCTCAGGAGCCAGAGGGTCTCTCCCCCTGCTCCTGGAAAGAAAAACCACATCAGTGACAGGTGCATGGATGCTCTTGGACCATCACTTGAAGTGCATCCCATCTTATCTTCTCTCCTTCCTGGGCAGGGGATCCAGCAGACACGGACTATACCGCCGTGGGCTGCGCCGTCACCACCATCTCTTCCAACCTGACGGAGATGTCCAAGGGCGTGAAGCTGCTGGCTGCGCTGATGGAAGACGAGGGAGGGAATGGGCGGCAGCTTCTGCAGGCAGCCAAAAACCTGGCCAGTGCCGTCTCAGACCTGCTGAAAACAGCACAGCCTGCCAGCGCTGAGGTGGGGGGCAGGAGTGGCTGTGGGTCCAAGGGGAAGGGGGAAGCTGAGGGGAACTATTGAGTGGGGTTTTAGGGTTTGCTCATGGGCCCGGTGTTGATTATGCCTTGTTCCTTGCAGCCTCGCCAGAATCTCCTGCAGGCTGCCGGCCTCGTGGGCCAGACCAGCGGGGAGCTGCTGCAGCAGATTGGGGAGAGCGACACTGACCCCCGGTTCCAGGTGAGTGCACCCAGCGGCAAGCAGGGACACCCACTCTCTAAATCCATCAGCCTTTGCACAGGACCTGGCAGGAGGGCTCTGGGTCGAAGTGTGTCTGGTACCAGCGGTGACTTTGTCGGGGAGGGGACAGTCCATTGCCCATCTCTGTCCCTAGTGCCACCGTGATATAACACCTCTTATCTTGTGGATTCCCATGTAGATCCCAGAAAGCCGGTGTACTTGGATCCTGCCTGCCTCTGAACCAAAGACGGTAAAACAGGGCTGTAGGCATGGCTTGGTGGTCCCTGCCGTCTCTGACATGAGGGGTGCTCCTCTGGGAACTGTCATCTGAACTCTTTGGAGAAGGGCTCTTGAAAAATTCTACTTTCCTGGTGATTGGCTCTCAGAAGTCCATACATTCGGGTCGCTGCTTGGGCAAGTGCTGCTCTGGGAGTCCTCCCTTGCAGCTTCTGCCTGCTGCTCCCTGCCTGTTGCTCCCTGCCTGTGGGAGCTGCCTGCCTGCTACTCCCATCGGAGGCCCAGG
The DNA here is from genome assembly GCF_003945725.1 of Corapipo altera. NCBI lineage: Eukaryota > Metazoa > Chordata > Aves > Passeriformes > Pipridae > Corapipo > Corapipo altera. The sequence continues at coordinate 46,055 of NW_020884875.1, forward strand.
ATGGCTGGAGCGTTATGGGGAGGTTTTAGATGAACTGACTTCCAGCTGGCTGGCTTTCCCACGACTGCTCCTTCCAGCACAAGGGAGGTTAGCACACTGTGCTGGGCAGGAGGATCCAGCCATAGTATAGTTCAAAACAGACTCTGGAAAGAAGGGGGTTCTGTTCATGGCAGCCACACAGCCTCGACATGAGCAGAAAGGCCTTGACAAATATCCAAAGGGAGCAGAAAAAACAGCACCAGGGCAGGAAGCCATGCTTGACCAGGCAGCAGTGCCAGGACAAAGCATCCCCAAGGGGCAGATTTAGGACCTGGAAGACAATTTGCAGTTGTACAGCAGTAAGTTCTGCCTCACAGCTGTCAGACCCGAGTGTATCTACTTCCCTCCTTGGGCTCGGATGCAGTGGTCTGGGGACTCTGAAAATGGGTGCATACACTCTCCGATCTTTCCTCCTGTCGCAAAAGGTGGCAGATTGTAGTGGAAGTAGTCTTGGCTTGCAGGAGGCGAGGGGATGCTGTGACACTTCTGGTTTGGTGGCTGGAGGTTTCCCTGTCAGGGAGTGTGGGGCCACTCGCTGTGAGCACTCACACAGCAGGAGGTTGGCAGCAGGCAGAGAGCCCTGCCCTGCCCTACCAGGGTCTTTGCTCCAAGCATTTGATGTTTAGCACTAATGCTGCCAGTTTTCACTGGCAATGTGCTGCAGGGGCTAATCCTGAGGGCTGCAGCGTCCTGTCATGTCTGATGCCCTACAGGAAAGCAGTTTGCTGTATTGGTCACTGCTTCTTGTGTGCTAGCAGAGTGGCCTCATGGCTTTCCTGCCACTCTGGGGAGAGGAGGCTGGTTGTGTTGTCATATACCTCTCCTTTAGCCTCAGGAATAATAGCAGAGATGAGCCAACAAGCTAGAATAGAAAATACCTGGCATGCCTGCAGTACAGGTGATCAGAGCATCTCCTGCTCACCTCTTGCTGGTGGGATGAGCCTGTAGACTGGCAGCTGCCCCCAGTGTGTCTGTGCCATGAGTGGCTTGCACCTGCCATTTGACTGTAAGGGTTTGTCATTTTTTTGCTGTGTTCAAATGTTTGCAAATCCCATGCAAATCCAGGCAGTGCCAGCAGTACAATCAAGGATGGATGGCTGCCTGGGGAGTGGGTGTTGGGATGATGCTGAGCATTGCCCGAGCTGCTGTGGGTGGTGTTTGTGGCAGTGCAGGCTGGCTCTCAGAGCCAGGCTATACACCCTCACTGCCAGCTGTAGGACACAGAAGAGATGGGGTCAAGGTGTTGCCAGGTATTCGGTGCTGCTGGTGCTGGGACAGAGTGGATGAAAGGCCCCTGAGAGCTCACATTTCCCCTCTGAATATTTCACGAGAGCCCTGCAGACGGCTGCGGCCATTTCCACTGCCATGGCTGCCTCGCTGACCCTTTCTGTCCCCTCCCAGGACATGCTTATGCAGCTGGCAAAGGCAGTGGCCAGTGCTGCTGCTACGCTGGTGCTCAAAGCCAAGAACGTGGCTCAGAAAACAGAAGACGCAGCGCTGCAGACACAAGTGATCGCTGCGGCCACCCAGTGCGCCCTCTCCACCTCCCAGCTCGTGGCCTGCACCAAGGTAAGCAGCAAGGTTAACCCTTGCCTCAGCATGGCTGCAAGCTTCACCTGGCAGGGGGGCAGCTTAATGGTGGGGTCCTAGGTGTGCCAGAACTACATGTCCTAAGGCAGGACTTTGGGAGTGTGGCACAGGGAGTGTGGGCTGCCTCTGACTGGGTCCCTGCCACTGTGCCCAAGCAAGGAATATCCTCTTTGGAGGAGCAGAAGTTTGGGATAGCTGTCCCTGCACAGCCCCTACAAGGAGCCTACCACACTCACTGCCCAACCTTTCTCCTCCCTTCCAGGTTGTGGCTCCCACAATCAGTTCCCCAGTCTGCCAGGAGCAACTGATTGAGGCTGGCAAGTTGGTGGCCAAGTCAGCTGAGGGCTGCGTGGAGGCCTCCAAGGCAGCCACCAGTGATGACCAGCTCCTGAAGCAGGTGGGGGTGGCAGCCACGGCTGTCACCCAGGCCCTCAATGACCTGCTGCAGCACATCAAGCAGCACGCCTTGGGCGGGCAGCCCATCGGACGCTACGACCAGGCCACTGACACCATCCTCAACGTCACCGAGAACATATTCAGCTCCATGGGCGATGCAGGTGAGAGCAGCTGATGGAACCCACATCAGAGCATGGTGGATAGTGAAGTAGTGGGGAGCCCTTGGGGCTTGTTGATGGGCCACACTTCCATTCTGTTCCAGGGGAGATGGTGCGTCAGGCTCGTATTCTAGCCCAGGCCACCTCAGACCTTGTCAATGCCATCAAAGCCGACGCTGAGGGAGAGACTGACCTGGAGAATTCACGCAAGCTTCTGAGTGCAGCCAAGATCCTGGCTGATGCCACTGCCAAGATGGTGGAGGCTGCGAAGGTGAGTGCATGGGGGAGGGTGGATGCTGGCTTTGGCCCCCAGCCCTGTCCCACACTGTTGGCTCCGTACTGGGGAGGGGACGAGCAGCCCCTGGGTGGGGCAGCAGTTCTCAGAGTAAGGAACCTGTGCAGTGGGGTAGGCTCATCCCGGAGCTGTTCCCTCTCCTGCTGCTGGGCTCTACTGGAGAGGCTTTGGACATCTCCCCAGCACCATAAGTAGCCAGGCTACCTTGTGGGGGACTTTGTGGCATCAGGCCAGAGCACGTGCTGCTTCAGGAGGACAAGGGACTCTGTGGTTCCTGCGAGGTGTGATGGGTTTTCTGCTCTCTCCAGGGAGCTGCAGCCCACCCGGACAGTGAGGAGCAGCAGCAGCGGCTGCGCGAGGCAGCAGAGGGGCTGCGCATGGCAACCAATGCCGCAGCCCAGAATGCCATCAAGAAGAAGCTCGTACACAAGCTGGAGGTGAGATGCTGGGCAAGGGTCTGCAGAGGGCAAACAGGCACAGTCAGTGAGCAAGGCCTGACCAGGAGCCCCCACATCCCTGCATTGTCCAGCAGAATAAAGTCCTTTTCAGGCACAGTGTCTGTGCTGCATCATGCAGAGACCTCCCTTCCCTTCCCTTGTGTGCACCGGGGCGCTGGGCATCGGCGGTGCTGGGGATGCTCCAGTGTCACAGATATAGGCACAGGAGAAGTTGTTTAGGGCAGATGGGCCCTGGTGTGTGGGGGGTGGCTTGAGACAGGCTGCCCTGCTGCCACTGTTAACTCATGCCTCCCTGTGCCAGCATGCAGCCAAGCAGGCCGCCGCCTCCGCCACCCAGACCATCGCTGCCGCGCAGCACGCCTCCTCCTCCAACAAGAACCCTGCTGCCCAGCAGCAGCTGGTGCAGAGCTGCAAGGTAAGGGCTGGGCCTGGGCCTGGCATCTCCTGTGCTCCTCCCTATCCCATCTCCCATCAGCCACAGTGGGCAGACAGGACCTTGGGGTCCTCAGTCAGGCCCCCCAGGAGCTGATCCTTTGATTGCCAGTCCTGGGTTGGATCCATCTTCTTCTGACCATGGTTCTCCTGTGACCGTTTTTCTCTGGCAGGTGGTGGCAGAGCAGATCCCAATGCTGGTGCAGGGTGTGCGAGGAAGCCAGTCCCAGCCAGACAGCCCCAGCGCCCAGCTGGCTCTCATTGCTGCCAGCCAGAACTTCCTGCAGGTACCCACGCTGCCCAGAGCTTCCCATGCCAGCTCTGGCATTACAGCTTTCCTACCATGCCTGGCCCTCCTAAGATACTGTAAGACCTTCTGTGTATGTTCAACTGACATGCTGCATGTTCATCCCCTTTTCACTGCTTTTTGTTTTGGCCTGACAGCCTGGTGGGAAGATGGTAGCTGCAGCCAAGGCCACTGTCCCCACCATCACGGACCAAGCCTCTGCGATGCAGCTCAGCCAGTGTGCCAAGAACTTGGCTGCGGCTCTGGCTGAGCTCCGCACAGCAGCCCAGAAGGTGAGAGGCTGGGTCTCCCATCCCACAGCAGGAGAGTGCAGCTGGCTGTGCAGAGCAGGAGAGGACAGTGGGGATAGCCCGGTGGCAGGTCGTGATATCTGCCGCAGCCAGGTGGGCTCAGTGGTCACCTTATCACCTTCTCTTCTGCCCCATCACAGGCTCAGGAGGCGTGCGGACCCCTGGAGATAGACTCTGCACTGGGTCTGGTGCAGAGCCTGGAGAGGGACTTGCAGGAAGCCAAGGCAGCTGCCCGCGATGGCAAGCTCAAGCCTCTGCCAGGAGAGACGGTGAGGGCACAGGAAAGGGTGGCTCAGGGTGATGCAGGGTGGACTCTGGGGCAGCTCACCAACATGTCCCAACTCATCCTCCTGCAGATGGAGAAGTGTGCCCAGGACCTGGGGAACAGCACCAAAGCCGTCAGCTCTGCCATCGCTCACCTCCTGGGAGAGGTGGCTCAGGGCAATGAGAACTACACAGGTACTGGCCTCAGCAGCAGGGCTGGGAGAGGGGGCACTGAGCTGACAGGCACTGACCTCTCCATCCCCACAGGAATTGCTGCCCGGGAAGTGGCCCAGGCCCTGCGCTCGCTCAGCCAGGCTGCCCGTGGTGTGGCAGCCAACACCTCCGACCCGCAGGCACAGAATGCCATGCTGGAGTGTGCCAGCGATGTCATGGATAAAGCCAACAACCTCATCGAGGAGGCGAGAAAAGCAGTGGCCAAGCCTGGTGACCCAGAGAGCCAGCAGCGCCTGGCCCAGGTGGGGAGAGTGGGTACCCCGGTATGCCCTGTCAGGCTGTGGAAAGGATGTGAGGCTGGCTGGGAGATGGTGACCGCTCTTTGCTTCTCTGCAGGTGGCCAAGGCAGTGTCACAGGCCCTGAACCGCTGCGTTAACTGCCTGCCAGGGCAGCGAGACGTGGATGCTGCCATCCGCATGGTGGGAGAGGCCAGCAAGAGGCTGCTCGCGGATTCGGTGAGCCAAAGGGGGAAGTCTTGTGATGCAAGGCAGTCCAACTGCATCAGATTCCTCTAAGCATATCACCAAGCATGTGCCATATTTTCAGCCTCCACCTTCATTCACCTTGCTGCCCCTCCTAACCCTTTACCTCCTTCCAGTTTCCTCCCAGCACCAAGAGCTTCCAGGAGGCACAGAGCCAGCTGAACCAGGCAGCTGCGGGGCTCAACCAGTCTGCCAACGAGCTGGTGCAGGCATCACGTGGCACCCCTCAAGACCTGGCCAAGTCCTCTGGCAAATTTGGGCAGGACTTCAATGAGTTCCTGCAGGCAGGAGTGGAGATGGCCGGCCAGTCCCCGGTGAGAGTAAATGCCTGTTGTGGTGTCCTGGGTATAGTGAGAGGTTTGGGATGCCTGAGGAGGTGGCTGACCACAGGCAGGGTGGCCAGGCAGTGGTGGTTAGTGTGGCTGTGGCCAATGCAGTTGGTGGGATGGGGTCTGGAGCTGTGCAAAACCACAGCAGCAGGGAGAAGGTGGCTTGAGTTGGTTCAGTGAGAATTGCTGTCAGTGAAGAAGTTGGGTGAAAGGAACTGGCTCAGCCTGAAAATCACCAGAGAAGATCCAGGGTGGGTATGGACTTTGGAAACCTGCTGCAGATAACACTTTTTGGCTCCTTGCAGAATAAGGAAGACCAGGCACAGGTGGTGTCGAACTTGAAGAGCATCTCTATGTCCTCCAGCAAGCTGCTGCTGGCTGCAAAGGCTCTCTCTGCTGACCCTGCAGCCCCCAACCTCAAGAATCAGCTGGCAGCAGCAGCACGGTAGGAGGAACTGCTCCCTGAGAGCTGCTGGTCATAGCAGTGAGCCTAGGTGGTGAGGCAGCCATTGATCCATGGGTCTTTTTCTCATGTCCCTGGCAGGGCTGTGACCGACAGCATTAACCAGCTGATCACCATGTGCACCCAGCAGGCCCCAGGCCAGAAGGAGTGTGACAATGCCCTGCGGGAGCTGGAGGTGAGAAGCCACATCTTGATGAGACAGTGGAGAGGCTGAGATGGTGGGGAGGGAGGAGCACTGCAAGGGGCAGGAGGGAGCAAAGAGGAGTGCAACTGAAGGATGCAGAACCTTCCTCTGGATGTGACACCCTTATCCCTGCAGACGGTGAAGGAGCTGTTGGAGAACCCCACCCAGACTGTCAATGACATGTCCTACTTCAACTGCCTCGACAGCGTCATGGAGAATTCCAAGGTGAGCCCTGATGTAGGAATGGAAGTTTGAGGAAAGACAAGAGGATTTGGGAAGGATGTGGGTGCAAAGGGAAGGTGGTTCCTCCTCCACTGACAAAGCACAGTGAGCTCTGATCCTGGGAGCACTGTGGTAGCAGTGGATGGTGTCCATAACCAGTGTGTGGTGTGTCCTGCAGGTGCTGGGTGAGTCCATGGCTGGCATCTCCCAGAATGCCAAGAACAGCAAACTGCCTGAGTTTGGGGATTCCATCAGTGCCGCCTCCAAAGCTCTTTGTGGGCTGACAGAGGCAGCTGCCCAGGTAAGACACACTCAGTCCTGAGCATTACCCCAGGTGCACAGTTGCCATATGCACCCCACCCCTGCCCTTCCAAGCCTGTCCCCATGGGACAGTGCTGCCAGGCTCCTCTGCAGCCTATGCCTGCTCTGAGCTCCCCTGCTCTGTGCAGGCTCTCTCTCACCGCCTCTGTCATGCTCTTAGGCTGCCTACCTTGTGGGAGTGTCGGACCCCAACAGCCAGGCTGGACAGCAGGGCTTGGTAGACCCCACTCAGTTTGCCAGAGCTAACCAAGCCATCCAGATGGCCTGCCAGAACCTGGTGGACCCTGCCTGCACCCAGTCCCAGGTGAGTGTGGGGTGGGGCACGATTATAGGCATTTTCTTGCACAAAAAGAAATTGTACGTCTAGTTGGAAGAGCTGCATCCCAAGAATTAGCCAAGATGGTGGCTGGTGTCTCATCAGGCCCCATCAACTGCACTAGGAACCAGCTGGCAACTTCAGTGCAATGGTGACAGTCCAGATGCAGGGCTCTGTGGGTGTGCAGGACCTTGGTGATCCTTCTTGAGTCTCAGGAGAGACTCTTGTCATCACTAGTGCCCCATATAGGGTGGGTGGGAACAAAGAATTGTGGGGGTAGGGGGTCATGGTGGATCCTGCCTTACTCTGCTTTTCCCTGCAGGTGCTGTCAGCAGCCACCATCGTAGCAAAACACACCTCAGCCCTGTGCAACACGTGCCGCCTGGCCTCCTCCCGCACCGCCAACCCTGTAGCCAAGCGCCAGTTCGTCCAGTCGGCCAAGGAGGTGGCCAACAGCACAGCTAACCTGGTGAAAACTATCAAGGTGCAGTTTCCCTTCTGAGGCACTATGGTGGGGATGGGAGTTAGGGTGCAGTGGGGGTTGGATAACTGCTCTGGTCTCTCCACACCAGGCCCTGGATGGCGAGTTCAATGAGGAGAACCGGGAGCGGTGCCGTGCTGCCACCGCCCCTCTCATAGAGGCTGTGGATAACCTGACAGCCTTCGCCTCCAACCCGGAGTTTGCCACCGTTCCTGCCCAGATCAGCCCAGAGGTGGGATACTGCAGGGAAAGGGAGGATATGGCCTGCCTGTGATGGGCTGCTGTAGGGTGGAGAGGAGTTCTGCCTTCCCCGAGCTTGGGATGGAGTCTCAGTGTGGGGCTGGTGCACTGAGGGGGTGCAATGGGAAGGTTTTCAGCAAGCCTTGGCCTTCAAGGAGCTGGTCCAGGGTAAGAGTTATGGGAGACTTCCCATGCACGGTCCCGTACCTCACCATCCCGTTGTCTCCCTGTGCAGGGGCGCAGAGCCATGGAGCCCATTGTGTCTTCAGCCAAGACCATGCTAGAGAGCTCCGCCGGCCTCATCCAGACTGCCCGTTCTCTGGCTGTCAATCCCAAGGACCCACCACAGTGGTCAGTGCTGGCTGGACACTCACGCACCGTCTCAGACTCCATCAAGAAGCTGATCACCAACATGAGGTGAGCAGAGTCCTGAGTGAGCATTCCTGAGGATGTTTTGGCTCATCGTCTCCTTGGCCACTGGTGGGGGGAGGCCAAGGGACAGGATTTTGTCCTGCCTGGGAGCTGCTCCTCCAATTCTCACACAGGTTGATGGGAACACATGCTGCTGTTCCCAGGCTCCTATCACAGTGGGTTGCCCCAAAGCCCAGGAGAGGGGTCCTGCCCCTCAGCAGCACCAGCTGAGGCTTGGGGCGAAGGGATGGCATAGCACCTGCCAGCACTTGCCTGATCCATCTGTCACACAGGGACAAAGCTCCAGGACAGCGTGAGTGTGACGAGGCCATTGAGGTCCTGAACAGATGCATGCGGGAGGTGGACCAGGCCTCCCTGGCTGCCATCAGCCAGCAGCTGGCCCCCCGAGAAGACATCTCCCAGGAGGTGGGTCAGGGACATGCTGTAGCAAACCTAATGCAGTGGGCGTCCTTTCCCCACCTCTCAGCAGCATGCAGACTGCAGCCCTGCTGCAGCCTCACACTACACCCTCTCTTTGCACAGGCTTTGCACAACCAGATGATCACGGCTGTCCAGGAGATCAGCAACCTGATCGAGCCTGTGGCCGGTGCAGCACGAGCCGAGGCATCGCAGCTGGGGCACAAGGTAACTGGGGTGTGGAGGCTGATGAGGCACTTGGTGCATGGGGAGGGGACGTACAAGGCAGCTGGGGCTTGAAACTGCTGTTGCTAAAGCTGCTCTTCTCTATAGGTGTCTCAGATGGCTCAATATTTTGAGCCTCTCATTATGGCAGCCATTGGCGCTGCCTCCAAAACACCCAACCACCAGCAGCAGATGAACCTCCTGGACCAGACCAAAACACTGGCTGAATCCGCCCTGCAGATGCTGTACACAGCCAAGGAGGCTGGTGGGAACCCCAAGGTGAGCATGGGCCTGTGAGGGACATGTGTCAGTGGTGCGGGATCCTTTTGGGGTGCATGGTGCACATGCATGTACCAGACATGAAAACCCCAGGGTGAGTGTGCAGCATCCCTGTTGGGAGGGGAGCCTTACCTTACCTCACTCTGGCTCATCCTTGCAGCAAGCTGCTCACACCCAGGAGGCTCTGGAAGAGGCTGTGCAGATGATGAAGGAAGCAGTGGAGGACCTGACCACCACGCTGAATGAGGCAGCCAGTGCTGCAGGTGTTGTGGGGGGCATGGTGGACTCCATTACCCAAGCCATCAACCAGGTGAGGGGAGCATAGACAGGACCTGGCCAAGGCTGGGGTGGGGGAGAGAGGAAGAGTAAGGGTCAAACCTTACAAGGCAAAGACCTTGTGAGCCAGAGCTGGAGTCAGAGTCTCCTGATGGTCTCTTGCAGCTGGATGAGGGGCCCATGGGTGAGCCAGAGGGCACCTTTGTGGACTACCAGACCACAATGGTGAAGACAGCCAAGGCCATCGCTGTGACTGTGCAGGAGATGGTGGGTGCAAACAAACCTGTCACTGCAGAATGCACTGCCTGCCACCCAGGCAGGCAGCCACTCTCCTTGCCTTGTCCATCTCATGCTCTGCTTCCATCAACAGGTCACCAAATCCACCACCAACCCAGACGAGCTGGGCACACTGGCCAATCAACTCACCAATGACTATGGGCAGCTGGCACAAGAGGCCAAGCCGGCTGCTCTCACTGCCGAGAATGAGGAGGTGCGAGCATGGGGGGGGGTGCTGGAATGTGATGTGAGGCAGAGCAGGAGCTGCTGGGGCGTGAGAACAGAGGACAGGGACACTTGAACCTCCCATCGGCACTGGGGGCGGCAGCATTCACACCTCCCCTGAAACATAGTGTGGAAACATGGAGCAAAGCCGTGTTTCCGTTTTCCAACTCCTGAGTGGGAGGATTGGGAAGAGGAGCCGGGTGGCTGGTGGTTCCCAGCGGGTACCACAGATGCAGGGATAAGTTCCCTGCTGACTCTGTCATGCACACGTTCCTCCCAGATTGGCTCCCACATCAAGCGCCGGGTGCAGGAGCTGGGCCACGGCTGTGCTGCACTGGTCACCAAGGCTGGAGCCCTGCAGTGCAGCCCCAGTGACGCCTACACCAAGAAGGAGCTGATAGAGAGTGCACGCAAGGTTTCCGAGAAGGTAGGTGGTCCAGAGGGAGGGGTGACAGCGTGGTGAGTTGGGAGGGATGCTAGATTGAGCCCTGTGGCCTTGGAGCCACCATGCTAGGTTCTCCCATGGTCCTATTGGGTTCTGCTGGCTCTCAGCCATGCTCTTCCCTGCCCAGCTGATGGGGTGAAGGATGGATCCCCCTCTGCAGGCACCATAACAGCAGCTGGTGCTTATGATGGGTGAGGTGTCCAGGTGCTGCTGACGTGCTGATGGCAGCCTGCCAGGAGAGTCTGATCTACACACTGGTGACAGCCCAGGGCTCTCCAAATCAGTGTTGGACAAAGCATTTGTTGGGTCTCCAGCCAAGCTTGCAGCTTGTGCATTGTGTCCAGCAGTCAATCTAAAGAGCACTCTTCTGAATAACAGATGAAAACGTAGCTTAAAAGCTCTAGTTGATAGAGTAGCAGTGCTTGTAAGCAAAATCACAAAAGCAAACACTTGTCTATCATGCCTGGCGCATACCTGCATGCTCAAGGCATCCTGCAGGTCCTTCCTTTCCACAACTGCTTTCCATTAGGAAGCTTGTTCTCTTGTGAGTGCTTGCCCAAGTACAGAAAATTAATTTAACAGCTAAAGAAGAAACAAGCTGTTCTGATGCCTGTTATGCAAATTTTACTCATTTGAAAGCTACCAGAGTCCAGTGTCTCCTGGACCAGCAAACACGATAGGTGCAAGGTAAAAATAAATAACTGGAAGCTAAAAAGGGGTGCCCAGACGAAACATTCCCAGTTCCTCTCCTTAGTATAGAGTGACTCCGTCCTGGGAGGTGTTGAAGGTGTATGTGGTGAGGGTTCCCTGAACCTGCTCTGCTCCCCCAGTCACTCTACTCGTACCCCACAGGTTTCTCATGTGCTGGCAGCTCTTCAGGCTGGGAACCGTGGGACGCAAGCCTGCATCACAGCAGCCAGTGCTGTCTCTGGCATCATTGCTGACCTTGACACCACCATCATGTTTGCTACAGCAGGAACCCTCAACCGGGAGAACTCGGAGACCTTCGCTGACCACAGGTACATGAGCGTCTTGTTCAGCCTCTGCTCAGCCAGAGACCCCCCCGTCAGGCTCTGTCCTGTGATCTCCTCTATTTCTGAGTTGTGGACCAGCCCCAAGGAGAGCTCCAAGCTCAGGTCATGGTGGCTCTGTTTCCCCTCCAGTTTGTACATACAAAAAGCAGGATCCACAGTCTCTCTGTACCCCAAGGACCATGTGTGCAGTTGTTCTCCCTGACTCCCTTCTTCACCCCAGGGAGGGCATCTTGAAGACAGCCAAGGCGCTTGTGGAGGACACCAAGGTGTTGGTGCAGAACGCCACGGCCAGCCAGGAGAAGCTAGCCCAGGCTGCCCAGTCCTCTGTGACCACCATCACCCGCCTAGCAGAGGTGGTGAAGCTGGGTGCTGCCAGCCTGGGATCTGAAGACCCAGAAACTCAGGTAAGGATGGGGTGTGTGGGCTGAGTTCTAGCTTTCTTGGAGGTGTTGAGGGTTGCAGGTGTCATGTGGTGCTCTGGGCTGGATCCTGTGTGTTGTGGAGAGGATGGGCTGGACTTTGACTGGTGCTGGCTGATCTGGACTCCCTCTGTGCCCTGTGGTGCCTAAATCTCTCACTGCTGAGCCACCTGAGTGTGACTGTAGCTAAGCCATTCCCCTGGTCTTGCTCTCCCCAGGTGGTCTTGATCAATGCTGTGAAGGATGTGGCCAAGGCACTTGGAGACCTGATTGGTGCCACCAAGGCAGCTGCTGGCAAAGCTGGGGATGACCCTGCTGTCTACCAGCTGAAGAACTCTGCCAAGGTCTGTGCTGGGTGTGATGGGAGGGAGGGGAAGAGGCAGGGGGGCTGGAGAAAAAGCAGAAGAGTCTTCTGCCTGTCTGGGGGCAGAAGCACAACTTGGAGGTGCTCAGGACAAAAGAGGAAGGGGCACATAAAAGGTGGGATACAGCATGCAGAGCAGACATTGGTGGGAAAACAAGATGAGACAATGTGAGTGGAGTATGGGAACAGAGCTATTTTGGACCAAACCACGAGAAAGGGACAGGTGCTGGCAGCAGGCCAGAGCTTGTGTGAGGATTCACCCGGTTCTCTTTTTTTCTTCCACAGGTTATGGTGACAAACGTCACTTCCTTGCTGAAAACTGTGAAGGCTGTTGAGGACGAGGCCACGAAGGGGACGCGGGCACTGGAGGCCACAATAGAGCACATACGCCAGGAGCTGGCCGTGAGTAACAGCCAGAGCTGGCCGTGAGTAACAGTCGTGGCACTGTGGCTGCCACCCCACTCTGCCGCTGCCCTGTGCCTCACTGCCACCTCTCCCCTCGCAGGTGTTCTCCTCCCCTGTGCCTCCTGCCAAGGTCTCCACCCCAGAGGACTTCATCCGCATGACAAAAGGCATCACGATGGCCACAGCCAAAGCGGTGGCCGCTGGCAACTCCTGTCGGCAGGAGGATGTAATCGCCACAGCCAACCTGAGCCGTCGCGCCATCGCAGACATGCTGCGCGCCTGCAAGGTGGGGCAGGCAGGGGATGTGGGTCTAGCGCGAGTTTGTGGGTGGCTGTGGGTGCCAGCAGGGATGGTACTGGATGTGTCCCTGTCTCTGGGTTTCAGGAAGCAGCCTACCACCCGGAGGTGAGTGGGGACGTACGGCAGCGGGCGCTGCGCTTTGGCAAGGAGTGTGCCGACGGTTACCTGGAGCTGCTGGAGCACGTGCTGGTGGTGAGTGTCCCCATCCCGGTTCCCAGGGTGGGCAGAGGCTGACCAGGTATTCCCCAGATCCCCTAGGTTCTCTGGGCTCTTCACCTCCTCCTCCTGACATCTTTGCACAGCCCCCTTCACTGCCTGTGCTGGCACAGCATGTGGCTGAGCCCCTGCCATGGAAGCAGATGTCAGAGAGCTCAACAGGCTCTGAAGAAAGGTATTTGTGTAACAACAGATGGAGATTAACTGACCATAAACAGATGGAGGCTGGAAATTCAACAACACGGTAGCAAAATCCTGTAAAAGTGCAGCTTCCAGTAAAAGTGGTGGGAGTAAAAGATTTCAGGCAGTGAGAAAATAAAGCTTATTAAGTTCACAGCAGTGTGGGAGACGGGCACGTGTGGGAGATGGGCAGGCACGTGTGGGAGATGGGCAGGCACGTGTGGGACACAGGCAGTGCCTGCAGTGGCAGCTATTATGACTGCAAGCACCCGCTGCACTGTTGATCCAGTCTTCCTCTGACTGAGTCCTCCCAAGGACTTCAGCTGCAACATTAGTTTACAAGAAGCAAATTAAGACTAGCAGAAAAGAAAGGTAGAAGAGATCCAGTGAGATCCCTCCAGCAGTTTGCATTCTTGGCAAGATCACAGAAGTGGAGTTGGGCACTGTGGGGATGCGCATACCCAGCCCATGGAGCTGTCAGATCCCTCCCTTTGTCCAGGGTCAGGACAAAGATAGAGGGCGAGTCAGCTCTGTGTCAAGGTTTCACTAAGCTGGTTAGTGAGAGTCCAGGATCACCAGATGCAAGGTGGTGGAGCCCAGACTCTGGTTTCCTGCAGGGAAAGCCCCTTTAGGCAGAGGATAACCAGCACTGGCAGCAGAAGGAGGAGGTGGGCAGGAATCAATGGCTAGAAATGGAAGCTGAACTAGAGGAGAAGTCAAAGGGTGGTTTTATTCAAGGGAGGTAACCACTGGGGTACAGTTCCAAGGGGAGCAGTGAGTTTTCCGTCCCCTGCATCTAGATCAAATATCTATCTGGAAGATGCTTCAGGCACATGTGAATCATGGCAGCCAAGGCTGGAGTGCTGAGCAGAAATTCTCTGGCTGACCTGTTGTTAACAGATGATTAGGCTAATGACTTAGTGTGGCAGTGCCTAAGGTCAGTCTACTTGCAGGAGCACGCCATTTCCCTGTATTTTGGGTGTTACCGTCCTGCTACCATGCAATGTTTTGAGTATCATACACTGGTACATCCCTTAAAATGGTCACTGGAGGTGCGTCTTAGTCAGCTCATAGCCTCTGGGGTGCCTTCAGCTCCAGACAGAGACCATTTAGCAGTTTTAAACATGTTGTCAGAGCAGACAGCAGACTTAATAATCTGGTATTTAGGCTGGATGTGCTTATGAGGGCAAAGTGGCCCCTCACCATGTGTCATCACCTCAGGTACTCCGAGCCACATGCAGCTGTGAAGACTGCTGGAAGGGCCCCATGCAAGTCCAGGATAAAGCCATGACTCCCCCAGCCTCCAGAGCACTCTGATCTGTGAAGGCAGGAATGGAGCTCATGGGCCCTGTTTATCAGAGGGCAGCAGGTTCCTGGAAAGCCACAAGCAGGAAGGATCTAGGGGAGTGGGAGGGGAAATGGCAGATGGGGTGCTGCCTCATTCCCCAGCAGCAGCAAGTTCATTGCTGTACACTGTGTCCCCAAGGGAACCAGTGTCTTCCATGGAGCATGAACAAGCATGGTTAAAGTTCAAGAATGAGGGTTATTTGGCTCAGGCTGGGAAACGTGGCTCCCGGCAGAGGAGTGGGAAAGCCTACATGTTTCACTGGGGAGGGGAAGGAATTTGAACCTCCATGGGGACTTGGTATTTGGTAACAATAGGTCTCTCCCTCCGAAAGCAGAGAGATCCAGTGGCTGAAAACTGCAGTGAAGCAACTCAGAGTGGGGAGAAATGAGGTGTAAAGGGGGTGAGGAGGAGAGCTCTGAGTGTAGTTGGCTCCTCTGGCTGCGGGAGCCTCATCCAGGTGCCTGGTCTTGCCCAGCCCTGTAAGGCTGAAGTATGAGCTGACGATGGCAGCACAGCTCCCCACCCAGAATCTCTGATCCTTCATTGGCATCTCTCCTTTTGGCTGCCCTTCATCCCTCACCGAAAAACACCCACCTTCCCCTGCCCTCCCCATGCCCCAGCCCCAAGCGCCCACGTGTCCTGGCTGGGCTGTTCACTGCTTTCTTTTCTCTCTTCTCCCTCCCTCCCTGTCAGCCGGTGAGTAAGGCAACGTTGGGGTGCCTGCTGGTCTCTAACCTCAGCATGAGCCTTGCTCACGGCTTGTCTGTGTGCCCAGCCCAGTGCTGGGGTGGCACTTGGCGTGTGTCCACAGGGACCCCGTGTCCGTGTGTTTTTGTGTGTGTACTCACACCTGCTCTAGCTGGTGGGCAGCTGCTGCCTGTGGGGTGCGAGTTGGGCCAGCAGTGAGCTCTGCTTGTTCGTACAGGCCCCATGTGTGTGCACACATGTGCTGTGGTGTGTGCATGTGTCTCCCTGAGCTGGGTGAAGGACCCTTAAGGCGCTGCCTGCCACCTTGTCCCAATGGGGCCAGTCTTCCCGGGCTGGGACGTGGCTCCAGGATATCCCCCTTTGCCCAGCTTGTGTTTGCAGACAAATCTCCAAAATGGTGAGGTGGGGGGAAATGCTTCTGGAGCTTGAAATGATTTGCAGGAGAGAAATATTGGACTGGGTAACTGCTGAATGCAGGAAAGCTTGTGCTGAGGGTCTTGTGTCTGCGAGATGTCCCAAAAGCTGTGGATGTGGGAAGGCCATGGGGAAGCTCATCCCATCGTGGGGCAGGAAGACAATAGCCAGGGTCACTCAACAAAGCATCTCAGACAGTGCCTGATGTGTACAGATGTGGGAGGGGGATGGGGGATCCCACCTTCCTTCTCTGGGGAACGCACCCCAAACAGCCCTATGAAGTCCTCGTTTTCCAGGTGCTTACATCTGCTCCTTCCCCGCAGATCCTGCAGAAGCCGACTCACGAGCTGAAGCAGCAGCTGGCAGGCTACTCCAAGCGCGTGGCTAGCTCTGTCACGGAGCTCATCCAGGCAGCCGAGGCCATGAAAGGTAAGGAAAGATCCTGCTCAAAGGGGCAGGACCAAGGGCTGCGATTAGGGTGGAGGGCTCAGCAGCTGATGGAGGAGGTAGGGCGAGTCAGAAATGAGGCTGCACACAGGTGTAACCTGCCTCGCTTCCTGGTGTTCCTAGGGACAGAGTGGGTTGACCCAGAAGACCCCACTGTCATTGCTGAGAACGAGTTGCTGGGGGCAGCAGCTGCCATTGAGGCTGCAGCCAAGAAGCTGGAGCAGCTGAAGCCAAGAGCCAAGCCCAAGGTAACAGTGCTGAGCCTTGTCTGACCCTGCTCAGCTTGGGGTGGGCTGGGGCTCTCCTGCCTGTGCTTTAGCCAGGTTTGAAGTCCCATCTGACGGCTGGTCCCTCTCTCAGTACTCCCACTGCCTCCCACACCCCCAGCTGGACCTTCCTCAGGCAGCCCACGCCCTGCTGCACCCCACAGGCCTTAATCCAGCTTTGTATGTGCCCACTCAGCCCCCTGCAGCCATCATCCTGCTCTGCTCCGTCTGTCCCAGCACCCCTGCCTAGGACTCACACTCTGCTTTTGCCTACAGCAAGCAGACGAGAGCCTGAACTTCGAGGAGCAGATCCTGGAAGCTGCCAAATCCATTGCTGCAGCCACAAGCGCCCTGGTGAAGGCAGCCTCAGCAGCCCAGCGGGAATTAGTGGCCCAAGGAAAAGTAAGGCCATAAGAGGGGAAGAAATAAGAAAATGTAGGGCTGTGGTGGGTTCTCTCTTCTCCAGGGGCTGCCTGTAACCATCATGCCCCATGACAAGAGGTGCACAGGGTGCTAAGCCTCAATCCTCTCCTTCCTTACAGGTGGGCGCCATCCCAGCCAACGCAGTGGATGATGGACAGTGGTCCCAGGGTCTCATTTCAGCTGTGAGTATCAAGGTCACACTCAGGAGTAGAGGGGGACCTTCCTCTTGGCTCCTGCTGCAAAGACGAGGATGCTCTGCCGTTGTGCTTTTCCTCTGCAGAAGAAGCAGCCATGCTTCTTGCTCCCTCTCCCCCATGCTGAGACATGGCGTGGATGCTGGTTCTTGCCATCCCATGCCGCACAACCTCCTGGGGGCCGATTAGGGCTCCTGTACCCCCCCTGACAGCCTCTCTCCCCACAGGCACGCATGGTGGCTGCTGCCACCAACAACCTGTGTGAGGCTGCCAACGCAGCGGTGCAGGGCCATGCCAGCGAGGAGAAGCTCATCTCGTCCGCCAAGCAGGTGGCTGCCTCCACAGCCCAGCTCCTGGTGGCCTGCAAGGTGAAGGCTGACCATGACTCAGAGGCCATGAAGCGGCTCCAGGTGAGTCCCAGGGCTACCCCTCCAGCCCCACCTGCCTCCTCCCAGTTGCTTGAGGGATGGATGGGAGTGGACTATGGGTGCTCTCCAGGGCTCGTGCTCCCTGCCTGTGTGCCATCAGCAGGGAGTTCATAGGCTCCAGGTTCCTTGGACTTGACTGCTGGCTGCATACTAGGTGTGTGAGTGATGCTGGGCTGCTTGGCCTGGCAGCATTCAGGGATGATGAACTGGCACAAGAATGCCTGAAGTGGGTGCACTGCATCACTGGCATTCAAGAGGTTAATGTTTGGGAGGCATGTTTTGTAGCACCCCCTGTTGTCAGAGGTCATGGCACAAAAGAGGTTAATGCCCATCCATTTCGGGGTTAACATGGGGTCTCAGCACCTCTGGGGCCAAGGGCTGGGGAGAGTCAGCAGTGCTGCTTACCAGTCCCTGCCCCACTGCTCGGACAAGAGCCAGAGCCTGGCTGGGAGCAGCAGAGCCTGAAATGGTCATGAGCGGGTGGCAAGGCAGCGAGCCATGTAAAGGAATCCCTGCCTGCAGCTCCCAGCACTCTTGGCTGCCTGTCCTGCCTGCTGGCCCAGCATGGGGCAGGGGTTCCTTCACACCCCCAGGCAGCAATCATACCTTGGGGCTATGATTTATGCTGACACTCCCCACTTCCCTGCTGCAGGCTGCCGGCAATGCTGTCAAGAGAGCATCGGACAATCTGGTGAAGGCAGCTCAGAAGGCAGCTGCCTTCCAGGACCACGATGAAACGGTGGTGGTGAAGGAGAAGATGGTCGGAGGAATTGCACAGGTGAGGAACAGGGCTGCTCCAGTGGGGCAGGAGCAGCTCTGGGTGCCACCACAAGCATGCCTGTCTCAGGAGTGTGTCCTACCATGGGTCACGTCTCCAGAGAGCCTCACAAAGATGCTGTGGATGTACCCATCCCACCCAGCACCAGTCAAACAATATGGCTTCACCCTGTCCTGCCACGAGTAGCAGTGGGGGATGGTGCACACTCCTTGGAGTGTAATGCCCTGGGTTCTCCTTGTGCAGCACTGACACTATCCCAGTGTCTGTGACACACATGTGAAAGACAGAGCATTGAGTAAGGGATGAGACCTGCCTGTATTGGGTGCCACAGGTCCCAGTGCTTCCTCTGTGCAGCTGAGATCCGCTACAGGGCACATGGGGCTGAGCCCTGGAAGCCGTGCTTTTCTGTTTATCTCTGGAGTACCATGCTCCCACCCCAGGGCCAATAGCCCTCATGCCCAAGGAGGCTGTAGCTGTGACGGGAGGGAAGTAGCAGCCAGAGAACCTGGCTCAGGGGTTGGCATGGCTGGAGCAGAAGCTCCAACCATCCCTGTGGGAGGGCAGCTGTGACCCCAGGGCTCTCTCCCGTCAGATCATCGCTGCCCAGGAGGAGATGCTGCGCAAGGAGCGGGAGCTGGAGGAAGCGCGGAAGAAGCTGGCGATGATCCGGCAGCAGCAGTACAAGTTCCTGCCCTCGGAGCTGCGGGACGAGGAGCAGAACTGAGCCGCACGCCCTCCCCCCCACTGCACAGACTGCTGCCCGCCCGCCTGCCCGCTCCTATTTAAGATGACCCGCCTCAAGCGGAGGGCTGCCTGGGCTAGACCAGAGCTCTGCCCACACCCACAGTGACGGGACTAACCCAGCTGCCCCTCCAAGCTGGCGCCGCACCAGCAACTCTGCTTCGCTGCCCAGCCCACCTTCCTATGCACACCCAAGGCACAATCAGAGCGCTCGGAGGGACTCGGTTGGGGTGGGAGCCGGGGCTGCACTGGCTCAGGGCTCACCTGCCAGCCCCGGGGTTTGGGCCCACAGAGCTCTCCACTGCAAGGGGATATTTACTTGTGCCTTCCTCATTCCCACTTGTGCCCCTTTCCTCTCTCTCCTCCGCGCGGGATGGGGAGCGGCAGGGGGCTGGCCCTCTCCTGTGCGATGGCGTGCAGGGAGCAGCATGGTCCCTCGCTGAGCTCTCGTGCGGAGCTGCCTTTCACCTCCAATGCCTTATTGTTGGCTGAACCTTCCTCTTCAGTTTCCCTGGGAGGCACGGAGGCTCCCCCACGAGCATCCTCTTCAGCCTGGGCCCCTCTGGGGAGCAGCAGGGCTGGGAGCCACAGTGCCTCTGCTCAGGATATGGGGGTAATGCGATGAGTTCACCCCCAGAGCTGTTCTCTGCCTTCCCGCGGAGCTTCTCCCCGCCCGCGGCCCCAGCCAGCTCTGCCTTCCTTCTTCCCAAGTGCCTGCATTGTTTTCCAAGATCTACAGTATTTTTGTAACTTTTCCATTTCTCTAGTATTGAGCCTGCAGCTTTCAAAGTTCATATATTTCCCTGCCAGCTTGTGCCCCGCCCACTAACACCAGCTCTCGCCGGGGTCCTGTAGCCCAGTATCCCACCCCTCCTCGGCTCCCGGACCCCCGTCCCTTCCCCTTTGCACTTGCTGAGGCTTCTCTCACTATTTTGATACTTTAAGCATCCCATATTAAACACTGAAGGAAACCAGCTCCCCCTGAGCCTCCGGGGTGGGGTGGGGGATGCCAATGTCTCCTCGGAAAGATGCATTCATCAATAAAATCTGGTTTTCCTGCATTATTGCCAGCTGGGTATGAACGAGACCCCCAGGAGACGGGAAGAGCAGGGGGGCCACGGGCACTTGCCCTCATAGCAAAGGCAGGGGGAGTGTACCACGGGTGCTTATACAGCATGGAAAATATTTGAGGCACGTCCAGCCCCAGGCACCCGGCAGGCTGGACCCCCGCTGCCAGCCATGTGCCGGCCTCGCAGGTGCTGCCGGGGGGCCACCACCACAGGAGGGGGCCCTGGGGATTTTGTTTCTGGGGGATTTGGGCTTCAGGGAAGGCAGGGGGGTTGGGGGAAGTATGTGTGAGTGGAGCTGGGCTTCTGGTCCCATTCCTGCTGCCAGCCAAGTATACCCCTGGGTAGGGTGCTACAGGGGTGCAGGTGGGGGACCCCCAGCCCCTAGTCACTAGTGGCCCAGTCTTTGGGCCTCCACTGGCAAGGCAGCGGTCTTTGGCATGGTGTGAATCTGGGAATGTGGCTGGAGCCCTCCCGGCTGCCGGCGCTGAGCTCACGCCCCGAAATAGCCCCCCGGGGCCAACCTGTGCGGGCAGCAGCTGCCCCAGCGTGTCCCCACCTGTTCCCACCCCATCACTCAGCGGAGATTTGGGGGGCCTGTGTGGTGGCGGGGCAGGCAGGGATGCTGTGGGGTGCAGGGGGGACGTGGGCAGGGTGGCACATGTCCCCTGCCTCTGGGACCTGTTCCTGGCAGTGTGAGCCACAGGCATCATCAGTGGCAAGGGCAGCATCCTGCAGTATCTCAGCCAGTGACCCCTGTCTCCTTGTGGGCACGTCCCTGGGGGTGTGGAGGGGCTGTTCCCCGACGAGACACTCACCCCTGGCCAGGCTCCAAGGTGGATTTGTGGCTCTCACAGGCATCTCAGTCCTCCCAGCTGTCCCCTGACAATCTGTGATGGCCTGACCCGGCACCAGGCTCTCACCCAGGTACTAGCTGGGCATGGGGCCCTTCTGAGCAGCCAGCAAGGACACGGGGCACAGCATGGCAGCAGCCCCAGCCTCATCCTCACATCCTGGGGTCAAGGGAGCTCCAGCACCACCAGCACGGGGCTGCAAGGACATCCCCTGCCTTTTCCTCCAGTTTGGGTGCAAGCAAGGGGTGGTGGCACAAACACCAGGGAAGGGACATGAGGTGTGATTAACCCCCCCATCCTCTAAATCTCACACATCAATCAAGAGGTTATTTTGGTAGGCAGGTTAAGGCAAGGACATGCAGAAGTTTGGAGCTGGGATGACAGTCATGAGGTGCCAGAGCCTCTGCAGGAACCCAAATCCAGCTAAGTTGAAGGTGAATGGGGAAGCCACGTCCCAACTTACCGGGGAGCCCAGGAATGGGGTGAGAGGCTGCAGCATAGATTGCACCTGGGAAGGTCCCATTAGTTTTCAGGACAAGTCTTTCCTTGGGAGTAAGGTCAGACTCTAGAGTGAAACATGGAGGGTATCACCATCCTTGGAGACCTTAGCCCAGGATAAGCCTGGGCATGGGGCAGCAATGGGAGGGATGTGCACCCACACCCCTCTGCACATTCTTGTCCCAGAGGTTACCCCAGAGGATGGGCTTAAGGGCAGACTTGTGGGCCTCTGCACCTGGATGGTTCCAGTTGTGCCGTCAGAGACCTGGAGCAAAGGGAAGGGGGTAGCAATGGAAAACAGCATCCTTTGGGGGCACATCTGAGGGCTGGCCTGGCTCCAGGGCAACTTCCTGGCTGCTTGCACCATGCCCATCATTGTCTTTCTCCTATGGGCTGAGCCCACGGAGTTGCCCCAGGCTGAAACGTCTCGCAGAAAACCAATTATTCTCTCCCGGGAATGATGGGAGACGGATCTTCCTCCTCCCCTTAGAAGCTGCATGCTGGCAGTTACAGATTCTCCTTGTCCAAATATGTGCCTAATTCGTCAGTACTAATTGCTGCTCTCCAGAGTCCAGCAGTGGCTCTTCTGCTTTCCCCATGGAGCCAGCAGTCCCTTGGTCCTTGGCTAATCCCATCCCTCCTACACCCCCCACCATCTGGGCCTGAGGGCTCCTAGAAAGCCACTTTCTCCAGCTCAAAAAATTTCTGCTCCTGTCTGCTTGGAGCGCTGGTGTTGAAAAGTTGCGTCAGTCAAGGGCTGGCTGTGGCCCAGGGGCAATGGGCTGGGGGAGCCCGTGCACCCCTCATGTCCCCATCCCATCCCAGCCTCCCCACGTGCCACACAACTCTCGTGGTCCCTCCACCAGCTCCTTCCAGCCCCCCCCCCCCCCCCGACCCAGAGCCCACCCTGCAGCTGGGAATGTGCCAGAAGCATTTATGATCGTTATTAAAGCACAGGTTATTTTTGGAGGAGCTGGGATTTGAACGGTTTGCATTTTTTTGCCTGTGGAATACAGTTTATTTAGAGCAGAAAGACGAAGAGGGGCAGCGAGCTGCCCACATGCCCTGTGTCACCCTAAAATGCCACCCTATGGGCTGTGCATGTGCCAGGTGTCCCTGAGAGTGCCAGGGACAGTGGCACTAAGGTGCAAGGCAGCAGGGAGGTGAGTGCCGAGCAGTCTACAGAGAGCTGGGGCCCCCTTGCCCCATCAGCAGCTGGATGGGGATGTCAGGGGTTCCACTCACTTCTCTCCTGGGGGATTTTCCCCATGTGGGTAGTGCCAGTCCACTGTGTCCCTCAGTGCAATCACAGCCCATGGTTGCCCCTGAGTGCAATGACAACCTAAATATGTCCCCAAGACTTCAGTGCCTGATGTTCCCAAGTGCCATGCCAGCCCTTGAGATGCCCCTAAACCAGTGCCAGCAAGCAGGGTCCCTCAGGCCCCATGTTGCAGTGACTGGGCATGTGGTGTACCTGTGGCAGTGTCAGCCACGTCATGTCCTCTAGCATGGGGACTGCTTTGACCGGAGTCAGTGCCACCGGCGTACCCCTAGCTCAGTGCCCCAGGATGTCCTTTGCCCGGTGCCACTGGGGTTCCCCTGGCACAGCACTACGGAGTGTCCCTCAGCCAGTGTCCCTGGGGTAGCACTAGGGCATAGCCCCGGAGTGTGCATCGCCCAGTGCCACCGGGGTACCCGCAGCACAGTGACCGGGGGTGCCCGGCGCCGGGGCCGTGGCAATGCCCTCTGGGGGTGCTGCCCCCCCGTCCCGCTCGGTGCGAGGGCCGGTGGCGAGCCTGTCCCTAAAAGGTGCTGGCGGGCGGCGGGGGAGGCGCCGGGGCCGACCCTGCCCAGCTCGGCCCCTCCCCAGCTTTTAGACAGCGCGGCGGGGCGGGGAGCGCAGTGCCGGTGCTCCCGCCGCTCCCGGTGCTCCCGCCGCTCCCGGTGCTCCGCGTCCCGTTGCCGTCCCGCGCCCCGCCGCCGACCCACCGCCACCATGGAGGCCATCAAGAAGAAGATGCAGATGCTGAAACTGGACAAGGAGAACGCCATCGACCGCGCCGAGCAAGCGGAGGCTGACAAGAAGCAGGCGGAGGACCGCTGCAAGCAGGTGGGTGTCCCGCGAACTTCTCTGGCATTGCCTCGGGACCCTCTGCTCTAGGGGTGGCCAGCCCAGGAGACCCCATTCTGCTGGGTGTCCAGCCCAGAGACTCTCTGCCCTAGGGGTGTCCAGCCCTGGAGCCCCTGTTCTGCTGGATGCCCAGCCCTGGGGACCCTATCCCTCTGATTGTCCATCCTTGGGATCCTCCACCCAGCCCCAGGGATTTCCCCACAACGGCTGTCCAGCCTGGAGTCCCCTGCCCTAAGGATGTCCTGCCCCAAGCACTGTGCCCCACTGGATGTCCTGCTTGTGGATCCCAATCTAGGGATTGCCAGCCCCAGAGACCTTACTTCACTGGGACCCCATCCCAAGGGGCCTCACCCCCTGTAGGCCTGTCCCTAGGGATCAGCACTTCAGTCCATTTTCCCTGAGCCCTCAAACTGCTCCTCCCAAACACGCCTTATCTCAGCAGGACATCCCAGTGCCACCTCCCTATTCCTGTGCCAGGGAGAACCCTGGGGACTGCATACTCCCACCCCACTGACACGGACATGGGGACACAGATTGGCATTCCTCAGAGCTGTGTCCCCAGGTCAGGAGCTCTCCAGTCCCTTACATGGGGAGGGAAACCACCCCCCCCTTACACCCACCAGGCTCAGGCGTGCTGGGGGGGACAAGAGCATCCCTAGGAGATGTAGATCCTAAGCTGACAGAAGGAGCATGTCCATGTTCTCCTGCTGTGCCCCCACACCCTGGGTGTCCTTAGGAGGAGGGTGGCCATCCCCTTCCAGCCTTGCAGACACCACCATCCGCCCTGACCCTTGTCCTCTGTCCTTTCCCCAGCTGGAAGAGGAACAGCAGGGCCTGCAGAAGAAACTGAAGGGCACTGAGGATGAGGTGGAGAAGTATTCTGAGTCTGTCAAGGAGGCCCAGGAGAAGTTAGAGCAGGCAGAGAAGAAAGCCACAGACGTAAGTAGGCACGCCAACAACTCCTCCCCCGTGCGGGCGCTGGACCTCGGCGGAGGGGGGCGGCGGTTAAAGGAAGAGGGGGCCCTTATATGGAAAGCGTCCGAGGGGAAGACTGTCAGGATCCCATTCCTGCGATGCTGACACTGAACCGGGCTGATGGGTCCTGTGGGGGGTGCAGGGGCCAGGCCAGCTGTGGTGGGCAGTGCTGGAGTGGCTGATCCTGTCTGGAGCTTTGCAGGCAGCCGACAGCCTGGCTCCCCAAAGCTAATGGGGACAAGTGTCCGGAGCTGTGTCACAGGTCCCCAGGCACACACCTCCACAATGCTCTTAGGAGAACTGTGGGGCTTAACAGGCAGTGGCAGAGCAGGGAAATGGGCAAATCTCTTGCTGTGCTTAGCTGCTGAGTGCTGGCTGCAAGGAAAAATGCTTGGGGTGCATGGAAGGGGACTTTGGGTGGGATGTGGGTGCGTGGATTTGGGGTCCAATGTGCCACCTTGTACCCTGGGAAGGGCAAGGCCAGGAAGAGTTTTATTTAGTGCCATGACTGACGTTTCTCCTGGGAAATAGATCCCTCTGGGGAGATGTTAGGAAGGTGTTGAAATTGGCTTGTGCCTGGCCAGGATGAAGGGTGGAACAGCTGTGTGCGGCCACGGGGCCGCTCGGGAATGGGGTATAACGACCTGTGGTGCCACACAGGGTATTTGACACCCTATAAATAAATCCTCCTTTTGATAGTCAGCCCTTCTTTGATGAAAACCAACCCTGGAAACTGGAGGAGAAGCTAAAGGAGAGCCATCTGGAGCACAGCCAGCAGGGCATGGCCAGGCTTTTTAGGATTGAGAACAAAAAATTCAATCCCAACTGGTTTATGGAGCTAAATGGGGGAGATGTGTCAAATCTCTGAGGGGGCCGCCGAGGACAGAGGTGACCAGACAAGGGCGAGCAACGGCAACACAAATCCCTGTGGCAGCCCAGAGCCCCTGGGCAGTGGCCAGGGGTCCCCCAGACTTGTTTACTGATCCAACAGACCTGCCCTGGTTTAATTAGATACTTAACAAAGTAGGTAAAACATCAAAAATCCTCTGAAAGGGCACATTTATCCTGGTATGGGGCAGGCATGCCAAGCTGGTCAGGGTGGCTGCTGTGTGCAGTGGGGTTCACACTGGCCTGATTGGATCTGTGCTGGTGTGGGACAAGGCAAACTCATTGTGGCTGAGAGTGGATGGGATGTTTCCAGTGTGAAACTCTGAGGAAGGGGCAAACAGTGGCACTGGGCAGATGTCAGCTATGGGATGCAGAGTGATTTGCTGCTGACAATGCCATCCTGGGTAGGGAAGGTGTGTTTCCCTGCTCTTGGTCCACAGTGGCTGGGCAAGTCTGTGGGCTTTGACATGGAGAATCCCATACCAGCAGATACAGCGGACAGAAGCCACCAACCACTTCAGGGAAGGGCCAGAGCAGGAGCCATGGTGAAGGAGCAGTGTCAGGCTGCAGGCTGGCTGCAGCAGGACTGGGGCTCTATCACCAGCACAGCCACCCCAGGTCCATGCCAAAGCCTAGACAGGTTGTACCCTGTGTGGGGCTCTGGGAGTTACCAGGTCCATGTGCCAGGGACCTGGATGTGCTGACAGCTCTAAGTGCCCGGGCTGGTGTCATCTCCTCCCTGGTGCGAGGCACAGAACAGCTCCTGGCTTCAGCAGAGGAAGCACCGGGCAGATCCCTAGAGTTTACTCACCATTCTCCCCATGGCTGCTAGGATAGTGCTTGCCTGTGTCTCCATCCCTTGGCCAGGTCAGGGCCCACACCAGTGATCCAGACAGCCTCCTGCCCTTGGCTAAAAGGTCAATGCCTTAAAAGAATAAATACCTGCCCCATTCCAGCACTGTCCTGCCACTGGCACTGGATGGCAGTGCATAAAGGCCATGAGGACTGCACTAAGGAGTGCAAATATAATGCCCCAGGCACTTGAAGAGGGGGCAGATGGTCCCACAGAGCAGGGAGTGCCTGACTCCTCATCAGCGACTCCACAGTGCTGACAGCCCCTTCCCAGCAGCTCTGGAAGGCCACTGTGGTCCCATCACCTCTTGTACCCAAGAGGGACAGCCCGTGGTGCCCAGGTCAAGATGCGGGCAAGGGCTGTTGGACACAGTGCAGCTGAGACAGCGGGTTTAGCCAAAACAGCTCCCTCCGTCCCCCCACATCCCCAGCAGTGGCCTGTCCCCAGCCACCCCAGAGGAGCCTAGGGAAAACTCTAGCGTTCCCAGGCCATGATCCCAAAAGCTTCACCCATGTTCCCGCCCCAGCTGCACTCCCCGGCCAAGACTTTGCTCTTATTTGGTGATTCCCCGAGCTGGTGGGAGGGAACGGGACTCTGCTGGGAAGTGACTGCATCTCGGGGTGGGGCCACAGCAGGAGGCACCTAGCCTGGCCACTGCAGGACCAGAATGGCTGACCTCCAGTCTGTCCCCCACATGCCTGCAGCCAGCTCATCCCTGCCCCACTGCTGCCAGGAATCCTTGTTTCTGCTCTGGGCCCCATGCCCTAGCTTGGCAGCACCCTTGGCACCCAGTCATCAGACTGGGAATGGGGCAGGATCAGCCGGGACCAAGGCCAAACCCATGGCCAAGCCCAAGGCCATGTGCTCCTAGCGGACCCACAGCATTGCCTCTTCCAGTGCTGCTTGGCAAGGGGACACAGAGCTGCAGCGCACAGAGAGCAGTGTGGCTGGGTCACCCCCAGGACCCCTGGCCCTGGAGCTGATGGCAGCTGGTGGGGTCATCCTGGGAACTGACATCCCTGGAGGCAGGTGTGAAGTGCAGTAAGGGCTTCCTGGGAGCTGTCAGAGCTTCTTAAGAGAGGATTGAGTGCCAGCCAGGCTTTTCCTGATGGATCAAGACATGTGCCCCAGCTGGGATGGAATGTCAGGAGCTGGGGGACTGGCCTGCTCTAGAGGACACAGCCCCTAGGGCAGCTGGGTTGTGCAGGGGGCTCCATGTGCCCCATGGAACTCTGTAGGGTTGCCAGCCAGGTCCTCACTTAAAGAAGCAGATGCCAAGGGACTGAACGAGATGGATGTTGTGGACCTGGCTGCAGCCCCAGGTACTGCTGGAGGACACCCTGGAGCAGGCTCTGCTTCATACCTCTTATTGACTTTCTACAGGGAAAAGTCTATGACCCTGCTCAGCTCTGCAGCAAGGAGTGCAGAGGGCAGCACTTGGGGAGTACCCATGGATACGCTGCTCCTGTGGCTGTGTGGCCTCGAGGATCAGGCTCCAGCACCCACAGACTCTCTGGACTCTTGAAAATATTTGAGTCCATTTTCCTGGGGTCCTCTCCATTGCTCTGGGGGATTTCAGTGGGACTGTACATCCCTGGCAGGGGAGCACCATACACCCTGGGCACGGAGGGGACTGCGTGCCTGCCTTGGGGGCCACTGTGTGCCCTCCCTGGGTGTACCATGTGTCCTGCCAGTGGGAACTATGCATCTGCCCGGGAGGATGTGTGCTGACTCCGGCTGAGGGGACAGTGTGCTCTGTCTAGAAGCCGCTGTGCATCTTGTCTGGGTGAGGGGTGTGACCCCCTGCTGGGGAGGACCACGCGTCCTGCCCGGGGGTCCTCCTTATGTCCTGCTTGGGATGAGGGGCCCTGCGCACCCCTCCCATTGTGGGAACTGTCCCCTGCCGGGGGTGGGCACCGCGCGTCCTGCCCGGGAGAGCGGCACCGCAGGTCGGTCGGAGACAGCAGCAGGAGAACGAGGAGGAGGAGGAGCAGGAAGGGATGGAGGCAGGGCGGGCGGCGGGAGCGGCCGCTGCCTGAGCGCTTCCTGCCCGAGAAGGGCGGATCCCACAAAGGGCTCGGCGGTGTGGCCTCCCCGCCGGCAGCCCCGCCATGGCCAGCGCCAGCTCTATCGATGCCGTCAAGAAGAAGATCCAGAGCCTGCAGCAGGTGGCCGACGAGGCGGAGGAACGCGCCGAGCACCTGCAGCGGGAGTACCATATCGAGCGGCAGGCCCGGGAGCGGGTAAGGGCCGCCGGGATGAAAAGGGGGCGCGGCGGAGCGGGGGGCGCCCCGGCGGCTCCCCGGGATGCCCCGGCGGCTCCGGCCCCGCTGCCAGCATCCCTCCCGGCGGGCTGGCCCCGGCCCCCCGCGCCCCTCGCCCCGGTAGCCGGGCTGGCTGCCCCCGGGGCGGAGCGGAGAGGAGCGCGGGGAGGTTTCGGGGGACCCGGCGGGAGCTGCCACCCAGCTGGCGAGAGCCCCCGGGGCAGGGGGCTTGGGGCAGCCTCCTCCAGCCGCCTTCCTCCTCCGTGGTTCTTGCGCCAGAGAGATGCTGCTTGCCGGGTTCCCCGGGACTTCCCGGCTGGCGGGGCGCTGGGAGCGGCAGCGGCAAGCCCTGCCTTGGCTCTTCTTGGGATCGGGCGCATCCTGAGAAAGGATCCCCTCCCTCGCAGGCTGGCGTGCACAGCTCAGAATCCCATGCCCAGGATCTTGTCTAGCTTCCAGCGGGCTTTGCGGTCCGGGCCGCGGCAGTAGGAGAGCCTTTATCTCTCTAGCCTGTCCCTTCGTGGGGACAAGCCATCCCTTCACACAGCCACTCTGGCAACGGGATGACATTCCCAAAAGTCAGCTTGTTCGTGGTTTGGCTTTTTAGTTGTTGAGGCTTTGTATTTTCTTCCATTCTTTCTGTTTCCTATGCCCACTCTTTCTACATTCTCACCATATCAGGAGCGGCAGAGCTGGGTGCGGTACCCAGGTTGTTGTCACTCGGGCTGTGTGCGGAGGAAATGGCCCCTTCCTGCAGCCACAGATCGGGTTCCCCGGTCTGGGAGCTGCTGGAGAGCTCATATTCCCCAGTGTCCATCCGGGCAGCTCTGACCCACTTTGGGGGTGATTCCCTGGGAAAAAAAGGCTCCCGACGAGGTGAGGCTGATGCTGCAGGCAGAGCATCGCCCTGCGGGGGCCAGTCCCAGTTCCCCACTGGGCAGTCTGGCAAGGGACCAGCTCTCAGAGAGCCCAGAAAAAAGGTTATTCATGGGGCGGAGGTGACTGTCGTGCCAGCTGTGGGGCTGGCTGCCCTCTCAGAGAGGTGCTGGCTGCGCCTGTCCCCACCCTGCTGCCTCCTCACAGGGGATCGAGGGTGCTCAGGGGGGCCGTGCAGGGTGACTGCAGAGTGACAGCCCCTTGCTGCTCCCGTGGTCCCTCTGCTTGGCTAATGTCCCCCAGGGCATTCCCAGGCTGGAGCATGAGGCTGGATGGAGCTGGGCACTGCAGCCGGCCAGTCTTGCTCCAGCCTGTGTATAAGCATGAGACATTATCCCCTGTGTTGGTGCATGGGGCTGCTCCCCGTGGTGAGGTCTCATTGCCACCCATCCCTTTGTATCTGGATGAGGTCTTCCTTGCACTATCCCCCCCACTCGGTGGGAAGCGGAGCTGAGAGCTGCTGAGGCAGCGTTTCCCGACTGTGGCGATGGAGCTGGAGGCCTTTACCAACTAGAAAGAGTGCGAGGCCAGGCGTCAAGGGACTGGCGGAGGGCCAGGGCCACTGCTCCTGGCCAGCCCCAGCTCCCAGCCCTGTGCGTGGGGAGCCTGGGAAAGGGAGGGCTCTGGTCCAGTGGGTCCTGCCAGCCGCATCTTGGCCGGGTGCCAGCCTGCCGAGGGCGACTCGCTCCACTGCCCCCGGCGCTGTGCTGTACATCAGCTGAGGGGGCTCCGTGCTGGATTCAGGCTGTCCTGTTGCACAGGGCCATGGGGGTTCCCGCAGGAGAAGCTCCCAGCTCGGTCTGCCGCCTCTGTAAACAGGAAATCCTCAAGCGGCTCCCGATCTCCTTTTCGGGAGCGAAGCCGCACAGGGCATTCCTCCCCCTGAACTCACTTTTCTGCAAACCCCAAATACCGTCCCTGTGACGGCACGGCTGCCACAGCCACCCTACCCCAGGGAATGTGGCCTGTCTCTCCCCAGGGCAGGAGCCGGACGTGCGAGGACCTGGAGGATGGGCTGCACATGCCAGGCTGGGGTTGCAAGGCTGGGAGAAGCACTAGGGATGGGAATAACTCTATTGTCCCTATGGAAAGGCAAGGGGATGCATGCAGAGCCATCCCATTCCAGTGAGTGCTGGCTTGTTGCACAGTGCCGAGGGGGTGTTTTGGATTGTAAATGCAGAACTAACCACTGAAAATGCTTTTAAAAATATATATATATATATTTGTGTGTGTATGTGTGACATGGAATGACTGAGGAGTTTCTGCTCCCCCAGGCTGAGGCTGAAGTGGCTTCCCTCAACCGCCGTATCCAGCTGGTAGAGGAGGAGCTGGACCGAGCCCAGGAGCGCCTGGCCACCGCCCTGCAGAAGCTGGAGGAGGCTGAGAAGGCAGCTGATGAGAGCGAGAGGTGTGATGGGAAAGGACAGTGGGGGTGGTTATCAGGTGGGGGTATTGAATGCAAGCAGCCTCCTTAGTTTTGCAGTGAGGTCCCTCTGAAAGGACCTCATGTGGTTTATGTTGGTTTTCCTGCAGACTCCAAAGGGAGAGAGCAAAGCCACAATGCAAAGAAGTTCTCCAGGCACAAGCGTTCCTAAAAAGACTGAAATTTCCAGAGCATAAAATCCTGAGAAAATTTACCTGGTATTTATGAAAACACCAGACTGTACCCGAAGCCAGAGGAAGCTAGGAGCATATTTTCTTACCCAGAGCAGCCTTCTGCGCTCAGGGTCTCAACAACAGCCCAGGAGGCAACATCTGTGCCTGGGAACTAAGTTCTAATTTGACAACAAAACAGCCTAATTCAAAAGCAGTGCTACAAAGTGTGTGTTGCCCCATCCTTATGGCAAGCAGGTTTCCAGGATGGGAGCTGTGCAGGCAAGGGCACTCAGGTTTATGGGAGTGCCTGGACATGTCACAGTGTTCCAGACAAAGACATGAGCTCTTTCCTCCATTGGCAAAGACTAGTTTGAGCAACAGCATCTGAGTGAGAGGAGAAGAGTCTGCAGGAGTCCTTTCTGTGGGGGTACACAGGGTTTGGTAACCCTGTTTGTGAGCATCACCCAGAATGAGAAAGGCTTTGCCACAGGATGTTCTCTAGCATTTCCTAAAGGCTGCTGGCCTGTCAGGCTGTTTTTGTGGAGGTTGTGGCTGGCTCATCTTCAGCTGCACACTTTTTCACCCCTACAGATTGGAGTCAGGACCTGCCTGATTGAGGGCCACCACAGCCACATGTCCTGACTCTGGGGCATAGCCCTGGAGTCAGCTCCATGGTAATTGTGCACAGGAGCATTTTTAGGGTACTGCTAGTGACCCTACTGTGTGGCGTGGCCAGCAAGTGCCAAGCAATGTCCTGTGTCTCTGGAGGATGGTGAGGTTAGGGTACAGTGGACAGGCAAGATGTGCAGATGCCACCTTGACCCACGGCAGTAACATCTTTTGGCTTGGTCTTTCCTCAGAGGCATGAAGGTCATTGAAAACAGAGCCATGAAAGATGAGGAGAAAATGGAGCTCCAGGAAATGCAGCTGAAGGAGGCAAAGCACATAGCGGAGGAGGCTGACCGCAAATATGAGGAGGTGCATACCCCCTTCCCCAGTCCTGACCCCCTGGCAACACCCAGAGCCACCTCCTCGCAGCCCTGTGCCCCCAGGTGGGGCAAGCACAGGGCCAACATATGCCTCTTTCTCCCATCAACAGGTCGCCCGCAAGCTGGTGGTCCTTGAGGGAGAGCTGGAGCGCTCAGAGGAGAGGGCAGAGGTGGCAGAGAGGTGAGCAGGGCTCCCAGCAGGCAGTGTGCAGGGGTCCCACACAGCCCTTGCCCCAAATCCCTGGCAGCATGGGGATGGGGATGACCATCCTTGGGAGTGTCAGGGCCTGGCATTGGGGTGGTCCTTGGGAATGTAGGCTGGGGGCAGGGGGTTGCCAACCCACCAGCATCACATCCTTGACCCTGTTCTCTGCTGTCCCCCCACCCCGGGGTGCCCCTCTTTCACCCCAGCCGAATGAGACAGTTGGAAGAAGAGCTGCGGACCATGGACCAGTCTCTCAAATCCCTCATTGCCTCAGAGGAAGAGGTACTGGGGCACGGGTGCGGGGCGATGTGCAGCAGCCCCCCTCTCTCTGTCGCTGTCTCTCGAACCATGCGAGCCACCTCTCTCTTCTGCACCACTGCCTCTACCACTGGCCTCCCCTCACCTCCCTCTCCAGCAGGTGCAGGCTGGGCACGCTCCTCCATCCCTCCATCCCTGCTTCCCTTGGCAGGGCCAGTGAGAGCCCAGCTGGTGGTAATGCACGAAGTGTCCGTGCAAGGAAGCACAAGGAATGGATGAACAGATGCGTCCCGGCAGCTCCTGCTCGCAGCGGCTCTGCTCCTTGCCCACGTGCACTGAGTCTTCTCCTCTCTCAACTTGTTTTCTCTCTTTCTTTCTTGCTACCCTGTGCCCGTTCTTTCTGCTCCTGCTCTTCTCCTGCCCTCTGGCCCTGCTCCCCCCCTCCTGCCGGCCCTGCTTGGGATGTAGTAAATGTGGTGACCTAGAGGAGGAGCTGAAAATTGTCACCAACAACTTGAAGTCCCTGGAGGCCCAGGCTGACAAGGTAGGACCCAGTGAGGCTGTTGAGGCTGGGTGGAGTGCGTGGGGTGTGGGTGTGCTGTGATCTCCTGCTAGAGTAAGGACAGATGAAGGTTTCCCCTGGGGCTCACAGGTGCCTGTCTCTGTCTCTGCAGTACTCTACCAAGGAGGACAAGTACGAGGAGGAAATCAAGCTTCTAGGGGAAAAACTGAAGGAGGTAAGGAGTATAGGGCTGCCACTGCATCAATGCAGGCATGAGTTTGCCATCCTGAGTGGATTTTGACTCCTTTATCCCCATGTCCTCTCACAGTTTCCCAAACTGCAGCCCTACGGCATAGCAGGTGCCTGGGTCTGGGATGCCCCTCTATGAATCTGTTCTGGTTTAGGGTGTGAGGCTCCATGGTGCCCTTGACCTTTCTTGTCCATTGCCTTTACCAGGGGAGCGCTTGTGGAGAAGGGTACTAGAGATGCAAATGGGGGAGATTTGGAGTGCAGTGCAGCCTGCACCGCCCCTGTGGTGCCCTGCAGCTCACTCTCTCCCCACTGTGCTTCCCACAGGCTGAGACCCGGGCGGAGTTTGCAGAGAGGTCTGTGGCGAAGCTGGAGAAAACCATTGATGACCTAGAAGGTAAAATGTCCCCGCCAGCCCTGTGTTCCTCTTTCCCAGGGCATCACTTGGCCACATTGTGCCCCTGTTGGGGCTGGACAGGGCTTGGCCAGAGTGAGGGGGTGGGTGGGGGTTCAGGGAGGTGGGAGGCTGGATGCCATGGTGTCTGGTGCAGGAGTGCAGAGCTGGGGTGTGGGCTCTGCCCTTGGGTGGGGAATGGGGTCACATCCATGCTGCCTGTGCCTGCATGCTCCTGCTGCCCTCAGCCCGCCGCTCACAGCCACTCTCTCTCTCCACCTTGTGCCCCCCACTCTGCTCCACCATCTGCCCCCTGCCTGCTCCCACCTGCAGATGAAGTGTATGCGCAGAAGATGAAGTACAAAGCCATCAGCGAGGAGCTGGACAATGCACTTAATGACATCACCTCCCTCTGAGCCCCCTGCTGGGCACCAGCACTTCGCCCCTTCCCCACCTGCCTCTCCCCTCCCCAGCTCAGCTACTTGCCTGCCTGGCCGTCCCACCTTTCTCCCCACCCTCTCTGTCCTCCTCTGTCCTTCCTAGCCTGTGCCTGTCCGTCGGCTCCTTTGGGACAGGAGCCGGCCCAGGGTGTTCCCGCTGTACCCCTTTTTGGGGAGACAAGATGTAGGTGCTTAGAACTGTTTGGTCAGGGCAAGCCAGCAGCTCCATGGAGTCCCACATGCTGGCTGAATAGTGCCTGTGTAGCAGGTCTGTGCCATGGTATTGCCCAACAGGGATCAGGGCTGTGCCTAGAAGCCTTTTGCTCCAGCACCTCCCTCCTTGGCTCCCCAGCAGCAGAAGCACTGGGGACCCTGCAGCTCCGGGGATGGGGGGCTATCTCCCCCCCACATACTCCCAGCAAAGCCCCTCGGTGCTGCTTGCTGGCCCCAGCATGGGGATGACCTGCATTGGGGAAGCGGCACCTCCACTGCCAAAGCTCAGGCCTGGGGGATAGAGGGTTGGGCCCGACTGTGCAGTCACCTCCTTCCCTGGCAGGCAGGCAACCCCCAGCTCCTCCCTCACCCCGCCTTCTGTCCTTTGCACATTGCTCTTCAGTTTGCATCTCATGACTTTTCTTTAATGTTCTATCCCTTTGGTTTAATGAGTTGGTTTCAATAAAATTTCAACATTGGTTTCTCCTTTGTTTTCTTCATGCCACTCTATCCCTCATCTCCTGCCTGTCTTACGTGGGTCCTGTCAGTGGTGTGGTAGAAGGTGGTTGCAGGCAGCTCATGGGACCCCTGGGGTAACCATGGCTGAGACCTGAGAGGCTCCTGCACCAGCAGGCTGAGCGGAACAGGGCCCTTTGTGCTGACCCCAGTCACCCTCTGGCTCTCATACACAGCTTTCCTCATCTCATGCCATCTTCTCCATGACTCTTTTGGCGTGAAACACGAGGGTTAGACCTGGTCCTCTCCATTCGCTGTCTCCACTCCCAGACATTTCCTGCAAGCAGCAATCTCAGCCCTGTTATGTGTCCTGCATCACCTTCCCTTGGTGAAAGAGCTGGTGCTACCCTTCAGCAGTGATCTCTTGTGATCCCTAAATTTGTCCTTGATACCCCTTCTCTTTCCTCACCACCATACTGTGCCCCAGAATCCAGTTCTCAAATTGACGGATCTGCAGACCTGTCCCTGCGCCAGTACTGGTTTGCCTCCTCCTGCCAGTCCAGCTGGTCTCTGCTGCTGGCTGGGCAGCTGTGGTGTTTCCACTGAGGGCTTTGGGGAATGCTGTCTCTTTTCGCTAACTGGCTTTTTTCTCTCTCTTTCCTGTGCTGCGTTGACGTCTCCATTTTCTCTAGAGCGCTCTCAGCAGGAGGCCGAGAAAAACCGTGTTCTCACTAACGAGCTGCGGGTCATCCTTACTGAACTTAACAACTGAGCTGCCCAGAGCTCCCTGCCCTGTTTTGGCCAGGCTGGCTCAGGGCTGGGAGCCCCTACCTGCTCCCCACTGGTGCAAGGCGAGGTGTGAAACCTTGGCTTATCCTCACAGGGGTAACTACCCTGCGTGGGAAGGACAGGAAGCCCCTCTGGAGCCCGACTGTTTTTTTTGTGGGAGAGGAATAAGGGTTTTGTGATGTACTGGGGTGCCCACTTGGTGATGGCTGTCCTCTGGCATCAGCCTGGCTCTGCCAGGGAGGGAGGTGGTGGTTTGTATCGCTGCTTTCCTCCCCTTGTCCCAGGAGTTGATGGGCAGCCTCTTCCTCCTCACTCTGTCACGCCAAAATGTGCAGGGAAGATCCTCTCAGAAAGGGATCCCTGCAGGGTGCCAGGATCGCTGGGATAGGAGCTGGGGACCCAGCAGCACCCACTGACCCAAACCTGGGGCAGAGGACAGGGAAGAGACCAGCAGGGCGCACTGGGAGATGGGGCTGGATAGGCAGAGCTCTTGTTCCATCCCCATCTCAGGGGAAGGAGGATGCCATTTGGCAGTGAACACCAGAGGAGGCTGCCTTGGCAGCAGGCTGCCTGGCAGAGCTCATCCCTGTAGCCTTGTTAGCTCTACTCCTTATCTCTCTGTTATCGTCTCTGCCTGCCCTCCCAGGCTGTTATGAGGTTGTTGTCTCACTCCTTTTCTTCCCGGAGCACTGCTGGGTCACACAGCAGGCGCTGTCTCTCCGCTTTCACTGGCAAAGGGTTTGTGCATGTGCCCACAGCCAGCCAGTGCTGACGCCTCGGGGCTGGCCAAGTAATGGTCCTCACCGGCGGCACGTGCGCTGCAGAGGGCTCAGCCATGGGCTGCGGGCACCATGGGAAGATGGAAATGCTGAAGAGCAGCAACTGCCTGCCCCAGTGACCAGCCCTGACTGGCCTGGGTGCCCTGGCAGGTCCCAGACTGGCTGGACTCATCCCTGCCGGAGATGGGGTGGTTTGTGTGGACTCTGCTCCACCAGGAGTGCCCCATCCGGCTGGAGGCCACTGCTGTACTGAAATGTCTGTCTGTGTGCGTGTGTCTGTGCTTGGTGTGGTGTGTGTGGGTCTGGCTGCACCTGGGTACCCTTGGGTTGTGTCTGTGTGTGTGTGGCTGGGTGTCCCTTGCATTCACAGAGAGCCTGGCCAGTGCCAAAGAGGAGAACGTGGGCATCCACCAGGTCCTGGACCAGACCTTGTTGGAGCTGAACAACCTCTGAGCTGCCCTGGAGAGCCCCCATCCCTCTTCCCTACCCAACACGTGCACCTCACTGGCATGCTCAGGACATCATCAGCTGAACTGCATCTTGGCCAAATCCACACATCCATTGAGAAGGGAAGCCCTGCAGCCTTACAACATGGCTCAGGGACATCTTGTCTGTGCACAGCCTGACTGGCTCTGTCCTGTCTTCATGTCCAAATATTAAAGCAGTTTGACAAGATGGCTGGCTGCGTTTGGTCCTTGTGGGCGGGCACAGGCACTGGGAGGGGGGGTGGGGGTCTCCCTGCCCAGTTCGTGCAAGGAGGCTCTGCAGGGGCCCAAGTCCACGGCCAGCATATGGATATTCTCTGTGGCTGTGGGGGGCTCAGAATGATAATATGGGTGTGTTTCCTCATTTCCATCACTTCCTTGGAATGCAGAGGAAACCTCTGCATCTCAAGCTCAATCTAAATTCATCATCCTCTTCAAGTAGAGGGTGATAGACTATGTCACTGGCATGCCCCCTTCCACGGTCTGCATGCTGTCTGCTTGGCACCTGGGGAAGTCACAAGGTCTTTGACCTCTCCATGGAGTCTGCTTCAGGATTCCTGTGTATGACAGAGGAAACATACAAACACATGACCACGCATGCACATATTATTAGTTATTGGGGTCTGCTCCATGTCTGGGATTAGCTGCTCACCCTGTGTAGCAGTTGCATTTTCTATTACCCTTGACTGAGGGATAGCTGTATAAGCTAGCAAACATCAGTGTAGCAGACAACCATTTCCCAAAGTGTTCAGGAAGTTTCCTCCTGGCTTGCTGTATTTTCTCCAACACAAACTGAAGAGAAGCCAGAGGTGTCTCATCACTGTCACCAAAACAGGCTGGATTTCCTGGGGATGCCCAAAGTCACGATCTAGTCCTGCCCTTCGCTTTGGGCCCCTCCATGATGTGTGCCAAGCTCTGTTGTCCCACGGCACCCAACGGATATCCCTCTAAAAGCACAGCCACATACTGACAGGAAACACAATTCATGCTGACCCCTTGTCGAGCCGGGCCATCGCCCCAGTGAGCGACCGGCAGGGATAGCTTTTGTTATCTGCTTTCCTTTATTTGCTGAGCCTCTCAGCTCAGGAAAGGAGAGTGGTGAGATTGCATCTCTTTCCTGCCCAGGTGCTGCTGGCCTCCTGCCCTCTCCCTGGCCCAGAAGTTTTGTGGTTCCAAGTCCTTCTCCAACAGGTAAAAAAGCTCCCTGTGCATTGGGTGCTCATTTTCTGTTCATCCTCCGAAGGGCGCAAGGCCTGTCATGAGCTGCAGCCTCCCACCCTGGACCTGGGCGAGCAGGAGGGGAGGACAGTACACACTGTCTTGGACTGCTGAGCTGTCCCCATGCAAGGGCTGGAGCTCCTCCCTGGGTCCACCTTGTTTTCTTGCAGTGCATCAGCTGAGCCACTCTGTTGTTTAGTCAAAGCACCTTCCAGGCAGGGGATTTTATGGTTCCAAAAAGAACCAGAGTGTAAAATCACCTTTTCTCTGGAAGCCTGCACCCTGTGCTGCAAACAAGCCTGCCCTGTGCTCTGGTCAGGGTGCGTCTTGGTGCCCAGCCTCTGTCGCC
This sequence comes from Corapipo altera, assembly GCF_003945725.1. Classification (NCBI taxonomy): domain Eukaryota; kingdom Metazoa; phylum Chordata; class Aves; order Passeriformes; family Pipridae; genus Corapipo; species Corapipo altera. The sequence continues at coordinate 84,164 of NW_020884875.1, forward strand.
TTCCTGCTGGGACAAAGAGCCCTTTCACACCCACTGTTTTTTCCCCATTAGCTGCTGCTGCCTCCTGGTTTGTACCAGTCCATCTGACTTAACCATTTACAACCCTCTGCAAGGGCTTTTTCATTCCTTTGAACTGTCTGTGGTTTGGCAATAATATCCTGATATCTGTTCCCAGGTGATGCTCTGCCTGGGAAAGACATGAGCCATTTCGTGGTTCAGCGAAGTTTTGCATTTTCTCCATTCTCCCACCCATCTCCTTCCCCACATGGCCATGCAGAGAGAGAAGGCAGCCAGGGAAAGCCCTGGGAGGCTGGGGCACTGTGGAGCAGCTGGCATGGGAGCTCAACCTAGAGGCATGTCCCCCATGCGCCACAGGCCCACGCTGAGGACTGAAGCGCCTGCCCTCTCCTCTCTTCCTCTCTCTGCACATCTCCCACTGAATTTCAACCTTTGGATTTGTTTCTCTTGGCCTGACAGACTGAACATCTCCCCAGAGAGCTTTCAGCCCTGCCATGGGCTGCCACCCCATTGATAAACCACCCCATTAACCTCTGGCAGCCTTTCACCTCTGCTCTCTGCCCCAGTTTTCTTGCCTCTCTGGCGCCTCATTTCATCTCCAAATCCTTCCTGTTCAATACCCTTGAACTACACGCTGGAGGGGGAGGACCACACAAAGAGCTTCTGAGATATTTTGATATGTTGAGCTCTGCAGAGCCAGGCACAGACCACTGTCACCCCTCAGTCCCTCCCTGCATTTACAGCTTGAGAGATTGGGGTGAGGGCCAGAAGAGCCACGTTGTCGAGCTGTACAGGGTTTGTTGCAAGGCTCTGGGGGTTTTCAAAACAGGTCAGGCAGCCTGAAGCCAAGTGTCACATAAATCCCCCTGTCCCCAAATTGATATTAGGGACTTCTCAATGCCAGCAGAGGACAAGGCGGCTGGAAGGAAACATGGACACCAAAACCACGTGGTGCCGTCTCATTTCCATATGAGTTATGAACTCGGTACTGCACTACACACTGGGGCTGTGCTGACTGTGAGGGAGTGTGCAGTGAAGGAGGATGTGTGGCCCCTGCTCCACATGCTCAGGGGGGGTTGGGACCAGCAATGGAGCACCACTGCAGCAAGACAAGCCTATGGCAGGGTGACAGGTAGCAAGGGACCCTTGGGGGGCATTCATTGTATTGGTTTAGTAGTTGCTGGCCCCAATGTTGATTAATTTGCTTTCAGAGCAAAAGTAAATAAAAAGCACTTGTTCTCAGGGCTCTGTTATGTGATGCCTTTCTTGCAGGATGTCTTCTCTATGTTGATGTTTATTGTCCTTGTGGACTGGGGTAGGATCACCATCTTGGTGCACTTCATAAATGATTTCCTCTGGGCCAGGTGGTCTGACTCTGAGCTGTTTTGCAAAGAAGTTATGAAACCTTAGGCAAACTTGTGTCCCATTTCCTCCTCTGGGATCCCTTTTGTCAGGGCATGACTTGGCCCTGCAAACCCCAGTGATCCAGCCAAATGCCAGTAGTGTCCCTGGAGCGAAGATCCAGCCTCCAACTTGCTCGCTGCAAGGGCCAGGGAGTGGGCTGAAGGGGCAGCGCCTCAGGGTTTCCCAGGTTCAGGAGAGCCCTCTGTGCGCCACACTGGAGTGCTCTGCTGCGGATTGTGCCTCTCAGGAGCAGGGCCACGAGTATTCCATGAGTAGATGCTTTGAGACCCAGACCCCTCAGAAGCTTTGAGCCTGGCTGCAGGTGTGCCGAGAGAGGCATGGGGGCCATGTTCCTGCCAGTTCAGCCCCTGCAGAACTCGACAGCCAATGCACTTGTCCGAAGTCTTCTGGGGGCAGAAAGGGTGTGCGCAAGGGTGTGCGTGTCACTAAGCGTGAGCAGGCCCCGAAGTCCCTTTCTTAGTCAAGTCTCGTTTGGGTTGGACATACAAATAGAGGGAACACAAACTCACAGAGCCACTGAGGCTGGGACAGCCTGCACAGCCCAGCCCGGGTCCCTGGGTGGCCGTGGGGACAAGGCCAAGCTCCCCGGGTACAGACTGTGTTCCCACACAATCACAGGATGCCCCGAGCTGGAAAGGACCCACGGGGACCATCAAACTCCAACTCCTGCCTCCTGCACGGGACACCCCCAACAATCCCACCACGTGCCCGAGAGCGTTCTCCAAACGCTCCTTGCGCTCTGCCAGGCTTAGCGCTGTGACCCCTTCCCCGGGGAGCCTGTTCCAGCGCAGGACCCAGCTCCGCAAGCAGCCCCTTCTCCCGACATCCCACATTCCCGCCCGTGCGCCGTGACGTCACCGCCCGGACCCGCCCCCACCGCGGTCAGACCACGCCCCTCCCGTCGCGGCCCCGGTGGCCGCTTCCGCCGGCGGCGGCGGCGCGCGCAGCCGTGACGTCAGTGGCCCCGGAAGGGCGGCGGAGGGGGAAGGGCCGCCGGGCCCGTCCGGACCAAGCTCCGCGTCCCGTGTGTCCCGGCCCCGCGTCCCGCCGACATGACGCTCGCCGTCTTCTTCGGGTGCACCTTCATCGCCTTCGGGCCCGCCTTCGGCCTCTTCCTCTTCACCATCGCCCGCGATCCGCTCCGCATCATCATCCTCATCGCCGGGTCAGTCCCGTGGTGGGGGCGCTGGCGCTGCTGTGGGGGCTGATGTGGGGCCAGGATCGGTGCCGGGAGCTGTGTGAGAATCACGGGACGCAGGGACCAGTGCTGGTGCTGGTACCTGCGTGAGTGTGACAGGGATACTGGTACCAGTACAGGTGTGACAGGGGTGCTGGAACCAGTGTGGATGTGACAGGAGCACTGGTACCAGTACAAGTGTGACAGGGGTGCTGGAACCAGTACAGGTGTGACAGGGGTGCTGGTACCAGTGTGGATGTGAAAAGAGTGCTGGTACCAGTGTGGATGTGGCAGGAATACTGGTACCAGTGTGGATGTGGCAGGAATACTGGCAGCAGTGTGGATGTGGCAGGGATACTGGCACCAGTGTGGATGTGGCAGGGATACTGGTACCAGGGTGGACGTGGCAGGGGTACTGGTACCAGTATGGGTGTGACAGGGGCACTGGTACCAGTATGGGTGTGACAGGGGCACTGGTGCAAGTGTGGGTGTGACAGGGTGATGGTCCCAGTGCCTGTACACAACCAGTATGGTCACGACAGGGCACTGGTACCACTGCTGGTACAGTACGGGCGTGAAAGGGGCACTGGTACCACTGCTGGTAGTGGTACCAGTATGGGTGTGATGGGGTGCTGGGACCAGGGCCAGTGCTGGTGCCATATGGGTGTGACAGAAGTGCTGGTACCACTATGGATGTGGTGGGTGCTGGTAGCATGAGGGGCATGAGGCGTGTGACTGGTACTGGCTGAGGCACCCTCATGGGACCAGTACTTGTGCTGTTGTGGGCTCAGTGGGGTCACCAGTACTCATACTGGTGCTGTTTTTTGCATGACAGGAGCACCAACATTGTTTCTATTATTATCTAAGCCATTGGTACATCATGGACACCAGTACCTATACTACCAGTACCAGTGGAGGGTTGGGAGTGGTACTGGTGCGTGTGTGCAGCTGGGGCACTGGCACCAGTATTGTTGGGACCAGTAGGGCGTGGTACTGCTGCTGGCATGAATATGATCCTGTCACAGGTGCTGGTACTGCTTTGAGCACAACAGGGGCACTGGTGCCAGTTCTGGCGAGTGGTGGAGCAGGAGTGCAGGCACAGCACAGCACTGGGACCAGTACAGGCACCACCTGCCCGGCATTGGGACTGGAGCAGCACTGGTGCTGGTGGGAGAGCAGGCAAGGCCGGGGCACAGCTGCCATGCCAGTACCAGCACAGAGGGGTGCAGCATGGTTCCAATGGCCCCGGCATAGCCCCAGTGCCAGCAGGCTCTGTCTCTTGCAGGGCTTTCTTCTGGCTGGTGTCGCTGCTGCTCTCGTCCCTCATCTGGTTTATCGCAGTGAAAGCCAGCGACCCGCGGGATGAGCGGCTGCAGAAGGGGCTCCTGATATTTGGGGTGATGTTCTCTGTGCTGCTGCAGGAGGCCTTCCGCTTCCTTTACTACAAGCTCCTCAGGTAATGGCGTCTCCCCTGCTGTGCCAGTGCTGCTGGATGGTGGTCCTGGCCGTGGAGGGTGTCACATGTTGTCTGAGAGCTCCTGGGCTGGGGGGGATGTCACACGTGGCACCAATCATCTCGGTGCTCTCTGGGAGTGCATGGGTGGCACCTGTTCCGATGTGTTGACCTCAGTGGGTCTCAGGTGGTGGAGCAGAGCAGCCCTAAGGTCTGGAGGACCTGGTGCCTGGACCAGCCCGGGACACAGTCTCAGTGCAGCCTCGGCAGCTCCCGGCTTCCATGGTGCCACTTGCTTGGAGTGCAGGGTTTGTGCTGCCAGGTGAGCACGTGCTGCACCCTGTCCTGTGTGTGGACAGATGGACAGACACTGTGCTGGGGCTGTGCAGGCAGGCATGGGCAGCTAGTGCTGGGGTCGGCATCCCTCATAACCCCCAGCTTTCCCGGGTGGAAGCTGGGAGCAGGCCAGGGGAGCCGGGGCTCACAGTGCTCCCTGCGGCAGGGCACTGTCGGAGGCAGGCAGGCAGAGGGTAGCAGTGCTCCACGGAGCAGCCTCTGACACAAACCACTGCGTTTTGCTTGCGGATCTCCAGATCTAAGCTCTGCTGCCCTCCCCGGGCTGAGGAGCTGTCTGATATGCTCACCCGCCACACCTCTAGCTGATAAAAATTATGAAGCCTCTCCCAGTTTCTCTCCCCAAAGAATTTTTCCATCTCCTTCCTTGTTTGTCAACATCTTTCTTGGAGTATAAATGCAGAGATCAGGTGCAGCCTCCCTTGCCTGCACTGGAGCTGCTTTCCATGTGGGGGTGCTGCTGCTTGCCTTACACCCGATGTCCTGCTCACCCCAGCCCTGCTCTGCTGGGCTGGCTGGCACCCACATTCCTCTGTGGAAAATCTTTCTGTGTGGCTTCACGTGGTGTTCACATGTCTGGTTTGCCTGGTGGTACAAGTCACACGGATGTTCTCCGTGGTGGATATTGCAGCTCGAGGTGGGGAGGTTACCAGGAGGATGACATAGTACAGATTGAGTACTGCACCACGCCTCAGGAGATGGCTGGGCTGTGTTGGGCTCCACTGTGCTCTCACCCCACAGGAAGGCTATCGAGGGGCTGGTGGCCCTCAGTGAGGACGGCTGCTCCCCCATTTCCATCCAGCAAATGGCATATGGTGAGTGCTGTGCAGAGCAGGGCACCCTGACCGCAGGGCTGGGTGTGGTGCTGGGAGCAAAGGGAGATTTCTCATGCCAGAGCTGGCTGGGAGGTGCCTGGCGTGGCCCCTAGGAGGCTCAGGGCTTGACAGTGTCCCTGTCCTGGCAGTGGCTGGCGTGGGCTTTGGTCTCATGAGCGGCGCCTTTTCCATGATCAACCTGCTGGCGGATGCGTTAGGGCCTGGCACTGTGGGCATCCATGGGGATTCGCAGCTGTACTTCCTGACCTCAGGTGAGTGACTGGTACCCTTTGCTCATGTCTCTGCCCCACTACAGAGGCAGCAGAGCCAGGGGGATGAAGTTTTCCCTCCATGCTGTCCTCTCCATGCTACACCCTCACCCACCTGAGCTGCTGTCACATCTCTTTGAGTCAAACCCTTCTTTCTGTCCCCTGTGACCCTCCCTGCTCTTCTCTCCCATCTCTCCCCGAGTGTGGGAGAGATGCTTCAGCTCCTCCCAGTCCAGCCCAACGTTGTCTCTACTTCCCCATCGTTCCCCAAGCCTGCAGGCCACGTCAGGGTGGGCGATTCCCTGATGACACCTCTCTACTGCTCCCTGCAGCTTTTATGACCATGGTGCTGATTTTCCTTCACACCTTCTGGGGGATCCTCTTCTTCCATGGCTGTGAGCATCGGCGCTGGTGGGAGATCGCGGCGGTCGTTGTCATGCATCTCACTGTTTCGGGGTCGGTGAGTAACTGGGAGCAGAGCTCTGCACCAAGACCTGTATTTGGGGTACTGGTCCCCATGCTGGGGGGAAACAATCTTTGGCACTAGCGAAGCAGCTGGCCCTTCACAAACCAAATTCTGGAGTTGGTGTCCCCTGTCCCACTGCACTCGTTGAGGTGGCGACACTGCCACACATCCTATCCCTCTCCCTCTCCTGCCTGCTCACCCTTCTCTTCTCCTGCCTCTCTCCGCAGTCATTTTGCAACCCCCTGTATGTGGGCAGCCTGGTGCCCTCCTACATGCTGATGGCTGCTGCCGCTGCCTGGGCTTACCTACTGTCGGGGGGATCTGCGCAGAACCTGCGGCGCTTCCTGCTCTGTAAGTCCTGCTCCATAAAGGGCATAGGGACACTGTAGGTCCTGCTGGGTACCAGGACTCATGCTGGGATGGCAAGAGGTTGTCCCTGTGGCTGGAACAAGGACATCATCCCCTTGTCTCCCAGACAAGGAGAAGCAAGTGGTTTTTGGGGCCACAGTCAGGTTGTTGCCTCTCCTGGGAGAAGTGGGGTCAAGTGTTTGGTGAAAACTGACCCCTTCTCCTCTCGGTTCCTGCAGGTTTACGGAGCGGAGCCAGCCCCCAACCAGGATCCTGAGGCCCTGCAGGATGTTCCTGTCCCCAGCCACCCCTGCCCTCCCCTCCTATCCTGGTGGCAGGATCAGCCATCACCTTCTCTGCAATATCTTTTCTCCTGGACTCGGGGACCCTGGCCAGCCCCGGCGGGGCAGGCGCTGGGGTCCGGCTGTGGCAGCCAACCTACCAACCAACCGGTGTGGCTGGGACTGGCTCACTCCAACGCCCCTTTGGGAGCCCCTGTAGAACAGCTCAGTTTTGGGGGGCCCGACTCCACTGGCCCTGCTGTGAGCTCAGCCCCAGTTAGCTTGCCTGTGAAGGATGCTACCTTGGACTGCTGGAGTCTTGAGCCCAAAGAAACCCATTGCTTCTCCCCCCGCCGCCACAGGCATGGTGCCCCCCATGCCCAGGCAGGGCGCCCGCATTGCCTCCTTGCTGCAGGGTGGAGGAAGGGGCTTTGCAAAGTGCTGCCATGCTCTGGCTCACGGCCGACCCTTGTGGGGCTCCTTTCTCCACCTCTTTGCCCAGTCTTGCTACCACAGGAGCCACGGCCCAGGCGCTCACCTGTGGTAGCGCAGTGAGCTGGTATCTTGGTACAGCAGGATGGTGCTGGGGGACCCAGGGGTACTGAGAGCTCACAGAGGGGGAGGAGAACAGGGGAGAAGGCAGTATCCAAAGGGCCCAGTGGACATGGAGGGTGGTGGAGGGCTTGGGAGGAGATGCAATGCCACAGCTGTTGCCGGCACAGATTTGGGAGAGGGTTCAAGGGACCATTCCAATGGATCGTTGCCCTCTCCTGTTCTTGGGGATTTTCAGGCGGGTACCAGCCCTGATTCTGTGCCACAGGGCTGGGAGGGAGAAACTGCCATCGGGCTGAGAAGGCAGTTTTATCCATAGTGGGCTTTTATACCAATAAAATTAAGTACCACAGAGAAATGAGTGCTGTGTGTGGCCATCGGCACTGCCTGTGTGGGGAGGGTTCAAGCAGTGGTGGCAGTGGCTTATGCTGGTGTGACTCAGGGAGAATGGTCTGGCAATTGCAGGCCCCATGTGCCTGGAGGGCTTGCTCCTGCTCTTTTCATCCTAACAGGGATAAGGCTCTAGGTTTACAACTTTGAGGTGGAGGCTGCTGAGGGCTGGAGTCTACAGGTTCCTCTCCTCTCCCAGGCCTTGGTTTTGCCACTGGAGCCACCACAGAAGGTGGGAGGTAGCCCTGAATCTGGGGCTACTGTGGCTAATCTAGCTCTGATAGAGCTGGAGGTGATCTGGGTGGGGGCTGGCCAGCAAGCAAGCAGTGGCTCTGCCACCTGCAGCTCTGCCTTTCTCCAGCCCTACCAAGCTGTAGCTATGTTTTTCCAATGCTTTGCACAAATAAGAGGAGGAAGAAGTCCCAGAGTGATGGAGGGCAGGGCTGGGCTGTACAAGAAGCCTTGTGCTGCTTACTCTGGAGCTCTGCCCAGCGCACAGAGGCTGATGCTGTCTCTGCTGGTTGGGAAGGGGTCCCTGCATACCCTTCTCCACTGTGGATCCAGCTGCACCAGGGTGCTCTTTCCTGCCCCACAGCTTCTCACAAGAACAGCAAAGAGGTCTGGTACCATGGGTGGCTTTTACTTTGTTTTTTTTTTCTTTTTTTTAATAGTTTTTATCTTTTTTATAACAAAAATATCTGTTGGGGTCAAATGCTGCCCCAGGCAAACAGTCCATGTGGGCAGCCTGTGCAGCCAAGGGATGCTGGAGCACTGGTTCATCCTTGGCCCAGGGTGAGAGTGAGGGGAGGTGGGGTGGCAGCTGAACTGGTGGGGCTGGCACTGCCACAGAGGTGTGGAGTTTACGCAGTGTTCTCGGTGCTGGCTGCGGTGTAAATGACTTTGGACTTGGTTGGTGAGTCCAGCCTGGTGGGGTAAGAAAGAGGGGGAGAGTGTTAGACCAGGCAGAAGGTCTTGCTGCCTGAGACCACCCTTAAGCCCCCTTCTCATGCCCTGGACCAAGGCCCCCTTCTGCATGTCCCCATGTCTCACCGTGCATTCTGGCTGCGGTGCTTGTAGATGTACAGCAGGAAGGCCAGTGCTGTGACAGCAAAGAGCACCCCGAAGAGCACGGCCAGCACATCCCCTACAAGCCAAGCAGAGCCATGTTACACTGGGGATGGTCCCCAGCAGGTACTGTCTGAGTGAGACGAGGCAGGGAGCATGCTGGTGGCCCCAAGGCAGAGAGGGCACAAAGGAGTAGCCTCGACTGAGCACACTTACCTGCATGAAATGAGCTGGAGTGTCCTTCTGCAAAGGAGACAAAGACCAGAGGGTGAGAACCAGCAGCACGGATGCGAGCTCTGCCCTGAAAAACCCACTGTGGCTGCCTGCCCCCCAGCTCAGAACATGGCTTCCAGGACCCCAGTTCCCAGGCAGGTACACCCCCTGTCCACCTTCTCCTCCTTTGTACCAGCCCCTCACCTACCTGCTGTTGCTGCTGAACTGTCACTACCTGTAAGAGAGACAGTACAGTCAGGAGGTTGCTCCAGGTGTTTGGGGAGGAAGTGTCAAGCCTGCAGGCCTTCGGGCCCCACTGCCAAAGCAGGGTTGCCTGCAAGACTCCTCATCACCCATGAGCAGGCTGGGGACAGCTGACTGCAGCGTCCCCAGGAGCTCACAGCATCTTGCTGCAGGAATCCCAGCCCTGACACCCTGGCACAGAAGCATCAAGGGAAGGATAGAAAAAAGGATCCCTGAACCACAGCCCACACAGAAGCCTCGCTGAGCCCAGCCAGAAGCCTCCCCCCACCATTGCTGTTGCCACCATCTAGGAAACACAGGCAGCGTGTTGAGCACTGCAGCACCCCATGACTCTACCAAACCCCACAGGAGACCCTGGAGAGGGACATGGGGTGAGCCCAGCAGGCGGTGACCACGGGGACAGTTGCCTGTGGCTGGATGGACAGCAGCTCCTGAGAGGAGGCAGCCATCCATTGCAGGCAGGGCACCCAGCATGGGGATGGTTTAGTGGCTCTACATGCAGGGAGGGAGCTGTGCCAGGCAAATATTTACCCAGCGTAAGAGCATAACTTTTAAAGAGCTGCACAGTCATCTGTACACAGCTCAGGTATCGCGCGCAGAGTGGCACTATCTGCGGGCTGTATCCAACTGCGGGAAAGCCGCCACCTTCACCCAGCTCCCAGGGGCAGGAGCGGTTATCCTGAACTAGGAATGACAACAAGCATGGGCGCAGAAGGTGCAGCTGCAAGCAAAATGAGACGTGACCCCCCAGCACTCCACCTCAGCGCTCACTGGCCCCAGGGGTAAAGCAGACAGTTAGCACTGACGTGGGGAGAAAGCCCCAGTAATCCTGTGCACCCAAGACAGGGGATCAGTGACCTCATCCAGGAGTACTGGGACATTGCCCTGGCAGTTCAGGAACATAGGCTTTGTGGCTTTGTTGTAGTGGGGATTTTTGGATAGGAATAGCAAATAAGGAAAAGGAAAAAAAAAAGGTAGAGCTGGGCAACTCCCCCCTTGCCTCAGCATGGGCACCTGGAGGTTTTGAACAGCTTCTGCAAGAAAGTGGTAAAAGAAAGGCTTGGAGGTAAATGGAAAATATGATAAAGTATCTAACAGGTTTACCAAAGATAGAGTGTGCCAGCCTAACCCGATATCCTTCTTTGATAAGTGATATTCTAGACAAAGAAAATGCGGTAGATTTTATCTCTCCTGGCTTCAGTGAAGCATTTCATGCAGTGCCACATGGGAAACTGCTAGCCAGGCTGAAGACCACAGTGATTAAAAGCCTACAGCCATCAGCAAGCTGGCTGTAGGTGGAATGGTGAGGGAAGTGCCTTGCACCACACTGTGTGGTTACTGAGGCCTGGGACAAAGCCTGTGTGCTGTTCCTATTAGTCAGCTCGACACAAGGTGCAGGAAATGCCACCAAAACAGAAAAGAACAGGATGTTGAACAGAAAAACCCCTGTGACCTCAGGGAACAGCAACGGGCAAAAATTCATTGATGCAGTGCGATAGTCACACCTGAGGATTAAGAGTAATTTCTACTCATTCCTGGAAACCACCAATGCAAGAAAAGCCTTCAAGGACAAACTGAGGACAGGTAGACAGGGCTGCCTCAGGCAGGGGACTGTGTGCCTGATTGAGATGTCTGTGTGGCCCCACTGGCAGACTGCAGCCTTCAGGAGGGGCCTCCAGCACTGCCCTTCCTGCAGGGTTTGGATGAGGGGTGCTTGCTGCAAGTTTGTGCCACCGGCAGCTCCTACTGAATTTATCTATTGCATTTGGGACTGAAGGAGCTAGCTGGGATGCTAGGACCTGGATGTTTGCTCTTGAACATACATCCCCTAGTCCTCCTACTGTTATGTCTGCAAGACTAAGGATAAACTAAGTTCCTAGAAACAATCTTTCCCAGGTAGGGTGAAAGAAGTGCAGGAACAGAGGAGAGCAGGACCCCAAGGCCACCGCTGGGCAGGTCTAACCCAGGCAAATGCTGCACTTTTGTAAGAGACACAAAGCACTGATTCCTGCTCCTTGCCCTGTCTCTGCACCCCTGCAGCTGGGCACAGCCTGAGCACGCTCACACACTCCTTACCAGGAGTGTGCTTCTGTGAAGGCAGGGTGGTCTGGAAACTGGCCAGCACCTGTCGCCCGTGCAGGTCCTGCACTGGCCGGTAATTGTTCTGCAGGAGATCTCTGTCATCGGTCCTCAGGCTGTTCACCAGGATTGACATCTGGAAGGAGAACAGTGTGAGCAGAGCAGCATCCTTCCCCTCTTTGGGAGCCAGATGAGCTGCAGGGCACCAGCACAGATGGTGCACGCTTGCAGGGAGAGGCTGGGCAAGACCTAGTGTGGAGCTCATTGCCCTTACAGACCTGGTCACGAGAGAGCTTCATGGTCTGGTTGAAGATTGTCCACTTCACCGTCTGGTAGCAGGGAGGGGTGGTCAGAGAGCCATTGTAGTGGAAGTAGAGTTTCAGGTTGTCAGGCAGTAGACCTGCAATGTTGAATCCGGACACCAACACTTGCTGCCCTGGGAAAAGAAACACCATAGGAGTGTCCTGCAATCCTTTGCAGGACAACAGCATGGAGATCATGGGCAGCCTGGCACTGTGTGTGCCACTGGAGAAAGAGCAGTGGGAGCAGAGGGCACCTTGGAACGCTGCTTCCATAGGAGTGGTGCAATGCTCCCCTTCTCATGTACACACGGCAAATGCCTGCTGCAGCTTTGCTCTGCCAGGCAGTGGGTTTCTCTGCAGGGCTGCAACCCCTGAGACAAGCACTACATGGGACAGGGCCTTACCTACTCCTTCGATTTCGTAGAGATGCTCAAGTATCTCCTGATAGTATGGGTTCTCATTTGGCCCAACCTGCAACACAGAGACTCTGCAGTTATGGCAAGGAGAGGGGCTGAAGGGAGACCACCCAGTGATGGCAGTGCCAGCAAGGAGGTGTCACTGCCTGTGAGAGGCAGCCTATCCCCATGACCCCTTCATTCTATCAGCACTGCTCTGCCCTCTCTCTTCCCTTCTTCCAAGGTGCATTTGCATCTTTGACAGTCCTCAAAACTGTGCCCAGCTCTGCCACCCCAGCCCCACCCTCCCCCTGCTGATCTACGGGACTCACCTCCAGAAAAGCTCCCAGTACAGCCAGGCCATCTGGGCGAACCACTGCCTCCTTAAAGCTGTCATACTTGGTGTTGTAGTGGACCACATGGATCTGAAAGGGAAACATGCAATCCCGATGCAGGATGGGCACTGATGGGAGATGCTCACCACTCACAGGGCTCCAGCCTTCTAAAGCAAGGGCTGGGAGAGACATGCACATGTGACAAGCACCCCTCCCAGGAAGAGAAAATGCTGGTGAGACCAAGGAAATGTGCTGCTGCAAAGCAGCCAGCAGGAAGGTCTGCTTGCAGGAACTTCCCCAGCCAGGGACAGCAATGTCCTGCATACCAGGGGCTCATACTGCAGAGCCGGTCTCAGTTCGAGGACAGCAGCTAGAGAAGGAGGGATAAAACCAGATGGGAGCTGGCAGAGCAAGAGGACAGTGTGTACAGATTAAACAGTCCCTGCAGCTCCCAAAGCAGGCCGCTCACAGCCTCCAGGGGAGCTGGCTTCCCCAGTTGGGGACCGCCACAGCTCCTGCTCCATCAGCCCAGGATGAGGCTTCAGCGTGAGTCTGGCCCAGCACCAGAGCGTGGCCTCTTACACTGAACGCCATTGCTGCAGAGCTGCCTGGGATCCTGGCCGGGGGTTACAGCCTTCATCCAGCGACAACGAGAGCCATGGGCAAGGAGCATGACAGCCCTCCAGTGCCTTCCCTGCCCAGCACCGTGAGGGAAAGGACTCATCCACCACCACAAGGGCTCCTCACCTCGGCACCAAAGCGTCGCCCGTCCACGGTGTGCTCCGAGCCAGGTGCCAGCAGGGAGCCCCAGTGCAGGTGCAGCTGCACGGCTCGGTACTGCTGGGCATAGCCACCAGTGATGGCCAGTGACTGAGGCAGCTCCAGGACAACTGCAGAGGCAGAAGGAAGATGTCAGTCAGTAAAACATAAAGCCCAGTCCACCCCACAGGGACGCAGAGGAAACGTCTCAAGCGAAACAGTCACCCTGAGCTTGTGGAAATTGATCGTAACAAAAATAACCTTGCTTTCCGTCTTTCATGGGGCTACGGGCAAGCCTGCCAATGTGGCAGGGCTCAGCTTTTGACTTCAGATTGTAGGACACTGCAGTAAATACGTCAGCTTCGAAAACAGCTGCTATGAAAATGCTGGAAAGTGAAGAGACCCTCCGCAAAGACTCCCGGGGCCAGCTCCAAGGCAAATGTTATCCAACAATTTATTCAGTAAGTGAGAATAATATAAAGAGACCATGGACAAAATTCGTAGAGAAAGATATTGGCAGAGTGGTGAATACCTACGAGAGCAGGGCAGCTGGACAGAAAGCTGCGGAGCTTGGCAAGCTGAGACCTTTCAAATAAGGCAGGCTGCGAGTGTCTGACAGCACTGGAGCTGATGGCATGGAAGCATTAAATATTTTTAAAGCACTTAGAGCTCAAATTTTTGCCTCTTTGGATACTGTAAATTCATATTTCATTTTTCATTACTTCAGTGTGGTTTATCCAGCTATTTTGGACTCACATTGCAGCGTGGCAAAGCTAAAGCTGAGTTACCTGGATGTGAGGCAAAAACATCAGGAGCATCCCTGGACCCCATGAAAGGCTGTCTTTATCCTTCTAAGCACATCTTCCTCATTTTTAATATCAATTCTTTTCTTTCCTCCTTTATAGGTGAAGTGCCACTTAGTAACATCACCAAGCTAGGGTACAGATTTGGGATTAACCACGTAGCAGGGCTGTGATGAGTCATTTGCCATCTCGAGTTCCCTGCCACTGGGTTCAGAGATAGAAAACTCAAACACAGGAAGTGGGAGACTGCTCTCTCCCTGTGAATTTATCTGCTTTTACATTTCTTTTGTATAGCTGCATCATTGCATTCCTTCTCCTAGCTACCTGAGTCATTTTCAGGCCCTTTAAAAAGCTTATACAGCATATACACTTTATGTTACCAAAATGAGTAATTGTTCAAATATCTTACTGGACTGGCAACTTTTTATTTATTTATGGCTTTTCATAAAGCAGGCCAGTCATTGCCACAATAAATAAAGGCATTTTATAAGCATGGGAGAAAGTACTTCCCCCCTCCCCAGTGAAAATGTTCTGTCTGCTTTTCTAAACACCAAGCAACACCAGATGCCAGGGTGTCTAAAATAGCAACTACTGAGCTCAACTAGCTTAACTCTGCAGGCACGTTAGGGCAGGAGGCCACAATAAGAGCTCTGTGCATGCACCACGCAGCTGATCGGACCATGCACAGCGAGTCTGACCTCTCAAATTTGCTGTACACACAGGTCAGCTCCATCTCACTTGCTACCAGGGCAAGGAGGTGCCTTATCTCACCATCAGCAAGTTCCTAAGACCCTTTCTCCACAACCTTTTCTTAGCTTAGCGACTGGCGGACACCAGCGTGCACAGAACAGTCTGCTGGCTCCCAGAAAAAGCTGGTAGCAACCAGGTCAGACCATCCCCAGAGGGGAGATGAATGGAAAGATGTGGTTTTCCTCCATATCTGGCATAACGTGACTGACACTAAAATAAGTTGTGTCCAGACTTTCCAAAAACCATTCTAAAATTGGAGAAAGGAAACAAAAGACATATAAAAATTTCTTAAGATCTTGAGACAGCATCCTTAAGCACAGACTTGAAGAAGTTGATCAAAGTTGAGTCCTAAGAGACAGACAAAGGTAACTTAAAGGCTAAGTCACATCCAGAGACTGATGAGTCCTCTGAAAGCAAAATGCAGAGGAGGAACCAGTGGCTGCAAACCTGCATCAGAAATACCAGAGACACATTTTAAAAGGAAATGTGGAGTTTAACAAATTTCTAGAGCTAGCTCCCAAAGGCTCTGGACATATCCAGGTTTCTCCCCTCATCCAGGAAAACACATGGACTTGGCTCAATGCTTCCCTTTTGGCTTTGAAGGCAACATGACTGCAGCCTGCAAGAGTATCTCCTTCCCAGAGCCCAGGGGAAGGGCATCAGAGAAGCCTGGTCCTGCTGGGAGAGTCTGGGCAGCCTCTGCTTGTGTTTCTGCTTCTGCCCCTGCCTTTGCACCCACCTGTGTGCCCATTGTTCTTCAGCACAAGCTTCTCGTTGGCAGGCAGGCTGTATCCAGAGAGCTGGATGGGCCGCAGGTCAGGGCTGAAGATGGTCCGAGCTGTGTCAACATTGATGGGTGACTGCATGGTGCCCCCACAGTCCGGGTAATCTGTATCCCAGTGCTCTCGGTCTGGTGCAAGAGGGAAGAGAGGGAGTGTGAGATCGCCTGGGTAAGGAGACCACCAGAAAGAAGGTTTGGAGGGTGGTGGGGAAGGGGACGGGCACTGGCCAGGGAATTATTCATGCACATAAGTTTAGATTCCATGAAGTTAGCTTGGGAGCAGATCTGTGCCACCATGTGACTGCATGCAGCTGTATCAGGAAAGGTCTTGGAGCAGGGTGAGCTGCCAGGAAAGTCTATTTTTGGGGTGTTTAGGAAGAACACACAAAGATCATTTACAAGTGGACTTGGCAAGCTGTGGAGCTGCTGCCCTGCAGCTCATCACACACTTGCTGTCTTGCACAGCCTGGCCTCTGGTAGGTATCACCCACCCTGCCATTTGAGCAAAGTACCACTGTGCTGCTGGGCTCCGTGGCAAAGGGCCAGCTCACGTGGCTGGGGTGGCTGACAAACAGTGCCACAGCTGGGATAAGCACGGCTGATGCCCAGAAAACTCCCTTTGTACTGCAGAGGGCTGCTTCTAGTGTATCATGGGCCAAAGCAAACCCAGGCTTGTCCCCAGGCCAGACACTCACAGGACCTCCTGTAAAGATGGAGCTGGGCATTAGCAGGTCCAAGCCAAACTCCAGAGTGGTGGTGCAGAAATAAGGGGTGCATTGTTGATAGCACTGCAGTGATGCCCATCAGGGGTGCTGTGGAGAAGCCCCCCAAGCCATGATGGGAGGGTAGGGACAGGTAGGACAGGGAGGGAGGATGACAGAGGGCAGAGGTGAAGGCAAGCTAATCCCTGGGCAGGTCAAAGTCCCAACAAGGACTGCAAATCCAGCCTGGAGAGCCCAGCCTGTTTTCCTGCTTGGCACAGGATCAGGGGAGCTCCCATGCAGGGAGGAGCCCTGCCCTGAGGGGTGTCCCCCCACTCCCAAGGAGCTGGGGAAACCCTCCTTGGAGCTGCTGCTTCTGTTGAAACCAGAGCAACTCCTGGCTCTTCAGCCCATCCATGTCTGGGTTCGGGCACTGCATCAGGGTCAGGCAGGAGTGAAAGGTGAAAGGTGAGTCGTGGAGTCCTCTAATCATTAACCACGGCTGGCTCAGGCCCAGGATCTGCCGAGTGGTAGGAAAAAAGCAGGAGTAACTGTAGGGTATTTACCTTCATAGCTCCAGTGACTGTGGCCTTGAAAAAAAAGAAAAGAAAAAACCACATGAATGGAAGGAAAAGGTTGTCAGCAAACACAGCTCTGCCAGGCAGCACTCTCAGCCACAGCAGCAGGTCACTGGGATCCCACTGCCTTCGATCCTGCTCCCTGCCTTTTCTTTCTCACTCCTTCTTCTACCCTGGCAAAGGTAATTCTACCCTTGGCTCTCAAGTGGTACTGCCTCCTCAGGGCAAGGCCAGGTCCCCTGCAGTTGGTGGTCAGAGGGAAAACCCCAGGGCTTGACATTTTATCATCATCCTTATAAAGGAAAAATCAGCAATACTGGCTTCTGTCACTAAGCAGCTGTACCAGTGCCCTGGCAGCTACTCTGGAGCAGCCAAAACCTCCCACTGTCCCAAGACAAGGCATTTCAAAAGTGTAGGTCCCATATCACAAGGAGTTTGGGCAGCAAGATGCACTGCACCATGCAGACACCCTCCTCCCACTGGAGAAAGAAGCCCCGGGACTCACAGCAGAGGAAAAATCGAGCACCAACACCTTGTCCTTACATCACTGAGTGCTTCTACCACGGGTACAGATTGCCACAAGAAAATGTGTCAGGCCAAATGCTCAGCTCCTGTCCAGCAGCCTTCTATTGTAGCTCACTCGACCACCGAAATGCCCACACAGAGCTGTATAAGGGTCCTACCATGCAAAACCTTTCCACAGGAAAAGTAGGAGGGAGGACGGGGGGAGTCCATGCCGGGACCTCTTCTTGTCCTGTGTCACCCATGGGGCACACAGTGGTCCTGTGTCACCCATGGGGCACACAGCAGGGCAGGCCAGGCCCTGAGCTTCCCAGTTGGTGATGTGCCTGCTGTGCTGATCTAGAGGGGGCAAAGCCCTCCTGGGCAGGTCCTGAAGGTACAACAATACTCAACAGGCTGACCCTCGCACCATCACACTTCTCGAGAGCTGCCAGCAAAGCTGGATTCTCAGCATGTCACTGGAGCTGGCCTTAGAAGTGCACAAGAACCTTTTCTCAGATGCTCTGACTAAACATCTTGGCTATCACCAGCCCTTCTAGGCAAACAGCTCCAGGCAAAGGGATGTGGGGCTCAGATTTGCCACAAACAGGGAAACATGGCCCAAAAGGATTATGCACCTGCTCTGACTGGCACAACAGGTAATTCACGGGCTCCTCCTCTGACTTGGACTTACCAGCACACTCCTCACTGTAGACAGGCTGTTGGCACATCCCAGCCCACAAGGGCAGGAGCAGAGGGTGCCGGGATGGGACAAGTCTGGGGTAAAGGGGGGCATTTATACAGCAGCAAGGACATGGAGGAGCATCTAACAAGTATGGTCCAGCACCAATACCACCTCTGTCCCTTGGTGGGGCCAACTGCCTGCCAGGCTGGCTGGGACACAGGAGGGGCTCAGCAGGCGCTGGTTCAGTCCCCATCCCTGACGCTGACAACAGCTATCGACAGCCACTTGCTATTAATAGGAGTGGATTCCAGCTCAGGGGTGAGAAAGGAAGAGAGAAGTTTTCCCAGGCCCAGATGTCCCAGGCAAGGCCCCAAGCCCAGCAGGACCCTGCCCTCCTCTCAGCAAGGATCCAGGCATGGGTACTCCTGGGGGTGTTTGGTGCATCTGCTGGAAAGTGAAGGCCACAGCCAAACTGGGCTAGAAAGTTCTGGAGGGTGTTTAGGGGTGCTATGTTTTGCAGGGATGGGAACAGATCTTGAGGCTTCCTCCAGCTTCACTGGTGACTCACCTCTGCAGCATTTCTGACTCTCAGGAATCACTTGCCCAGGCACTGGTATTCCTAAAGGCATAGGAAGAAGGAGCCACAAGCAGAGGATTGGGCAAGCCACAGCTGCCTGTACCAGGCAGAAACACGTGTGCCCCAGGACAGGCTACAGTGCCCTCTCCACACCTCCCTGGCACTGCCCTGGGATGCACCCAGCTGTGCTACAGCAAGCTGAGATCCATTCATCCTGCCCTCCTTGTTCACCCAAAGGTAACCTGCTCCACAGACACTGATTATGTACCAAAATCCAGAGAACGGGGATCTTCCTCTGGAAACACCCTATACCTTCTCCCACTCTGCTTCTCTCTCCTGCCCCTTCTGGCACTACCTGCATAAAGTGGACGTGGTTTGCACATAAGAGCCACTTGCTGATTCCTAGGCAGGATTCCCTCCTGCAGTTCAAGGGTCCCTATCAGCATGGGAAGCCACCCCAAGGAGCACTCACATTGGGACAGTCCTGGCACAGGTAAGGCCCAGCACCTCAGGGCTGGCACATGGCTCACTGCACATGCCTCAGCTGGCACAGCCTGCCCTGACACCCCACTTTCTGCTCACCTCCAGGGACTCTGCCTTGACAGAAAGCAGCCTGAACATCATATCACAGATTGAGCAATAGCACCGTGCTGACACCCGCCCTGCTGTGTCAGCACTGTGCCACCCACCCCAGGTTCCCACATTCCCCAGCACCTGCCTGTTCCCACAGCCATGGGGGATCCGGACCCTCCTCGCAGCCTCCTACCAGCTCCGCTCGGCAGTTTTAAACACCCCAAAGGCTGCACCCAGGAGTCAGTTCGATCCACCCCAACACAATAGACTTTCTCTGGGGTGTCTTGGCATCAGAAACAAAAGGACCCAGGAGCCCTTATCCTGAAGCTACCTGAGTGTGTTTCCCCATCCCATGGGATCTGGGTACAGTGATGGCGAAGCCAGGTCACCCCCTCGGGGAGGCATTTCTCAAGCCCAGCGGTGCAGGGTTGGGTCCCCTTGGCACACTCACTGAACGCTGTAGGAGAACACCAAGATGAGCCCAGCCCTGGAGCCCGGTCAGGCTCTCAGCATCTGCCCCAGCCTTGGCATGGCTCAGAGGAGCCCTGCACTACTCCGATCCCTTCCACGTGGGGGCATTTGCAGTCTCGCAGCCCTTTGCCATGAACATTAACCCACTGCCCTGCCCAAGTGCTGATTTGCATAATTTCATCTGCCTCCCACACTTCCCGCTGGAGCATGTCTTCTCCCTGGAAAAACTGCATAGTGCCAGGTCTCCTTTCTACTGAACTGCTGCCACTCACCACAACAGACGTGGCTGCACCTTGGCATTGGTCTTTGCATGCCCAGCCCTATCTCTGAGCACCCATAGCCCCAGCAGGGACTGCAAAGCACTCCCAAAAACGAAGGGGGAAACAACCTTGGTGATGCGATGAGCACACTGGGAGACAACATGCAAGAAGAGGACTGCTTGCAGGGGTCCCAACAGGAAAACACAGGAGCTGCCTGCCCTTGCAGGCTAGAACACCTCCATGCTCAGCCCCTCCAGTTCACCTATTAACCACCACCCCCTTTCCTCAGCAGCCCACGATCCAGCCAAGTTTCCCACGAGTTTCCCCCCCTTCACTCCCTCCCTTTGTGCTTTCTCTTGCTGTTGCTCGCTCCCACTCGAGCCCTCCCATTCTGGGATACAGGCAGTGCTGCAAGTGCCAGCTCCCTTCCCTCCTTGACATCCAACACCGTCCAACAACACTTTCCTGCCGAGTTCAGGCAGACGCTGCCATTACCAGCATGCTGCTCCGCATGTCCTGCAGCCCGGGAGGAGGGGTAGGAGCAGCTTTTGGCAGGGTGAGGAGCCAGCACAACCACTGACTGCAACAAATCTCATGTGGGAAAGGCACCGATGCAGCAGGCTGCTCACAGGAGATCTCACCAGAGGCACACGGGGATGGACTGTGCACCTGAAGGACTCAGGATCATTTGCACAGACCCACAGGGCAGCCTCGGCAGAGCCAAACAATAAGGAAGGAGCCCAGAAGGTTTGCCCTGTACATCTGCACTCCCCATCCTCAGTCCTTCACATTTTAGGGGATACACTGCTTGAGGCTGCTGCAGGGCACCTAATAACACTGAAACAAACACGTGTACTGTTCACAGCACGGCTGCATGACAGCAGAGCTGCCGTTGGTGCTGCCTGCTTGCCTTGAACTCTAGAATTCCGATGGCTTGTGTGTGGCAGGCAGGGCAGCGGGCTCACTTCTAGCTCTCTTATCAGCTGTGATCAGGCACAGGGCACGCTGGGATCCTGCCAAAGCTTCCTCTCCCCTTTGACCCAACTCTCAGCCATACCTGGGGCAAAGCCCTGTGGGATGAGTTCAGTTTGCAGATGCCAGGTCAGGACTATCTTGCTGTGCCCTGTCTACAGATCAGTCCCAGGCTGTGAAGAGACCAGTGGAGCTCATGGCCCAGGAAAGACAGTAAGGTTATTCCTGACGGTCAGTAAGGCAGGAGGTATGAGCACACACAGAGATGCACAGAGTGCAGGTTGCAAAGTAGGGTCCAGCCACAGCACCCAGGTCCCAGCCTACAAAACACATCCAAGCACCATGTCCCTTGAAAGCAATAACCTGACCAGGGTATCTGGGCTGTGCCACTGTGTTCACACTGCCCATGACCAGCTTTCCAGATCAGTTTGGGGCAAACACAGTCTGGTCTGGGCAGGGTCTCCGCAGGGTGGGCGCATACCTCAAACACCCTTCTGCCAAGCCCCACAAGAAGTCTCTTTACGGGAGGGCTGTGCCATCCCAGCCCTATCTCTGCCCTGGTTTCTCCGTCCAAACACACACCCCATGCAGCACCCATATCCTTTCAGGACACCAGCCCATGTGCTGCCCATGGGGGCACTGATCCCTCCCAAGCCTGCCTGCATTAAAGCCCTTTTGTGTTTATAAACTCTGACCCACTGCAAGCCTTTGGGATCAGCCTTTAATCTGCCACTAGTAGCACAGGTTGCTGGAGGGATTGTTCTTTGTTCTCCTCGGGGAGGACTGCTGGGGCTGAGGGGCCCAAGACTATGCCAGCTTGCTCCGAGAGGGCCAAGGGTTTGAGTGGAGGAAGGCATAGGGCAGGCTTCACTCCAAGGCATGTTCCTGCTCACTCTGAACCCAGCTGCCCCAGCAAGTGCTGGGGTAAAGAGGAAACAATTACAGAGTGCTGGAGAGAAAGGGCCATCCCAACAAAAGGGATAAAAATGGGGAAATCCCAGAGGACAGATCAGTGCTTGGAGCTGGGGAAAGAAATGAATAAGGAGTATTAAGCAAGGAAAATGGGCTCAGCTGGAGGAAAAGGAATGAGCAAGGAGATGACACAGAGCAAGACACATCTGAACAGGAGGGAGAGGAAACAGGCAGCAGTCAGAAAGGGAGTTACAGTTTCCGAAAGACACACGTAACATGAGACTCGGGTCTCTGGGCAATTGGGCTACTCAGGGAGCAACCCCATGGCAAAGCTTCAGTGTCAACTCCCAGACATGTGCTGAGTGCCCAGGGCTGGGGGGACACTACCCCTACCTCGTCCACAAGCCTCAAGAAAGTGGGAACCAGCTCATCGCTCAGTAGAGGTGCCGAAACACGCACCTCCTGGCACCTGGCAGGAGCCTTGGAGGGTTCCAGCCACAATCTGCTTCTGGACTCCATCCAGACCTTCACCTTCTAACACTGGTATGGCACAGGCCAAGCTGTCTGTTCTATACCTACCTCCATGCCACCGTCTTTCCCCATCTCTCCATCCCAACCTCAGTGTTCCCAACCACAGATCCCAAACCCCACGCAGTGTCCAGCAGCTTGCTGCCAGAGCAGCACACCAGTATGCTGAATGCAAACACCCTCCCACTCTGTGGCCGGGGTTACTTCACCTCTGTGGCAGGGACCATCTGCATCCCCATCTCTGTCCTGGGCTCAGCCTAGCAAGAGCAGCTCGGCTAAGAAAAGTGATTCATTGGAATAACAAAAGCAGCTCCTGGCACCAAAGACTTCCCGGTCCTTACCACAGGGCTGTTGTCCTGGCACAGGTGAGGACAACTCCTTACCAGAGGCAAAACCAAGGACACTCAGCTATGAGGCTGAGCCCGGGAAACAAACCTGCGGGCAGTGCAGGGACAAGAAGTGTAGCCGTGGACAGCAGTGTCCCAGTGCAGCACTCAGCTCCACGCGAGCAAATTCACAGCACTCACCCAAAACCCCTGCAGAGCGCTGGCAGCACCACTGTCTCCGCTCAGAAAAGGCACCAAGACCAAACACCCAGGATTTTTCCCCTGAAACTGTGACCCCGAAAGCTCCCACACCGCCAGCAAGAGAGGAGGAGGGGCACCACCTCGCAGCCCTGAGTTCAAGCACGTCCCCCATTCCCCATCGTCAGCCATGGGGCAGCCCCCTCCAGCAGCGCCAGACCCCGTCCTCGGTGGGCTGCAGGGGGACAAAGTGGATGGAGGGCAGCCCAGCAGACATGCTGTGGGATAAAGGGGACCGGCCAGCGTTCAGCACGCCGGGGTGCAAGGCTGGAACCTCCGGGGGATCCCCGGGAGCAAGCAAGGACTGCTTGGTGCACAGCGCTGGTACCCCCGCCCCAGGAAGCCGTGAACCCCCAAGTTTGATGCAAAAGGGACTTAGTAAGAGAAAAGGGCTGCTCACAAAGCGAAGGCTCAGCCCCTGGGCAGAGGTCGGGCCGGCCGGGCCGTAGAGGAGTTGGCGGGAGCAGGGACAAAGGCAGGGACGTGCTTGGAGGGGGGGCAGCGCCCGCAGCTGGGAGATGCTGGGGGGACACAGCTCCACAGGGGCATCTCACACTGGGGCTCCTCACACTGGGGCTCACCTGGAGCCCTAACAACGGTGCATCAGGAGGTACAACACCTCCCCCCTCCTTCCCCCAAATCAAGCAAGGGGAGGACTCCCCACCATTGGGGGCACCACCCTCTCACCCCAAAAAGCATCGGACATCTCAAATCCAGCACCACTTGCATTGGGGCGCCCCACACCATCAAGAATTCCCAACCCAGCAAGGTGGGGGGGTAGGGGGGGAACCCCGTGCATCTGGGCACCCCATGCATCAGGGACCCCAAACTCAGTACTGGGGTGCTCCACGCGTCAGGGTGCCCAGGGACCGGGGACCCTAAACCAAGCGCTCCGAGGCGCACCGTGCACGGGGACCCCAAACGCAGCCGCGGGGTGCTCCACGCCTCGCGGCGCCCCGCGCGCGGGGGGACCCCCGCTCACCTTTCCCCGGAGAGTGCGGGGACCCCTCGCCACCGTGCTTCTGGCCGTTGTCGCTCTCGGAGCTGGCGCGGCCCAGGGCGGGCAGGAGCAGGAGCGGGAGCAGGAGCGAGACCCGCAGCGCGGCGCGGCTCATCTCCGGCAAGTGCGCGGGTGCGGGACGGCGGCTCCGTGCCTGCCTGCCCGCCCGCCCGCCCGGCCGCACGTAAGTGAGAGCGGGCGGGGAGGAGGCGGCGGCTCTGACTCACGCCTCCGTTACCTTTTATAGGGGCTGGAGGCAAAGTCTGCAGCCTCGTGGTCCGGCCAGGTGAGCCGTCCAACGCGAGACTCGAACCCGCGGTTCCTCGTGGGGGTGCCCCTACCTCACCCCAGCCCCCCGCCGGGACATGCGGTGGACCCTGGGGTGGGGAGGTCCAGTGGGATCCTCAGACCTCTCAGCCGGGGGTGTTCCCTCTCCTCAGAGATGGGGTTGGCACCCCTCAGTGGTGGGTGTCCCTCCTCCCCAGCAGTGGATGAAGGACCCCTCAGCCACGGGTGTCCCCTCTTCTCGGTGATGAGTGAAGGGTCTCTTAGGGGTGGGTGTCCCCTCTCCTCAATGATGGGGTTGGGAACCCTCAGCCATGTGTGTCCTCTGTCCTCAATGACAAGGTTGGGATCACTCTCAACCACAGGTATCCCCCTCTCCTCAGTGATGAGGTTGGGAACCCTCAGCCATGGGTGTCCAACCTCCTCAGTAGTGGGTGTCTCCTCTTTTTAGCAACTGGGTTGGCACCCCTCAGCCATGACTGTCCCCTCTTCTCAGCGGGACCTCTCAGCCATGGCTGTCCCCTCTCCTCAGGGGTGGGTGAGGGACTCCTCAGCAGTGGATGTCCCCTCTTCTTATTGATGTACAGTTAAGAAAAGCATTTATTTCTATGGAGGCTAGAGGATGACACAACTCTGCTTCCTGCTGCTCCTCAGAGGTGGTGGGAAGCATGTGGGTGCTGTCAGTGTATGTATATAGTGTACCTGTGTACCAAAAAGCTGGGAACAAGGTCCTCCACCAGAAGTGACTGGGCACATCAGTAAGAGATTGCGGTCTGGTAGATGCAAAGGGATGCACATTTGATGTAATCAAGGATGTATGGCACGAAGGTGGACTTTAATCAGCTAATGGAACTCCTAGAAGAGACCGGAGAGTCACGGTGATGTCAGCTCACCGCTTGCCAAGAAAAAAGTGAAGTCAGTGTCAGATTATCAAGAAAGAAACAAAAACCCAAACCAAACCAAAACAAAATCCACCCCATCCTGCTGTTGCATAAATCTTGGGTGAAACCTCTTCTCAGTTATTGCCCACAGTTCTGTTTCTCCCATCACAAAAGCATCAGAAACAGAAACAGCATGCTTGGGGCCCTAGGCCTCTTCAGGGGCAAGGGCGGTTTCCACCTAAGGAAGGAGCAAGGCAGGTATAACTGCCCAGCCTGGTGTAATGAGCTCCATGCTCCCAGTGTGCCAGCTTGTATTGTATCGGAGAGCAGAGAACAAGCACTTACGTTCTCAGGATAGCTAATTTATAGCACAAGCAACCAAAATCATCAAGCAGGAAGTTTGAGTTGAACCAGAAAAATATTTTTCCATTTGGTGCAGAAAGGAATGGGGGAAATCCTATTCCTCAACATGCACTCTGTGCATGCACAAAAAGGCATCGGACAAGTTAATGGGATATTGTGCCTTGCACTGCCAAAGTCCCAGCTCTGTGCTGTGCCCCATGGCCTCCAGGCCTCTGCTAAACCAGTTTTGCCCAGCTGTTTCCCAGCCCACTGGTCATCCCAGCACCTTCCTTTGTGAGTGTGCCCAGGGTAGCCACGTGAATACGTCCACATCCACTGCAAGAGGGCTCAACATCCGTCAAGTGGTACAGAAGATCTGGCTGGGACTGGATTTTGTGTTGAACATAAGGAACCTCTCCCAGAAAGCTGGCAGATGGGAACACAACCGTTGGCAGCATGGCACCATGGGCTTCTGCCATGAGCCGTGCCAGAGATGGTCCCTTGCTCCTGGCCTCTCTGGAGAACCCTGCCTTCAGTGGTGACCTCTAGGTAGTCTCAGTGCACTCCTAAATTCAGACTTTATCAAGTTCCTTCCAACAACAGATAAACTGAACCATAAGATAAGAAGATAAGAAGATATTCATTCATCAAAGCTCAAGGAAACAGGACTGCGGAGGGAAGACAAACCATAAACCACAATTTCAATGCTCTCTCCTGCTCATGTTCCTGTTGTTTGTCTTATTAATGGTCTTCATCTTGAAGGGAAATGAAGAAGGCAATTGTATATGGCAGAGTAATGACAGGCTCCATCTGTTTCTTTTTCTGAACAAGCCCCATGCAGTCCCCACCTCACATCTGAGTCCATCCATTCTGCTTGTTTCTCCAGAGAGGCTGCCCTGTGTTGACACCGCACAAATCGAGTACTCGTGGAGCTGTCACCTTTGCTGCCCTGACTTTCTTAGGTTTCATTGTCCTCCCTCTCCATTTCTCTTCGAGGATGAGTGTATCGTATCACAGCAGCTGTAATTACATGTGTCTTCTTTCCACCTATACGAAGTATAACTTTGTCAGCTTTTTTACAGAGATGATACCTGGCAGATGAGGACACTGTGTTATAGTTTAGCTAAATGAAATCTCCTTCATTTGGCTAAACGAAATCCTCTTCATTTAGCTAAGCTATAACGCACTGTTAAAATGAAAGGTGACCCCATGATCAGGGCATTTGGTCTGGATGTGCCTTCTGGGAATTCAGGGGATTGTAGACCACAGCTCCATCCTATGACCCTTGCAGGCCAGGTAGAAGAGCACACAGAGTTTGTCCTCCTGTACAAGTTTCACACCACTGCCACCTCCTCACCAAAAGCTCTTCCCCAGGGTTCTCCGGTGGACTTATATCAGAGGAGATCTGATCAGATGGATTCAGCCCAACATTGTGCTCTCCTTTGCTGTGACATATCTTGAAATGCACAGCACCAAACCTCTGCTCAGCTCAGCACAGATCCAGCCTGAGGCACAAGACACTGGTGCACCAGGAAACTTCTCCAATCCTGCGCGGCACAAGATGCACCGGGCTGAGATAGTGTGGGTGTACTTCTGGAAACACTGGCTGGTCTTGTTTTAGCTCCAGTGCTGTCGGGAGGGACGAGCTCTGAACGCTTGTAAAAGAGTTTATTCTCAGGAAAAAGTTGTCCTTCCCAGGAAAATTAACTCATGCTAAGGAAAGGCTTCAATGTTTAGAAGAATCTTGGCACTCTGGGCCTGATTCAAATTTCTACCAGTAATCCTTTCCCACGGGATATACTAATGAATTCCTGAGCTTATTGAGGGCTTATTGTCTGTTACTTTTAATGTAACAACAGTAGGCACTAGTTTATCAGAGCTGCTGTTGTGCCTATTCACAATTTAGAGTTAAGTTCCCTGGATGACTTCCAAACAAAACCAGGCTGATCCATGCCATTCACTGTGGTGAATCCCAGATACTGGCACCTGCAGTTTTTCTATTTCACTACTGAGATTTGGTTAGAATTCCCTAAATGATAATCTTTCATTTGAGGTGATATTAGATTGCTTTGCAATTGCAATAGTTGCATAAAATGTCTCATCCCAGTTCTTCTTATTTTCATCTCCACATCAGTACATTTGTTGTGCTGGTACCATTGGCCACCCAATCCCTCCACCACCACAGTGCACAGCTTGTGTCCAACAGATAACCAACTTTCGGTGGCTGAGGGTAGGATGGCAAGGAATATTTTGAGGCAAGAGTGTTAATTAGCTTGTTGCTGTCCCTTGATTTTCTGGGATAGTAGTTCCTAATTTCAGAGTAACCCAGCACCTGTGCTGAGGCTCTAGACCCAGTATGGCCAGATCCTGGTCTGCTCTGTAACCAAACTGTAGGAAGCAGGTAGCCAGAGGAACCAATTGGCCTGGGAGCTCCTGGACCAGGGCCACCCCTGTGGCATGGCAGCTGCTTTGGAGCTATAAATTCTAGCAGCTTTAATGGGGGGGGGTGTGTTAAAATACACATTTTTGTGTTTCTATATGTGATTATGATGTATAATATTCATGCATCCATTGTTGCGTACTGGTAAAAGCAACTTGAATAATGGGATACTCAATTTTATTTGAACTTTAAAAGAGTTGCTTCCAAATCTGAGTTTCAAAATATCAAAACTTCTGTGGACTAGGAAGTCTGGCTTCAGGCAAGGTGTACATAGGAGCCTCTGAATCTCTGAGTCAGCTTGTTCCAGGTAGCAAAGCAATCTTCCCAGCAGCTGCTGGAACACACCAGCTATAGCGTTGTCCCAGCAGGACAAAAATGTGGAAATTCGGAGCTGGCAAGTACTTCCAAGAGGACTGAGCTGCATCATGATCTCTCCTAAGCAGTGAATACATCAATCTTTTTAATTGCAGCAAACAGAACAAGAGTTTACCTATAGCTATGTGCAAATTAGCACTGACAGCACTTGCCTGGGCACTGAGTCTGATCCCCCTTTGTTAAAAAGGAGCTACGTGGCCTCCCTCATGACCTGATCAAGTTACATGTGGAAAGCCGTGGTCCTCCTCCTGCCTTGTGCTTTCTGGGGCTTAGTGTAAAACCTCAGAGTTTTTGAATCTTCTTTGAATTTTCCTTTAAAATGTATTTATTTGTTTCTATATGAAGGCTGTCCTTTTGGTAGCATTTATTCCCTGATGTATTTATAGACAGCAACTCTACCCCTTCTCAAACTATGTTTTGAAAGTTTAGACAGAAGTCTAAAAAGAGCTTAGCTTGTCAGAAAATAAATGACCTTTCTACTCCAGTTCTCATTAATCCTCTGTGCCTCTTCAAGTGTTAATTCATCTTTAGTGAATGTACACACCCTAAACTGTACATTTAACCTATATAGAAAACACTTCTCTTGCCACATGTGAAACTGCTCACAGTAAGCACACAATCAGGTGGCTTGCCTACTCTTCTTTTTTTTTTTTTTCTTTCTTTTGCTACAGTATTTTATACCAGGAATCCTCATTAGCAGCTCGTCAGCGCCCAGGAACATGAGTTCTCATGATGCTACAGGCACTCCTCACACCCCTGCTGCAATACCTTGATTTTCAGCTGCACAGCAGTGTTTCCCAGTTTCACGTCACTGGCACGTTCTTCCCCCTTGTGAAGGTCCCTAATGACAGTATTTATGAGTGTGGGTCCTAAATCCCACTTCAGTGTGTTTCAGTAATACCTTCTTTACTGCGCAGGGCCTCTTTTCTTAAGATGACCCACTATTTCCCCCCTTTTTTTTGTATCTTTGCAGTCCTTATCAACTTGGCTTAAATTAATACTGACATTTGAAATTACTCAAAAAACTTCTTGAAACCCTTGCAAAGGAACCCAGAATATTCCCAGAATCTAGACTAGCATGCTACAAAAGCATAGAAGCAAATATGTATCCCTTTTTATCCTTTTTCCTGCTTATTACATAACTTCTTCCAAAGATATCAAAATCCCTTTTTCCCACTGAAAGTAAGGTACCTTTACTAGTCTCTTCCTGTGAAACCACCTCCAGCTGGACATCAGACCTTCAGGCCATCTATTCCTTCTTTCAGCTCTCAGGTTGCAATTTCCAAGCCACTGGAATACCTTAATCTCCAGACTTTATTCTGGATGGGGTGGCCTGGCCTTATACTTGTTTTTTTGTTTTGTCCTCTACTTCTGTTCTGGTGTCTCAAAAGGTGGAGGTAGATATTTGTCCAGTTGTGGAGTCACACTTAACACTTGATATTTAATCTTTACACAGGGCCATCTCCTCTCTGCTCTTGTCCCAGCCTCCTTCAAGTGCTACTAAAGAGCTTTTTGTTAAGTGCTAAGAGTTTCCTCTGCAGGATCCCAAAGGGGTAAAATTCTCATGTTTTCCATGCGCATATTGACCTCCAAGTCACAGCATTCTTTGTTGATCGACCATTTTTATTGTTGCTAGCAGATTCTTTGTGCATTCTCAATATCATTCACCATAGATATACAACTACTGAGGTCTGGAGTAACCTTCTAAAATATTTACACATTATTCAGGACACAAGTTTCAGATGGTTTTGTACTGAGCGAACTAAAAATTCCATGGCACTCTTTGCTCCATGCCAAGTCCTCGTGCTTCTTGGTCCAGGTGACTTCATTAACTAGTTCCTGTAGTTTATTTCTCTAACTTCAGGTCCTTGAAATTAAGGACCACGATTGCAAACATTTTTAACCTTCCGCTTTGTGCAATTAAACTTTTACCACTCAGTAGAAGGTTATTTTCCATAACCAGCCTGTATGCAATCATTTCCCTACATTTAAGAAACAATATTAATGACCATCAACTAAGGCTAGTTCCCTGGGTATTTAAATTAAGCAAGCAGTGACTGGTGCAAGTGGCTTTAGAGCAAACTCTGAGTTGTGTTATAGTCACAGGAAACTACTAAGCTACACCCCTATTGTGAACTGGCATTAGGGAAGGAGAAACAATGTTTCAATGAATAAGAAATTACCAGAGTTGAGGATCTTGCCTGTAATTCACAGTAAGTTGTGAAATGCTATCTGGTGAAATTTCCCCAGCACTGTAAACTTCATACCCCTAGAAACCAAACACGTTCGGTATTGGTGCTGGTTAGATCTACTCAGACAGACATTGACATCAGGAGCGACTGTGTCATGTACTACGTGGTGACTTTCTTCCTTAAGAGCTTCTTCAAAAAGGAGAATGGAGCATCAAAGCCTCTGTTGTGGCCATAAGACGACAAGCCAAATACCGAAAGGAAGGGGAATTTGTGGAACAAGTTAAAAATAACCACCCTGAATAATTGTAACGGTGTCTTATTGACCCAAAGCAGCTAAAACAAAATAGAAGGTACCTGGAATGGAAGACAGGATAGCCCTGTGGCAAGTTAGAGACTTAGAGCTGCAAAAAAAGACTCACTAAACCATTCTACCCGTCATCACCTTACCCAATCACCCTGGCACTGAGCCTGGCACATGATTCAACATTCGGCTCTGGGAAACACAGAGCTTGATCAAAAACCTTCAAACAACAGAGCTCAAAAACCTTAGAGGGAGTTAGGATTTCCCTTAGAATTCTCCTCCAGCAGATGTTGAAATGACAGGCTTTGTGATTGTTGCTCCGTACTCTGACCGTAACACTGAGCTGCTGCTTCTCATTCCCCTGTGCTGCGAGTCCAGGGTTCTGAACAGTCCCTGTGTATTATCCCATAATCTTCTCAAAGACCCTCTAAATAGCCACCTTGATAAATTAATGAAACTAAGCCCTTTTAATTTATCTCTGGAGGACACTTTTCCAGTCTTTGAGCAGGCTGTAATTTTTTCCTGTGGCTTCTCCAATTTTCCCTCAAAGTTATTTCAAGGATGCTGACACCAGAACAGGGCCCTTTACATCAGTTACAGACTCACCAAAACTGCTTATGGAGGAGGCATCCCTTCCCTGTTCCCACTTACTGGTCCAAGACCCAGGTTGGATGGGGCTTTGAGACACCTGGTCTAGTAGAAGGTGTCCCCGTCCTTGGTGGGGCTTTGGAACAAGATGATCTTTAAGATCCCTTCCAACTCGAACCATTTTGTAACTCATTCTGATTCATCCTTGTCTGGAAAAGCATTAGCTCCTTCTGGCACAGTATTCTGGTAGGAATTCACACCATTCTGCTTCAACACATCTGGATTTCCAAGGAAAAAAACTTTATTTCCTAAGCCTGTCCTGCTTTCTGGCCATGTGCTTGGCTTTCATGTGCCATATTTTCAAAGGTATCCAGGTAACCCAGGCCTCACAGGAAATCCTCATTTTACCAACCTTTGAGCACAGCTGGGATTTTGCCAGAGGGCCCTTGTAGTAATCTTCAAATCAGAGATTACCCCCGACTAGAGCAAATTTCTGCAGAGCTCCTTACAGTCATCCCAGCAGGATGTTTCTCAAGGGGAAGGAACTGCTCGGC
This sequence comes from Corapipo altera, assembly GCF_003945725.1. NCBI lineage: Eukaryota > Metazoa > Chordata > Aves > Passeriformes > Pipridae > Corapipo > Corapipo altera. Next base: position 115,758 of record NW_020884875.1, read on the forward strand.
TGTCAAACATCCTCAGAAGCTGAGCTGTGGAGGTCAGATGGCCTGAGCATCTCTAGTGCCTCTTGTATGGAAGCCCCCAGAAAACAGGAGATCTCTTGAACACGTAGCAGGCCAGTGCACTCTTTCACCTCTGTTCTTACGCATCATCCTTTTCAGAGATGAGCTGGCAAACAGGCTGAAGAAAAGGAAGTCAGATTCAGAAATGACGCTTGCGGGGTTGTGGCAGAGGAGAGGAGAGCCAGAAAGCCACACAGAAATCATGAGGCTCTAACATATGCTGAACAGTCTCCCCTCGAGGCAGCACACCCCACCACAGCACAGCTTGTACCCTGGAGTACTCAGCTCCACCCTGCCAGCACCCATCCTGTCCGTGCCTCAGTGGCAGCAGCACATGCACAGACACACGACAGGAGCTGCATCTTTCACAGAAGGACACTGGTCAGATGCAGAGAGATGCAGCACACAAACAAAAGATGTTTTACCCGTGGTCACTTGGCTTGATTGCCTGAATCAGGCTTCCAAAAAACTAGCAGGTCTTAAGTCTCATCAGCACATGCTAGGCTTGGTCTTCCACAGCCCATACCCAGGCACTAGGCCCTCCTGCGTGCAGTGGCAAAGCAGTAGAGGAGAGACAGGCAGGGATCTCAGAAGGAACGTGCAGCCACAGCTCCCACTGGCAAGACTCGCTGCCACGTGATGGCAACTGAGCGAGGCTCACATCCGTGACTGCTGCACAATAGTGCAAACATAAAAGACCTATATATCAAACAAGCCAAACAGCTCTGCCCAGCACAGTGGGGCACAGCATGTCCCTCATCACAATGGGATGAAACTTTATTCATCTTGCCAGACCCAGGGATGAATTGAAGGTGGAGGTGAGCCTGCTTATCAAAACTACAAAGCATTGCTTTCTACCATGCAACCCAGTGTGGCCACCACAGGTCTGCTCTGCACATTTGTGGCCAGTGTCCATGCACATATCAGCTGGAAACAAAATCACTCTGGAAAAAGGTTGGGAAAGAGCTCTGTCTAAGTCGCACACCCAGGGCCAGCCTTGCTTCCTGAGTGGACTCTCTAATGCTGCTGTGTGATGAATGCAGCTGTGAGGGGCCATCGTAGAAACTGCTTTCTTAGAATGCAAACAGCATAGCCCAAAAAATGGTCTCTAGGGCTGAAAGGACCACTGCTCTGCTTTGCAAAGACCATACCCATGCTCACCTCCTCTTCAACCTGTTTGAGACTTTATAAACCCCAAGTCAGACCTGGCAAAGTCTCTACTGTAGCTTTATACTAGCACAGAATCATAGAATTTATGTTGGAAAACACATCTAAGATCATCGAGTCCAGCAATTAACCCACCACTGACAGATCCACCTCTAAACCATGTCCCTAGGTCCCAACGTCTACTTGTTTTTTACACTTCTGGGGACAGTGATTCCCACATTACCCTGGGAAGTCTGTTCCAATGCTTGACCACCCTTTCCATGAAGAATGTTTTCCTAATATCCGATCTAAACCTTCCTTGGTGCAACTTCAAGATGTTTCCTCTTGTCCTATCAACCTTTCCTTCCACTGGAAGGTCTCAGATGTTTCTGTCTTCCATAGTTTCTGTCTGCTGCTAACTTCTGGCACGTAGCAATGCTCCACTTCTCACCCAGAGTGACACAGCATTTTAGGAGACAGGAGAGCCCAGAGGCTTTGGACCAGAGGGGCCTGGGAAAAGCAGCCCCCGAGCCTGAAGGCTGTGGCTGACGTCTGCTGGGAGCAGAGTGGAAGCAGAGTGGACAGCCCGGCACCTCTGGGGTGAAGCCCTTGTGGAGCCAGCAGGACTGCACTGCCAGACCATGTCTGCATCAGTTGCATGACATTGGGGCACTGTTTTAATTTAAAATGGATTAGGCTTTGTTTTCTCTTTAGCACAATAACATTGCACGCATTGTTGGGCGATAAAACCCACAGATAGTTCTGCCAGCAGGGTGTTGGGGTGGACGTGATCGGCAGCACAGTCTGAGCTGAGGCAGCAAAGAAAGTGGGGAAAGCCTGTAGAAACATGCTGCTGCCAGGTCCTGGGGAGGCCCTTGCACAAACTCTGAAGAGCTCCTTCCCCAAAGTGGGTGGAGGGGCCAACCTGCTGCCCAGAATTTGGAGGACAGCCGGAACAGGACACGGGTGCAAGGCAAGAGGGACATGTGTGAGCCTTGTGTCAGTCCTACTCACAGCTGTGAGCCAGTGCTGGCACTGATGACTCCTGAGAGGCCACCAGGAAAAGGAGGCGAGGATGTCTCAATTCACCACAGCATCTGTTAGTTAACTGCTGTTTTTCCCAAGCTGGTTCTGCCTCTCCGTGTGTGCTCTTCTGATTTTCCTGGTCTTAAGCTCTGCATTTAGTTCTGGTATACAACAGGAGCATTGCCTGAACAAGGTGCACTGGCAAAATCATTTTGTTTCCCAGATTTCTTGGCAGGACCTTGGTGTCACGTGTAGCAGGTTCCTTTGCTACCCTAATCCATGCCTTTTGGCTGGTAACAGCACAAGGCAGAAGGGATGTTATTTAGCAGTGCTGACCCTGCGATGCAGGAAGCACAAGGGCTTTGAGGTGTGTCAGGGCCAAGCAGCTCAGTTTGGGGACACCGACCTATACCCCACCCTAGCGTTAGAGACCGGCTATAATTTTTGCCTCCTGCAGAAAGAGAGGGTTTCCTAAGAAATCCTTCTACAGCCTCAATAGCTCACTAAACCAGTGTTACCAACCGAGCTGGCCTTTGCAGGTCTCCAACCCAATTGTGCCTGAATCTCCTTTTCAGTCACGTTGAGTCCTGGCACATGTGATGCCTGAGGAAGATGATGCAGACAGCAAAATGCAGCAGGAGTGCTCCCAAGATGTCCATGTAGCAGCTGGGGACCTGACCCAAAAGAGCTTTCTGCACAGTATCCTCCCAGTACTTTCCCACCTGAAACTCTTCATAACCTCTCATGGCTTTTTTTAGCATCAGTTTTGCTGCTGACGTGCTCCAGACCAGGCATCCCTTGCCTTGGAAGCTAACAGAAGGCACCAGGCTCCCCCTGGGATTCATTTGTAACTGCTGGAGGGACTGCATCAGATAGGGACAAACTTTTTAGCAGGGCCTGTTGCAATAGGAGAGAGGGCACTGGTTTTAAGCTGAAGAAGAGTTGATTTAGACTGGATATGTGGAAGGAGTTTTTAATAATGAGAGTGGTGAGCCACTGGAACAGGTTGCCCAGAAGAGCTTTAGGTGCCGCATCCCTGGAGGTGTTCAAAGCCAGGTTGGATGGGGCTTTGAGCAACTTGGTCTAGTGGAAGGTGGCCCTGCCCGTGGCAGTGAAGGATTGACCAGATGACTTTGAAGAGGTCTTTTTCAATTTAAACTATCCTACTATTCCATGTGCTCCTATGGAGGTGTGGGTTGGGCTCACAGCACGCTGCAACACACTATGGCAAGTGTAACTAGTGCGGCTGCCCCAAGCAGGAACACAAGACAGAGGGAATCAGACGGCATAAGAAAACCCATAGCTCAGCATGACATCAGTGTCCATCTGCCCTGACCTGCCAGGAAGGTGGAAAAGCCCATAACAGCCAGAGCACAGGTCTGTGCAGGCCCTTGTAGCAACGTGCTCCCAGGAGAGAGATGCCTGGGTGGTTACAGCAGGCAGCTACTGCTGGTAGGAACCTGGCTGCCCACTGGAGCTGGAGTAGGGCAGATGCTCTGCACAGTGCAGGTAGGAGCAGCCAGTTCCCACTGTAGCTCAAGTGATGCCAGGACAAGACAGAGCCACCAGGGCAGAGTCGCAGGTGGCTCAGGGCACTTGGCATGGGCTGCTGCACCACCAAAGTCCCAGGTGGTCAGTCTGAGAGACAGAAAATGAGGTGGGATAAGCCAACTGTGAGCAGGAGAGCCAACAGCACCCTGAGTCCCCCTGGGAGAAGGCCTTGCATGATGTGAGGACTGCATAAAAGTCTTCCCCTGAGCCACCAGAGACTTCTGGCCAGGTGATCCCGTGGTCTCTTAGGGCCTTAATACACCATGAACTGAGAAGTTCTCTCCTGGTGGCAATTTAATTAGACCTTCTTGTTACACAGAGACTCTTCTTTAATAGGTATAATTACATCAGGAATGCAGAGAGTACAGTTTTAGTTCCATCAGATGCTGGTAATTTCCTCATCCCACAATCAGTCTTCCAGCATTTTATTTGCCTGACACATCGGATCCCATTTTCTTAGAGGAGGAAAAGAGTCAGCAAAACACTTAGCAATAACTAAGTGTCATTAAGGCAGGCAATCACAGAGCTGTGACTTAATGCCCCAATTCATCTAGCTCGTCCTGCAGAAGAGCTTCTCAGTGCTATATTCACTCTTGCTGCTGACGGACATTATATGTACCCAGAACTCAAGAGCAATGAAAATCCTTTGCATTTGATCTGGACTGACATTGTTCCTTCAAAGAAGAAGCTCCAGACTTTCACCTCCTATGAGGATGACATAGATAGGACTTTGCCAAGTCAAAGTTCATGCTACAAATTCAAACCTGAAGACAGTCCCTGGCTCCCAAAGAAAAACCTTTTGCAAACTCTGTCCTACTCAAATCCGACTAAATCAACCACATCCTTTGGCTGCAGCCCCTACAGTAAAGGATGCAGTTTACACAAAGGCAAAAGCAGAACAACCAACCCAGCTGTTTTGGACTGGGAGAGGCAGGGAGGGACTCATTCAAGTGCAAATTGCTCATGTACCCAAGCACCATGAAGCAAACGAAGTGGGAAGATAACAGTGAACAAAGATGTTAATCACCAAAACTTTGAAAGAACACAGAACTATGTGACTATTTTAAAGATACACATATGTGTGTATACATGAGAAGAAGAAGTAGAAAAGCTCTATAAAACATATCAAGCCGAGACTGGCCAGCCTGGGCAGAAAGCACCAGGTGTTACAGTACAAAACCTGGACAACTGCAAAGTCATCTGCACACGCTGCAGGGAAACCTGGGCCATTTATTATTAAACTGCAAACGAGCCTCTTTCTCAAACTGTGTCTTCTACAGATGACAAATATCTGTCTGAGAAAAACTGGAGCTAGCAAACTCCAGCAAAACAACGAGGAACCCCTACTGCAGAGCCTGGAGTCCTGTGTCTCCAGTGAGCTGTCGGTCGGGCAGCCTCGGTAGTGTTGCTATCCTTGTTCTGCTGCTCATCCCAAGGCTAATTCCTGGGGACAGCTGTGGGGCCCACGGAGTGCCCAGCCCTGTGGAGACCTGGCCCCTGCCTCTCGCTTGGCTGCAGCAGAACCACGAGGGGATAACAGGATCAAAAGAGCAGTAACGAGCTCTGGGAACTTGTCAGACAAATGTGTTTTCAACCAAATCCCAAATGAGCCGCCGAAGGGAAGCATTAGGGGTGTCACGTGGAGCACATGATTTTGGAATTCATTAAGCCTTTGATGCAGTGTTAGCACGGCTGTCCCCTGCCCCAGCCATTAGCCATCTGGCTGAAAAGGGGCTAAGTTTCCCTCACCCCACAAATGGAGGCATGGCCTGTGTTTGCAGCAGGTCACAGGAGCTACACAGAGCTAGAGCATGTGTGCAGGAGACAGGCTGATTGCACTGGCCTTGAGGAAAAATGGCAACTCTTCATGGAGCTCTTAGCACAAACATGCCACACCCCACATACTGTGATGCTTCCTCAGAGAAATCAGATGATTCCAGAGAAACTTCGTTTCTTCTAAGACAGGTTACAGGGGAATGAAAAATTTAGTTAGGGAGAACTGGAACTAGAGATGGAAGTCCTGCATTTAGCTACTGAGAGCCAGAACATAAGCACCTCAATTTAGATGAAACCAGAACAGAACTGCAATTAAAAGCTAAAGGCAAATGTTGCAGAACATTGCTGGCTGTGGCACAGGGTTGTGTTTTTCAGCACTATCTCAAATACAAAGTCCCCTCCAAAATTCTACCTCTCCCTTGTTTGAAGACAGTTTGTAAATTAACTATGCTGTGGTTGTGAAGACACAGAGGTAGCTCCATCTACCCAAGATACAGTAAATATATTTATTGTTTGCTTTCCAAGGTAGAAAAAGCTCAGCTGCTTTTTCACAGCTGAAGCAAGTACCTGTGTGATTCCAACTTGTGCAATATATCACCAGTGCAGCTATGTTGGAGGCTGTGTGGTGCCCCATGCTCCTGGCTGATGTGAGCAGTGTGGTGCAGAGCTGGCCTGGAGCTGGAGCAGCACCAGTGCTAACACCCCCCACCCCCAGCTTTGGCACTGAGAGCACAGAGGACACATTAAACCAGCTCTGTGGGACACGGGTTGTGTCAGGCATATTTAGGCACAGATCAGGGATGAGCACACTGGATCCAGGCTGGCTTCTACAGAAACATTTCTGTGTTTTACACTAGCAAATACTTTTCATTACCTAACTCAATGGGACTGCAATCCTCAACCTTCATCCAGGACAACAGCAAACTTGTAGACGTACAAATACACAAGTTATCTCCTGCAGCCTTAAGATGGGGTGATAGCTGCCTGTTCCTGACCGGGATCTGCCTGCGGTCATGGACTCTTCTCCTCCAGGTGAGCCATCATGCTGTCCCTGGACTGTGCAGAGCTCCTGAAGTACCTGTCACTGTCCCACTGCTCTCCTCCTAGCACAGTGCATGCACTGTGGTGAGGCTGGCATAATCTCAGCTCAGCAGGCCCTTGCTGTGCTGTTGCTGTCATTACAGCCAATATTTGGTGAGACCTTGCCTCTGGCAGAGACTGAGCAGCTGAGCTGATGCCCAGCAGACCAGCCACAGCAGGGCTCATTTTGCTGGCAGACACCTCCAAAGCACAAAAGCAGCAGGAGAAACCCTTTGAAACCCTCTCCCAGGTCTCCTGACACTGCAAAGTGGTTTTTCTTACTAATTTTCCAACATCCTAATTTGCCAAATGTTTTGGTTTGACTGGAGGCCAAGCACAGCTTTGGGAACAAAATCTGTGATGCACTGGGGGTTCCCATGGCTGTCAGCTGCCAGGATCTGTGATGTGAAGACCTGACACCAGACACAATAAGCAAGCTCGTTGCACAGACCAAAACACAAGCTGAAAAGCCTCCAGCCTGGGTTGCCCTGTCCAGAGCAGCTGTGAGCCTCAGAAACACTGTGCTTCCTCCAGGGACCCTGCTGCAAACACAAAGCATTCCCAAAATGTGAAAAGAGCAGGGTCAGTGACTGTCCAAAGCCTCATGCAAGCCTCCCACAGGAGGGACCGACTCAGGTCCATGGTGCTGCCTGGGGTGTTAATTCTACACCTTCTCTGGATGCTTCATAAAATCACAGAATGGTTTGGGTTGGAAGGGATGTTAAAGATGATCTTGTTCCAACCCTCTGCCATGGGCAGGGACATCTTCCTCTAGACCGGGTTGCTCAGAGTCCTATCCAGCCTGGCCTTGAACACTTCCAGGGATGTGGCACCCACAGCTTCTCTGGGCAACCTGTTTCAGTGCCTCAGTACCCTCACAGTAAAGAATTCTTCCTAAATTTAATCTAAATGTATACTCTTTCCTCTAAAGGCCATTTCCCCCTGTCCTATCACTACATGTCCTTGTGAAAAGTCCTTCATGTTCCAACCTCCTCCAAAGTGGCTCTAAAAGAGCTCGAGAGGAAACTGCTGAAGTCTGAAGTGGTGTGTAACATCCTGTTTAAAGCTGGCTGCAGGAGGTAGAAAAGTGGCTGGTAGGATGTGATTTTCTAATGAGTTTCCAGGAAAATCCAAATTCTGAAAGAGGAAATTAATGTGCAACAGGTTAAATGAGACATAAACAGAAGAGACAACGCACCCTTCTGAGAATATCTTAACATCTCCAGTAATTCTCTGAAGAAGAGTAATAACCACAACAAACTAAATGAATGATAAGCTGAAAAACTAAAAAAAACCCCCAACAACAAAAAACACCAACAAACAAACAAACAACAACAAACAAAAAAACCACCAAACCACCCCAAAACAAACAAACAAACAAAACATTTTCACCCTGGAAGCTTGCCATAAATAATATAACAGAGGTATGAAAGACAATTCAGAGAATGTAGAGACCCAGCAGAAAACACGAGTAATCCACACCAGCAAGGTACAAAGGGAAATTCCCATCCTGCAACCTCCTTTTGCAGGGATGGATGGGGCAAACTGCTTCAAGTGAAAGCATTCAGCAAGATAAGTTTAAAAACAAATTTATAACACAAACAGTAAATTATATAAATGGCATTCATCCAAGAGCTCTGGAGGGACCTCAGCACCAGATGCTATGGGATGTGCGACCTGTTGCTTAATTCTGCTGGAAACCAGAGGGATGACAGGAGACAAATAGATGCCAAGTTTGGGCTTCTGTTTATGTAAGATGTTTGTGTAAATCTGGGGATTTGAGTGAATCTGAGTTCCATATAGGGAATTAGGAATAGTGTCCATTCTAGTAGAAAAGAACCATGTCTCACTCCTTGAACGAGTGAGGAATCCAGTTTAATGAATGTGGCTGGACAGATGGATGTACTTGGATGCCCAAAACACTTTCAGTAAGATCCCCCACCAAATGTCCTTAATTGCTCTCTTCCACAACATGTAATAGCAAGGCAGAAGGTAATGAATGGAAGATGGTCAAGGTTTAAAATGGAGAACACATCACTGTGTACCACCAGGATATGTGCTAGGGCTTGTGATTTTTGCTGTATCCACAAATGGTCTGGGCACTGATGGGGGCACTGACGGGGCAGAGTTTGCTGCTGAGGCTGAAGAGTGCAGTGCAGAGCACTCACTGCAGTGTTCAAGAAAGATCTCAGAATGAAAAGCTGGGTGATAAAATGACAGAAAAAAATAACCATTGGTAGATGTAATTTACATGGAGAAACTCCTCCTGCACAAAGAAAAAGTTCAGACCAGTTATCCTCATTCTGGAAAGCGTTCTCGGGGTCAGCTCCGGGTTTTCTCTCTTCCCTCTCAGAGAAGGCATAATGGAATTAAGAAGAAGCAAAAAAAGGGAAAAGGAAAATCAAATGCATAAATCAAGGAAGACTCCAAGGGAGTTTGTCTCCAAGGGAGTTTGTCTCCAAGGGAGACAAACCGATGTACCTAAAACCGTGTGCAGTGACCGAGGTAATTTGGAAATGATTACTTGTTATGTTTTATAGTATAGAAACAAGAGCATATTGATTAAGTAATCACATAGGCTAAAACCCAAGCAAATGTAAGTACTTCTTCACTATGCATTGTGGTGTCTCTCTCACTGGAGATACTCAAGAACCACCTGGATGCAATCCTGTGCTAGGTGCTCTAAGCTGACCCTTCTTGAGCAGGAAGGTTGGACCAGATGTAGTCCTTTCCAACTTTACCCATTCTGTGTTTCTGTGATTCTCTAAGTCTGGGGAATCAATTAACTAGGATTTCTAGGATACAAAATGGTCCAGAATGGATCAAAAGCAGTCAGGTGCTCTTATGGAAGAGCAACCCAGCAAGGACTTCTAGACATTAGGGTTCTTAGGTCAGAATAAACTGAGCATTGCTGAGAGCATGTGTCAGAGGAAGCATGACTTTATGCCTGTATGGTTCTTTCATCTGCTCTAAGCATCCCCACTGGCCACCTTCACAGACAGGATATGGTGCTGGTTCGACCCCCCACATCTCACACAGTAGTTTCCCTGCTCTTGTGCAACACCAGGCAGAGCAAGCTGATAAGAAAATCCCTGATCAAGTAGCCTGTCCTAGATGTTGCTGCAAAGCAATGTAACATCATTCAAGCATTTGGTGCAGACTATGAAATTAACTAGAAGACAGGAAAGGCTGTATCTCAGAAATGCTGTCACAACACTGCACAGTCACTTGACATAGGCTAGAGTGAGGCAGAGAGTAGCATGGAGAGCCTTGTCTGGGCTGAGGGCCAAATAGGTCCTTAAGATGCATTTGGGGAAGGAAACATGTCAACATACACTACAACATTGCCCAGGAAGAAAGCAAACAACTTGAAGGCTGCCAGTTTTGTTAAAAGAGTTTAGGAGCCATACTAGTCCCTGGGTTACAGGTTCGCATTCCTAAAACTCAAGTGTACATCAGAGATGATGGCCAGACTGAGGAGAGGGAGAGGGAGAAGGAGAGGGAGAGGAGAGGAGAGGAGAGGAGAGGAGAGGAGAGGAGAGGAGAGGAAAAAGCAGCCCCGTGAAAAAGGAGAACAAGCAGGATTGAATGGAAGGAAAGTGAAAATTTCTGTTTCAGCCAGCCTGATGAGGAATTGCTGGCCAGATATCTCAAGGACCAAAGACAGGACAGAGCTTTAGTTTGGACAGAACAAGACTGATCTAGAGTAGATCTTAGTCCAGAGGTGATTAGCTAAAATGTTTGTTGCCAGTATCTTTCAGATGTAAAGCACAGAGGGAGATAAGAAAGGGGCACAAAAACCTTTTTGTGAAAGCAAGGAGGCGGTTTAGGGAAGCTCTTTAAAGGATGCTATGAATCACTAGTTGTAGGGATGGAGTGTTGGGGCATGACTTGGAAGGCCCAGATTATGAAATAAAATTCCTCCCAAGCCTTCAGGCCCGAAGGAGCACTTCCAGTTCTCACTCCTGTGGATTGCAAATCCTTTTTGCTGCTCTTCCCACCTTCCTGTGTGCTGGCTGTGCCCAGTTCCCCATGCCTGTGTTTCTATTCCTAGCCTTCCTCTCAGAGCTCAGCTCAAGTCCCCTGGGGCATTAAATGCAGTGCCCAGGGGTTCCATAGGCTGCCTGTCCCTCTTCTGGTTGCTGACCCTGCTCACACAGCCCAACATAGCCTGGGATTTATGATTTTTTTGGGAGTACATCCTATCCGGTTCATCATACGCCAGCTGAACTATAACATGATATAACATGAAATGCCTTCCCACTCTGGCTCACACAATTTGTTCTTTGCTTTTTTCTAGGACATAACTCTCAGAGTGCCATGAGGTGAACTGCTGCTGTGGGAAATAAAGTTGGGCTGCTCCTTCTTCAATGGATAATTGCATCATAGAATTTTAAAAAGGCTTGGGTTGGAAGGGACCTTAAATATCATCTTAAATATCATCTCGTTCCAACTCCCTGCTGTGGGCTGGACACCTTCCTCTTGACCAGGTTGCCCATCCAGCCTGGCCTTGAACACTTTCAAGGGCATCCACAGCCTCTCCGGGCAACCTGTTCCACTGCCTCAACCACCCTCACAGTAAATAATTTCTTCCTCATATCTAATCTAAACCTGCCCTCTGTCAGTTTGAAGCCATTTCCCCTTCTCCTGTCACTCCAGACCCTTGTGAAAAATCCCTCTTCAGCTCTCTTGTAGCCCCTTTAGGTACTGGGGCTCAGACCCTTCTCTTCTCCAGGCTGAACAACCCCAACTCTCTCAATCTGTCTTCACAGGACAGGTTATCTTCATGGAGAAGGTGGAAGGAATTCTTAGCTCTCACACAGAGCTGAAGATCCAGTGCTGACTTTGGCCACGAACTGGAAGCATTCAGGCAAAGACCATGCTAGAGTTGTCAAATCTGCATTTTATTCTTCAGCAGCCTATTGTATTCCCAGCTCTTCCCTCAGTTTTTCCCAGCTCTGGCACACATTTTTCTCCCTGACAGCCCAGCACTAGCCCCACTGCTCTCCAGAAGCTTGGCTAGACCTTGCATGTAGGCAGGGCATTGAGTATTTGCTAATGACTCTGCAAACCAGTGCCTTGCAGAAAACATGCCAGTGCATCTAGCGTTGCATAACCTCCTCTGACTAGCAGCTTCTCACCCTCTCTTACCTTGTTTTCCTCCTGCCTTGTCACAGAAAAAGCAGAAATAGCATATGTGCAAGAAGCTTGACCTGCCACTGCAGGTGTGCTACCTGTGTCTGTGCCAGGCTCCTGGCTTGCCACACTGATTCTACTTGCCCCGCACTGCAACAGGGGAAAAAGATATCTGTGACTGATTGGGTCTGGTTTTGGGAAGCTTGCCAGGAGATGTGCTAAGCTGACCCACCAGGGGATTATCCTGACCCTCCCCTCATGTCATTCCCTGCAGTGTCACTTGTGAGCTGTGCCTGCAGTAGCACCCAGGAGGTACTGGTGGCAGCTGCTGGGGAAGAGCTCTTCACCACTCCTGTTTGTTCAGCATTACCCCTGCCAGGCTACAGGAGTCAACAGTGTTCTGCAGCTGGATCTTAGCCCTGGACTTACATCGTGTTCTTTGGCACTGGAACTAGGAAAGAGTTACCGAGCGACTTCATTACTGACATGCATTCCTCATACATATCTCAGCTCTGTGCATGAGTTCTTAGAAATGTTTTGGCTGCGTAGTGGTTCTGTGTGCTACCCAAGAGGCAGGCTTCCCAGCTGCCCAGCGCTGGAGGAAGCCAAGGAGAATACTGGCAGCCAAGGTTGCCCAGCAAAACGCCCCTGGGTTCAGCCAGCAAGACTCTGCCAACAGCAGCCTTTGACTGCCTGGACTGGTTCTGTCCTGAACACCTTCAAAGCAGCTGCCAAAACCCAACATGAGGAAGAGAAAAGGTGTGTTAACACTGCAAGGCAGTGCCAGGGAGAGCCAGGACACTGGAACAGCCACCACTTCCCTGTCTGGAGCAGCATGCCTTGAGGTCCAGTGCAGCTCAGCACCAGAGGACAGGGCAGGAGGAGGAACAGCCACTCACACCGTGTCGCATTAGTAACAGCACCAGCCTGGACTCAGCTGTGCTCGTACCTCTGAGGGAGGAGGGAAGTGGGGTGGGCAGCATGGCTGTCCTTCAGAGTAGGGGGATCTTCCAGGGAACCAGAGGCAGAGGGAGCTCAGTACAGGCTGCAGAGGGGAGATCTCGCTCATGGTATACAGAGGGAGATGAAGCTGGTGTGGGAGGAGAGCATTACAGGTGGAGTAAGGAGTACTCCAGGAGTACTTAAGGAGTAAGTAAGTACAGCAAGAGTGACTGTTAGAGTTGGTAGTTGTAGCCAGGGTTAGTGGCCCATGAGCCTTCAACTTCTCCACTGAGATACTTAATGTGATCCCGTGTCTACTCTCAGAGGTGTTAGCCTTTCATTTGCAATCCATGGCCAAACTGAGTGCAGGTAACAGCAACAAAGAAAACACTGAGCTCCTCCTTATAGCATAAAAAGAGATTTACTTAAAAAGGTAGAAAAGACAGTACAAGTAGTTTGGTCCCTTATATTCCAAACCCTCTACACTCAGTGTAAAACAGCATGTTGTCCAGCCCAGATTTGTAGTGATTTCAGCCAGGATGAATGAGTGTTTCACCAATGATTCCCTGACTTGAGCTCTGGTCAAGGACTGGGGAGCAGCATGCGGCTGATGCAAGGGCAGAAAATTCCCTCTGCAAGAAAGATCTTCTTGACCCTTCTCAGCTTCTGCTCAAGCGCTCCTGCACTCAAAAAAAAAAGGACAGATCAGTTTTACTTATATCCCCATTAGCTCCCAGAGCAGCAGATACATAGGACCAAAACAGAGAGAAGACTTGAGGAGAAAGAGGTAGGCAATCAGTACAAGTACTTGTGAAAGAACAGATTGTTGGGAGATATGCAGTTTGTGACTATTCAAAGTGCTAAGTGAGGAGTCTCCAGGAACACTGAAGTATTGACACGCAGACTGTCAGGCACTGTGGGTCCGTGCAGAGTGTGACTGCTCCCATCCTCTCCCTCTGCCAGGGTCAGACTGGTCCAGGTACTGCAGTTGCAGTCACTGAGACTGGGTGGGTTAATTTCTTCATCAGTCCTGTCTAAAGGCACAGGGCCAGGTGGGTGCAGTAAAAAAAAAAAAAAAAAAAAAAAAAAAGGAAACGCTATGCCTGATTACATTAATCATTAATACATTCAC